>NC_061502.1:15779138-16090804 GCF_022539355.2 Hippoglossus stenolepis
ATACTTCCAGTGGTGTTATTCTACTTTATAATTCTACAACACTTCAAAGAGAAATATTTGGCCTTTTAACAGTATCTATGTGATAGTATCCATTCTGCATTCTGAAGTGTCTTTGGACAAGAAACTGAATCCTAAATTACCCCTGACACCCGTATGGAAGGTGTGTGATAGAAAAGATCCCCTTGTGAATGTGACTTGTATAGTAAGGCGTTTTTTGAGTGGCTGATAAGACTGAAAAAACATATAAATACACTCTATGTACTGAATGCAGGACCTGTGGCGAACTGTGGATTGTTCCACTCTGGTGTTGCTCATTTTCTTACTCCAGCACTGCAATTAAAACACCTTAAAATAACTGCTTTGTGATCTGGAGCTTAAGAATCACTTTGAAGAAACCTGCAGCACATATTACATTGAGAGGGGGGGGGGGTCATTTTATTCAGGAAATTTTTGCCGGAAGTGTGGGATTTGATTGTGGGTAGCTTGACATTACGCGCACTTCAATGCCAACTTTCTGTGCGCGCACAGGCGCACTGTTCACTGCCAAACAGCTCGGCTGAGCTGGAGTGAGGAGACTTGACGCTGCCACCACCGCAGAACCAACACATCCATTATCTTTCAACTTAAACACAGAGGTTGGGGGATTTTGCAGCTTTTACGCACAGCGCCGGAGCGTCTGGCGACTTGTTTCTACTTTGCCAGCAGCAGGTTGCGTTGAAGCTCTCGATTCATTTGAGCAGTTTGGTGTCGGACCTGTTGTCTGCACAATGTGGGGGGTCCAGAGGACGCGGTACGCAGACTGCAACGGCTCCGAAGCCAGCGAGGAGACGGAGATCGTCGTGAACATCGGCGGAGTGAAGCAGGTGCTGTACGGGGACGTGTTGAGCCGCTACCCGGACACCCGGCTGGCTGAGCTGGTGGACTGTTCCCTGAAGTCTCCGGAGGAAATATCTTCACTGTGTGACGACTACGACCCGGACACCGGAGAGTTTTATTTTGACAGGGACCCCGATGCGTTCAAGTGCGTAATTGAGTTGTATTATTATGGAGAGATCCACATGAAAAGAGGAATCTGCCCCATTTGCTTTATGAAGGAGATGGAGTTCTGGAAGATCGACTCGGATTTCCTGGACGAGTGCTGCACCTGCCACCTGCAGGAGGTGGAGGACGAACTTGCAGAGATCGCAGAGAAAGTGAAAACTATCCTGGTGGACAGAGACGGAGACCCGTCTGCTGCGGGCTGGCAGCGCTTCCAGATGTGCCTCTGGAGGCTGATGGAGAAGCCGGAGTCCTCGATGCCTGCGCACATCATCGCGATCATCTCCTTCATCTTCATCCTCGTCTCCTCCGTGGTCATGTGCGTCGGGACCATCCCCGACCTGCAGGTGGAGGACGCAGAGGGAAACCTCACGGAGCACCCGACTCTGGAGGTCATCGAGACGCTGTGCATCTGCTGGTTCACTGTTGAATACTTCCTGCGTCTCATCTCTGCCCCCAACAAAATCAAATTCGTGTTTGCTTTCATGAACATCGTCGACTTCATGGCGATCATGCCCTTCTTCGTGGTGCTCATCCTCACCTCCTTCGGCGCCGGGATGATGGAGCTGGCTAACGTGCAGCAGGCGGTGCAGGCTTTACGCATAATGCGCATAGCGCGCATTTTCAAGCTGGCACGTCATTCCTCCGGACTCCAGACGCTCACATCTGCCCTGAAGAGCAGCTTTAAAGAGCTCGGGCTGCTCCTCATGTACATGGGCGTGGGGGTCTTCCTTTTCTCCGCACTGGGCTACACCATGGAGCAGAGCCACCCGGAAACCCTGTTCACCAGCATCCCCCAGTCCTTCTGGTGGGCTGTGATCACCATGACCACAGTGGGCTATGGAGACGTCTACCCCAAGACCACTTTGGGTCGGTGCAACGCGGCCATCAGCTTCCTCTGCGGGGTGATCGCCATCGCGCTGCCCATCCACCCCATCATCAACAATTTCGTCCTGTTCTACAACAAGCAACAGGTGCTGGAGACTGCGGCCAAGCACGAGATCGAGCTGATGGCGCTGCGCTCCGGGGAGCTGGAGGCTGCACCCAATGCGCACCAACACGTTTGCGGTGCGGGGGTGTGGGACAGCACCATGCGCTCCTGCCACAGTGAGACATACATCCCTTTACTGAAGGATCCCAGGGAAGGGGCCGGCCTGTCGACCCCCAGCAAGGACACGAGCTTTGGAAGCACAGCCGAGACCACCGAGTATTTTGTCTCGTGAACAAACAAACACCTTCAGAACAGAAGAACAAAACATCAGAAATAATTATCCACTGTTGATTTTTGATTGATTCAAACTTAACCTCTGGGTTAATGATACAACGACGACTTGAGATTGTAAATAGCCTCAATAGAAACTGCAGCCATGGCCTCTGAGGACCTTCATATTTTGAAGAATTGCACCTATTAAAGGGACATACATTGACTTGATGAGCTTTGCCTTTGCGCAGTGACTCCCTGTGGGCTGAGGGGAACAGCCAGTACGTGGATTCCCCCTATGTAGGCTCCTTATATAACTCCCCCATCCCCAATCCTCACACTCAGACTGTAGACGGCACGGTAGCGTATTCCTCTGTACAGAAATATATATATATCACCATGAATGTTTTTTGGTTTTTTTGAAGTAATAAAGATAGGAAGCTCCTGTGAGAGAAAAGACAAATGTAGTGAGTCCATGAGAGGTTCCTGAGGCATCAGGTGTTTGAAAGTGAGACCTACAGTGCCATACATTTCATAGGGAATATATGAAGGCAACATATCATGTCTGTTTTTTGCCTGTGATCTTCCTGGGATCAGTGTTTTATGTTGCGACTGAGAGTGAGGTAGTGTTTCAGATGTAAAACTCAGTCTGTGCAGGAGCGTGTTAAAAGCAGTGGATGTGTCAGTGGGGCTGCGATTCTGCGAAGGATCACGTTGTCAACACTGGGACCTGAGCAGCTGCAGGACATGTTCTTTTAATGGGTTTACATTTTAGCAGCAGTCGTCACCACTCTGCTCCGAATGCACGAATATGCCGAGGTGAAGCAGCAACAGGCTGGACGTGAAACAAAGAATAATCCAAATAAGTGATAATAATAACTTTATTTGTGTAGCACCTATATAAACAAAGTGCTTCACAAGATCAAGAGGGTGGAAATTCTGAGAAGAGGCAAAGAAGGAGCTCAGATAGATGAAAAAGATGAAGAAGAATATGAATAATCAACCTCTTTTTCAATAATTCATGAAAAACGATATGTAAGAGTATGAATAAGTCTGTATCTGCCTCAAACATGGGTCTAAATTCAATTTTGAAACTTACAGAGATGATGTTTCTCACACTGCGTCCCACACTTTCAAAAATGAACTCAAAATTGCCCTTTAATGGCTGCTATATTTAAAGGTTAAAATTCCACAATTTGAAAGGTCACTCCTACACCATTAGCCTGAGTGACACCAAACCTGCCGCAAGAATTCAACATTCCCCAGAAACTTCCTCTCTCGGCACAGCGGGGGGAGCTGTAATTAAAATGGGACATTTAATTCAGACGTCACGTCCCAGATGTCAGGGTTTGATTTTTTTATTGTAACTTGGAGGGACGAGCCGTGTCAAGGCTGCACTCTATGTGCCCCGGTGTTATTTTATTAAATACGCACAACAGCTCGGATGTAAATACATGGTTTGTGCTCAGAAGGTGAAACATTTAAATTGTTTAACTGAGGAGAACACAGAGGGCGTCAGTAGGAGGTGGACTCACAGTGACATGGTGCAGGGGAGGAGGATTTGAGTGTTCACCCTCACCTGTGGGTTACATTTTCACTTTGAGCTAAAAATCGTCCTTAAGACTGAATCATTTAACCCAAGAAATGATGGATAAATGGCCCAAATCTTTAAAATTAATACTTGAGCCAACTATTTAAAATGTTTATTACTTACTTTTAACAGATGAGACTTTTCTTGCTTGCAGCCTGGTTTCCATGCACCTTTGCTTAGTGTTAAGGTCACTCCCATTAGCAAACTGCAAGAGTACACAGCACCTAAGTGTGGATGGGTCTCACTGCTGTGCAGGTAAAGCTGTAACCTTCATGCCAGCATAATAAAAATGTAATTTCGCCGGCTGAAAAGATATCATGGACCCATTTTTTAACAAAACACAACTGTAACAAGGTCGTTTAATCTTCAACTGATCCACGTTGGACATGAAGAGGTTTTTGCACAGTAAAAAAAATACAGTGTTTGGCCTGATGAGGGAGCTAAGAGTAAAGGTCACAAAAATAAATATTTGAAGTGCCACACTGCTCCTCCTGTCAGAGTGAAGGAGGCTGATCCATCTTCCTGCCTCACACTGACAGAGCATCATTCACTGGCCCAAGACGTCAGCGTGTTTGATAAGCTCGGACTCAGAATCAGCGTCTTACTGTTTCCCACCAAGCTCCCGTCTAAGTTGTGCTGCCCGAGAGAGAGAGATCACGGAGGAGGTCAGGCAGGACTCTGCAGTGCGTCCACCCACACGTGTCCAACACAGGATTCTGCTATCTCTGCCGACCAGCTGCAGATTCACACATGTCGGAGCGGGAGAGAGGCCTTTGTGCACGCTGACAGGTGGAGCTGGAATGTCAAAGGCATGCATTGTGCAATGGTACAATGCCCCCCCCCCAGCAGCAGCAGATGCAAATACACATGCACCCACCTTCACGTTCAAATTTAGATTCATACGCATGCACACACACACAAACATCCTCCCTTTCTCTCCCACAATTGCATACAAATAATTACAAGCACACAAACACACAACCATCTGCGGCGTACTCTACAGCGACCTGCTGTGATCCGACGGCTAATCACCAGTTTTTACTCCCACATGTTGGTCATCTGCGGCGCTCAGTGGGCGTTTTAAGATTAGAGCGGCTCCTGAGTATTTACACGAAAATTTGTGCTCATCATTATCGGTCCATTAAAAAAGCCACAAAGAGAATTCGTACAGCTTGTTAACGGACATTGCCACTGATCCAGTGTATTGTTCTGGAGGGTCAGAGCTGTTATATCCTCAGAGGTATTTTTTTGGGTAAAGATGAGTTGTCTGACAATGTCCTGGGCAAAGGGATATTTATTTGAGCCACATGATACGACTTTAAACATGAGGTTGTCTGATGCATCTGCAGAACGAAATCCTCTCAACACACAAAAATGATGACAAATGGTGGGTTTGTGCTTGAACGGATTTCAACGAAACTTGGTGGAACAATGAGACACAGGCCAAGTGAGAACCCATTGAATCTAGGGGACAAAACAACGTATCCAGGGTTTATTGTCTTTACATTTTCACAGATCTTTTGCGGCTTGATTGAATTTGAGGGCAACTATTTGGCCTTAGCGGAGGTATGCGTTCCACTGAGGGCCGTTCTAATGGTGTTTACATGATCTTGCTGACCTGGCTTTCCACTGTTAACATGCAGCAAGGGTAGAGAAGAACAATCTCTGGCGTGCCGTGTTGGTTTCACCGTCATAGTGTTAAACCATGGATCGCGCTTGAAGATGCTGTAAATAAACACAGCTTGACATTCAGCCTGAACCCGGTGATGCTTCCAGCTGCTGCTGCTACAGTCAGTTACCTGGTAACTTCAGTGGAGAGAAACTTAAAGAGATCCGTGTTGACAGTGTCGTCCGCGAGAGTTTCAGATGATCGAAGCAATTCCTGAATCCTCGTGTATCCCGTCCGGCTGACTGCCAGCTCTGGGATTGTTTCCTGGTGACGTACTGGCACAGTAGTATTAGGTTACACCGAACCATTTGAGGACAGCGAGGACACACAGGGACTCTCCCCCACTCCGTCGACCTGTAGGACAGCGATCTTTTACTCAACTCTCTAATCTAAAAATAGGAGAATCCCTGACGGTATCCTGGACACACATATAGCACAGACAAAGAGAAGTTCAACACAAACAAGAGGTAATTATATCTTACATGTACGTATATTGTTTTCACCACGGTTACACGTAAAGTTTAACTGTGGTTAAGTTTCGTGTAAATCTGGTGAGTAGTTTCTGCGCCTGTACGCCATACAGGCTCAAACATCAGGATCCAAGTTGCAAATAGTGAAAAAGAAAAATAAAGACGGAGACAGACGGAGAGAGAGAAAAGAAACACAACACAGGAGGTATTCAAAACACCTCCTGGATAAATATGGCTCTCTAGACGACACTAAAAGCCGATAATGTCCAGCCTCAAATGGAGCAAATGGGATATTTGAATGGATTCATATCCTGGAGAAAATGGCCAAACACATTCATTTGAATAAGAATGTGTAATGCCAGGGTTGAACAGCCCACCTCTCCGAGCACCATCTCCATTTGAGAGATATTTGCCGCAGAGGGAAAAGGTAATCTCCCTGATGTCACATTCAGAGGAAAAGGAAGAAACATAATCGAGGAGCGTTTTTTATTTTATTTTTTGTGCAAGATGATTTTTTTCAATTGGAATGTTTGTGCGTGGGCGTATCCTGGAGCACTTTGATTCAAGCCGAGAGCTTTCATGACAATAATTACATAGATTAAATTTGACCTTCTTCAAAATAGCGGAATAGGATGAAGCACCGAACCCACTCAAGGCATTTGCAAGAATTATTTTTCATATCTTCTTTTTTTCTCCCCCTCTCACCTCATCACTTCTTCTTTTTTATCTTGCAGAGTGTATCTGGTAAAATCATCACGTCTTTTCCCTTCTGGCTTTTCTATAACAATGCAGATCAGGAATAGCGAGTGAGAATTTATAGAACCGGCAGAATGTAAATACACTTTCATTTCACAGAATCCAATAACTTGAGCCCGGTCAGCGCATCGTACCGAATGCATTACTAAACTGCCCTCGCAGCTGACTTTGCCAGAACCTTTCAAGATGTCAAGGTGGAGTGTCAAACAATAAAATCAACACAGTCGTGCTGCGGCAACATAAACACAGACGAGTAGAGAGGAGGTGCAGCTTGTGCAGAGAGCTGAATGAAGGTTTCTGCTTGAAGGAAGCTGCTGGATAGAAGCTGTGGAAGGCTGCACCTTCGGAGGCTGCTTTTGAAGACTGTCACAGCGGGACACCACTATAGACGGCCCCGTTTTCGAAGGCTCCCTCAAATGAGGCAGACGAAAGCGTCCTTCTCTCCCAGAGAAATGAAGGCTCCGACTGGTGGATCCTTCCTGGCCCCAACATAGGGTTCAGGATACAAACTGTTTTTCAAGGAGACAATGGTGCCGGCAAGCGACAAGACGTCCAGTGCTTGAGTGTCACGCTTAAACTCAATCAACAGCTAATGATACAAAGAAAACCAAGGGGCAGTAGAACTTTCTCCTCATGTCAAACTTCAGCTCTTCTTGACCAGAGCCTCTTATTTCTGTTCGGTCTTCGAAGGTTGCAGCCCCTGAATTGAGACACAGCCTCAGTTATGGCTGCACTGACACTGAGGTGTGTGGTGAACTCAGTATTTTCAACATAAATCAGGTCTAAGTGTCCTAGTGGATCGCTTCAGTAGTTTATTACCTTTTATCTTTTGTCTTAATGAAAATACAGATTTATGTTCAGCGACTCCTGAGAGCAAAATTGAACCGTGGTGGATGATGTCGAACCACCGCCTCGGTGGACGTAATAACCGTGAAGCTGTCGAAACCCTTTACGTGATAAGAAGACGGAGGAAAATGGAAAGTGTGCGTTCAGCCTTTAGTCCCGCAGCCAGATCAGTGTCTTGAGATTTGACTTGAAGTTATGGCCGGTTATGGAGTCTTTTTTTTTTAACGATGCCTTTTGATGTGAAATAGAGAGCTGGTGGTTCTGGGCAGTTTAATACTCAGCCTCAGTGAAAACATCTGCGTTGGCTCCTGCTCAAGTCGCTTTACGACGTTTCTACGTGACGTCGCCCAGTCGTCTGCTGCTCTGAGAACAAACCAGGTTCCTGCAAAGTAGAGAGTTACATCAGATCTCGTGCTGCAGAAAATAACCTCTCTGATTAGAGTCATCTGTTAGAAATGTTAAACCAAGGGGAACAACTAATGTTTGTGAACTCATATTATTATAATCCATTATAATCTTGCATATTTACACAAATGTGCATTTTATATTTTACAGTTGTAATTCAATTAAATCACCTTTTGAGATCTGCTTGAAACAGATATCTTCTTTGCTTCAATGTTTAAAACATAAAGCTTCCAAGGGGCGTGAATAATTTAATGGGCACTGTAGACTTGGACTTTATTGAGGAATTTTGTTGCCTCATCAATCTGAAATCCCAGAGAACAGCTGAGCAGCATCTGATGACCACTGTATGAGACCCTGTAGCTCTTACATTTTATGAATAGGAAGAGACTAAAACTGAAATTCAGCAGTCGGAGATGAAACCTTGAGAGTTCATTTGATGTAAGTGATCACAAACAGGTCGGATCGTTTAGCTAATATCTCACAGGGCCATTTTTTTTAGTTTCACAAAAAAAAATCGCTTCTCACTGCCAGAAGAGGTCAAAAGTTGAAATGTTTGAGTGATAGTTTGACGTTTTTATTCTTCTTGCAGATTCTTGCAGAGAGTATAATGAGAAGATCCCGATCACGCTCATGTCTGTATCGTAAATATGAAACTAAAGCCAGCAGAGGATTAAACTTGAACAAACATCAGTCTGATAAGAACTATGTAAAATGAAAGAAACCATCTTTGAAAGAAACTTATTTGACATGTTAAATCACAGCTGTCTTCCCGATACTTCAGCCAGCCACCAGGGGGCAATCCAGACACTTTGGCTTCACTTTTGGGAGCAGTACTGTCGTCCATCTTTATATACGGTCAGTAAAGAAATTAAAAACAAAGTGAAGACAAAGACAAAAGACAAATTAGCTAATTAGAAAACCTTTTGGCTGGAACTTTGGATAAAAGTGAGCTGTTTCTTCCTCTTATGCTACGCTAGGCTAATTCCCTCTCTACGTCCCATCTGTATCGTACAGTAGAGACAGTAGAGTGTGTTATTCTTCCCCTTTAACTCTGAGCAGAATTCCATTGAGGGTGATATTCAAAAAGTCTAAGAACCAACTCCGTCTTTCAGGCCGACACCGTTCAGTCCCCGGTGAGAGTTTGTGAATTCTGCAAATATGAATATGTAAATTTAAAGTTGGACTCCCAGTGAAGCTGTATTATTCATGTTTTGTACCCATTAATGTCTTGAATAGTGTTTCTTTGAATTGTCATTTAGTGTCGGCGCTCTGTGTTTTTCTGTCACTGCTTCACGCTGTTGTGCTGACGGCTTTGATCAGGCCTCGGCTGTCTGAAATCACACACTTCGCCTTTCTACTGCTCACATTCTCCAGAGGAACTTGAAAGCGTTGCCCATTGACAGCTTTAAATGACTTGTTCAAA
The DNA here is from genome assembly GCF_022539355.2 of Hippoglossus stenolepis. Classification (NCBI taxonomy): domain Eukaryota; kingdom Metazoa; phylum Chordata; class Actinopteri; order Pleuronectiformes; family Pleuronectidae; genus Hippoglossus; species Hippoglossus stenolepis. The sequence goes on from NC_061502.1 coordinate 15,788,538, forward strand.
GCGAAAGCTTGTTAAAGGAGCCTCAGTTTATTTCAAAAATCAATTCTCGGGTTTTCCAGCAAATGAATTTAATTAGAAGGTTGTAAACAGCCACGCTTTAGAAACGGCTCTCCTGTGGACCTCTGCCTGGAGAATAAAAACCTACGTCTCCTTCTGTCTGGTACGAGTTGTGTTTGCTTTCCTCTCCGTCACTCAGATCATGCCCTTCGCTGATGGTCCCCGTTTCAGAAACGGTGCTTTACACTGGATCAGCCATGTTCTAGTGGTGCCGTGTCACTTCCGGTAATAAATGTGTGGACATGTAATTAAGGAAATTGGCCCCCGAGAGACCAAAGCCATTGTAATACATCTGACCTGATGGCTGATGCACTTGCCCCCACTGATTATCTCATCCAGAGACAATGATGTTTTATGGAGCAGAACATCCATGTCATAGAGGCTTGCTTCAAGGATTTCAATTAATTTAGGGCAACAGGTCGTTAAAAAAAAAAGATATTTAGTGAAGGCATCACCAGACTTGTGTTTCCTCTGGGATGTCAGTTTTATTTCCGTCACAGATGGAAGTTTGACAGTTTTATATTACTGCTCCCAAGAAATGTTCATGTGAAAAAGTTCTCGACTGGGAAATTTCCCATGAACCCCCTCTCAAGTAGGATTATGATGTTGAGTTTTTGTTTGGATTACATAAATGACAAATTTCTGGTATCTGGACCCAGCTGCAGATATTTCGGAATAATTAATGTGTAAAACAGTTGGTATTTTAAGGGGGTGGCATGATGGTACCTGCTCGGTTTTGTGCCTTCCCGTGTGGAGTTTGCATGTTCTCAGTGCGTCTGTGTGGGTTCCCTCCGGGTATCTGCCTCCTACTACAATACATGCAATACAACACATGCCGATTAGGATAAGCAGTATAAATAATGGATGGATAGTGTCTGAAACATATCACCTAGCCTGTCAATAAAGGGTCAATAAATGCCACATAGCTCATGACAATTGCTTTTTTTTCTTGGCTGCTTCATTCCAGTCAGACACAGTTGTCCTGAGCCGTCTCCACACTTACCAGTGACATATGACCTAACTCAGTGGCCTTGGCCCTGTTCCTAGATGTTGTGAACACATTTTAATGGCCGCAGGCACGTCTGCGTGGCCCAGCGCCCCAACAACAGGTGAACGGTCTGTTATAGGCCCTACGTAAAGCCCCTCCAGACAGATGGTGATGCATATGAGCCCGGTGTGAAGGGATATCATGGAGCCGACATTAAAACTTCTGGCAGAGGACGTGAGGAGTCACCGGGGAGATTTAGACATCAAACTGTGATGAAATGCCGCGTCCTTGTCTTTTGTGCTCGGAGGTAATTAAACTCCCATGGCCCCGTTTGTCCCCTGCGTGGGTCACTGTGAGCGAACACAGACGGATGGTGATGTGCAGATCAATCTGCCATCCCTGGAAAGAGGAATTACAGAGTGAGACGAGAAAGGAACAGCGGGGACGAGTATTTACAAGAAAGATCAGCGTCGGATCAAAGCAGCAGGGATCGAACGCCGTGCATCGCCGCAGTGGAACATTTACATAGTCGGTGTGGTGCGTGGATGTGTACTGTCCGAGGGGAATGGCAGGAGGTGGGGGAGGAGCGGATGATCTGACAGTAACGTTTTTAAGACGACTACATGTGGGAGAACAGAGCTGCTGTGTTTCCTGAGGGTGGGCTAATGAAACACAGATCAGGGTCCTGTTTATCTTTATTTTCACTAATGAACAGTGGTGTTGACGATTGCATACGATTGAGACAAAAACTTCAAACCTGGACAAAGAAATCCCAAAATATCCATCGGTTACATCACTGGAGCTATGATGAAAATGTGTCGTTTGGGTGAAACTTGATATTTATCTGTTGTCTTTGCTGGTACTTTCCTATTTTGTTTTTATCAATAGTTTCATTTGCTGCGTCTGTATCTGGCTGAGAAAAGCCCCAAACATCCATCAACACTGCTGCTTTGTGTCCTCTCTAATTTGGCCATTACTAAGTTGTTGTCATCTTGATATTCGTTTCATTTTTCATTCTTTTGGACCCGAGAAGCCTTTTTTCTGTTCCAATTGCACCTTCACCATTACTTCTTCTACTTCTGTGTGCACACAGGTTTCGATGGATAAATAGCCGTTACATTTCTGTGAACGTTCTCCCTGTGGTTACAGTCGTCTTTGTATATGTAAACAGCCTCCATCGAAACCTTTATTCCCCTCAATAGAGCAGCCTGGATTTGTGGGCAGTGTTGTGTGCAGTGTCCATCTAGGAAGAGCCCCTTAATAGCCCATTTCTCAGAAGAGCACGAGGGGCCATTTACAACAACCAGTCATACAGAATGGGAAACGGCTTCAGCCCTCTTTCCCAATAATGAGATAATGCGTTAAGGCAGCAGCATATTCCTTTTCCCCGCGTTTGTGTTGTCGAGTGGAGCGATGATTTATGAGCAGGAGAATGCGATGAATACAATGCACATACAATTATGATAGACGAAGTTCCAGGTTAATGCGCGAGTTCAGGCTATTTTGGTCAAATTGATCCTGACCGAGAGCTGCAAAGCATGCTGGTCCTGAAAACGCGCAGGTTTGAGGCATAAACAAAATGACGTCAATCCCGAGTAAAGGAAAAAAAAGCGTAGGATGTTTGACGACGGGCTCAGCAGGTTTGACTGTTGTTAAGTGCTCGCTTGGTTAATGGCCTCAAGCTTCTGAAGGCAGCCACAGTGTGACTCCTCTCACCCACCTTCAGGTTCACTTTTAATGAGTCCAACAGACTCGTCTTTTCTTCTTTCAGCCTGAGCTCAAACACACGTAAACGTAAGAAGGTGATTGTGACCGGAGAAGGATGAAGGTCGAAGAGCAGAGGTGAAGCGCAGCAGTGCAGATAAATTTGGCAACATGTTTTGTACAACGGGAGGAAGTGGACATGCGGCGTCCATCTTTATAAACATCTATGGTTCAAGCGAGAAGAAGAAAGTAAGCAAACACTAGTTTATTACCTGCAGATATCAGAGGAATCCTGGGTGAGAGCTGGTTATGATTAAAATGTCAAGTGATTACTCCGCTACTATGAGCTAATGAGAAGCTATCAAAGACAATAACGTCTCAATTACTACATCAACAAGTCGTAGAGAGGCCACAGTCAGTTTCAAAAGCGTGAAAACTGTGCACGTGACCTTTTAGATTTCCGTGTCAGTCGGTTATCATTAGCACGAGAGTACGGCATCGTGCCCGAGAGCGAGGCTCCGCTCCTCCACACTCATCAGGGGAGGGAGCTTCATCCTCATGTATCTAAGGAGCACAGGGATCAGTGCCGGTGGGGGGTTGGCTGGAGCAGATGGAGATTAAACGTCTTGCCCAAGGAGCAGCAGTATATTGTGGAGGTCGAGGAGAGAGCTCTTCTCCACTGTCCCCCAAAACAGATGGTTCCAATTAGAAGGAACCAACTACTGAACAAATTCAATTTAATACATTTAAATGGCTAAATTTAATTGAGTAAATTCACCTTTGACTGATTATTTCTTTGAGTAAGTTCAAATCAAATCAAGAAAATTTAATCCAGTTAATTTAACTCAAATTTAATCAAGTCAAATCAACTTAACTATTGAGTTAATTAGTCAACAAAATAATTGAATTTATTAACTTGTGTATTTATGGTAGAATGAACCACATGAATCAAACCTCCGAGGTGTTTCTCCTGCTCTTTGGGGAACATTCAGGAACAAGATTCAATTTCCATAAGTAACAGTCACCAGTGGAGGCCCATGTTTTATATATTGTATCAGGGTATATAAATTATAATTATATAAATTATTAAGGTAATAAATTACAGTCCAGTGCACTCACCGTGATCAAGGCTGGACAGGAGGTGTGTGGCCATGTAGAAAAAACACACACACACACACACACTCACTGAATGAGAAAGAGACCAAAGGAAAGAGAAAGAGAAAGAGAACGAGGGATATTCAAACACAACCAGCGGAGGTCAGCTGGAAGACTCTTGCATTGCTCTGCCCACACACTCCCACATGCTCAACATCATTAAAAACAAAAGCGCATGACTGAAACAAGGCCGATGTGTTGGAGTAAGGATTCAACGTAAGACACATGAAGGAAGGAGAGAAGTGAGCTTTCATTTCATGTAAATATGGGCCACCACCGTTTCTTTTCATTATCTAAAGATGCTTGGATTGTTCTTTAAATTCATTTCAGAAAAAAAGATTTAAACATCTAGTTTGCCCAAACTGTGAATTACTAATACAGTATGTGCCTTGTGGATTTTTTTAAATCAGTTTAATCAGAATACATTTCCTGTCACATTTGTTTTAACGCATGTTTGCCTCAGATCTGCAGTAACCTGGTTCTAAAATGAGCGCCACCACCTCTTCAGCTCCTTAGGGTCAACATTTTTTGAGGATCTTACGCCCCCCAGTGGGCTGGACCACATCCAAACGATGACAAAAACAAGCAGAGGTCAAAGGAATTTGATTATTAAGTTTTATTTCAGGGTTTAAAACAGTGGTATTTTTTTTGTTTGACATAAGAATGAAGGATGATGGGAGTAAATATATTTTTTTATTTACCCCATCTCTAATTTTTGAAGACCAAGCTCGCTGTCGGTCAAAGACGCCACTTGTCGATGTTTGAGAGCTTCGGGCCCTGCACAGGTCACCGTCGCCAGAAAGACAACGTTGTGAGGATGGACAGTGAGCCACTTCTTCAGAAACTCAATCTTCTCGTCACACACCCAGGGGTTCCCTGCTAACATAACCTGAAAAGATGATCCCCCCTCATCCAGAAAACCCGAGGGGAGACACTGCAGCTGATTATGATTCAGCAGCAGAAGCTCCAGGTGTCGGAGGCCCCGCAGGAGGGTCGCCGGCAGATCTCGGAGGTGATTCTCCTGCAGGAAAAGGTTGGATAGTTTCAGGTTGTGGGTGAAAGTTGCAGGTTTCAGGGAGGTCAACTTGTTCCCGGCGAGGTTCAGCATCTCCAGGTGGTGCAGGTTCGTCAGGGCGTCGGCTTGTAGCTCCTGCAGATTGTTATCGCTCAAGTCAAGGCTCTGGAGATGAGACAGCTTCCGGAGCAGAGCGGACGGGACGCCGGTTAACCGGTTCCCAGACAAGTCCAACGATATCAAGCTGCTGTTGACGGAGAACCACTCGGCGTCCACTTTTTCAATCCGATTATTCATCAGCACCAGATTATGGAGTGAGGCGTGGCTGAAAATGTCGGGAGGCAGGTGAACGAGCTGATTCCCGGTGAGATCCAGTGTGTTTAAGAAAGGAACCCCCTTCAGCAGATCTGAGGGAAGGCTTGTCAGGTTGTTGTGATAGAGCTGCAGGTAGTTCAAGTGGGGAACCACGCTCAGATGACCGGCGGTAACATTGGCGAGGCCGGTGGACTGGATGGAGAGTCGCATGGTGTTGGGAGATAAACCGTCGACAGGGAAATGTGTGAGGGAGCTTCGGCTGCAAATGACCTCTGATAGGTGAACCGAGCAGGAGCAGAGGTCCGGGCAGGAGTAACGCCATTCAGCCAGGGCACTCAGGAGCAGCCACAAGTTCATCTTTAACACTGCAGAGAAAATAGATACACAAATCAATGATTTAGATTTAAAATCATCATATTGTTAAAATCATGATCTCGAAAGCATGAACCTACCTGACGGGGAAAAGCAGAACTCCCTCTGTTTTGAACGTGGACTCGGTTTTATTTGAAATGTCAAGTACATTTGACTCAGAACATAAAGTGTTGCAAGAGGCAAACAAAGCCAACAGCAAACAAACCAGCTCATCAACTGACCGGTTCACTTTTCTCTGTACTTTCCAAAAGTACCACACACAAGTCAATATTTTCTTTGCTTTTATTTCGGCAGGAATTTTCCATTCAGTTTTAATGTCTCCTTTTCGTCCACTTTCATAATCTCTTGTCTTGTTGTTAGGTTATTTTCAAAGAACTCCAAAAGTAAACCTCTGGTAGTTCTGCTGAATAAAATGCAGATATTAAACATAACCTGGCGTATGTAAAAATGAGAAGTTGTGGTTCAGAGGCTGTAAAAGTATTGCTTCATATTTAGGGCTCGTATCGATGGTATCAATCTTCTCATCAATTGTTGGCTATGAAGTGAAAAAGCTCATTTCCAAAACCAATGTGTCACAACTCTGTTTATCTGCAAGTGAAGTGCAAACAAAGACACAATCGTATGTTTTACTCTAAATCACATTTAATTATACACTCATGTTACACCAATACAATTATTCATTTATTGAAACGTTTGACAGGCTGAACTGTCAACTTTACCGTGTCAGATAATAACCAACACGACGATGGAAATGGTTACGACTGAAGATTTAGTTCACTCGCAGTCAGCGACATCACCGACCGCCCAGATAAAGACGGAGGTGAAGCACATATGATGGTTTGTGGCAGGAACACCTTCTTCTTGTTCTTCTGCAGCCACCTCCACAGGTACTCCACCTTCCCGTCGCACTGCCAGGGGTTGGAGGTCAGGTCCAGACCCTCCTCGTCCAGGGAGCTCAGCCGGTCCAGAGAACCTGGAGGGATGTGGCTCAGCTGGTTGTCTTCCAGATACAGGTTCTTGAGCTCAGTGAGCTCCTGAAACAGCTTCTGGGGGATTTTGCTGAGCTTGTTGCGAGAGAGGAACAGGTAGGTGAGGTTGCGGGTGCTCTCGAGTACAGATGCATCCAGGGTTTCTAGTTTGTTGTCCTGCAGGTTCAGCCTCTCCAGTTTGGTGAGCCCGTCCAGGGAGTTTGCAGAGATCGTCTCCAGACGGTTGTTGGAGAGGTCAAGACTCTCGAGCTGCGGCAGCTTCTGGAGCAGAGCAGTCGGGACCTTTCTCATTCGATTTCGAGATAAATCCAACCAGGTGAGAGTGCTGTTATCAGGAAGCCACTCTGCATCCGCCGTCTCAATCAGATTGTCCTTCAGCACCAGGCTGCGGAGCGGAGCGTGGCTGAAGACGTCGGCTGGCAGCTCGGCCAGTTTGTTTTCTGTCAGATCCAAAGTGCTGAGGTGAGGAACACCCCGGAGGAGATTGGAGGAAAGGTGCTGCAGGTGGTTGCTGAACAGGTGGAGCTCCTGCAGCAGGGGCGTGGCACTCAGGTGCCTCTCCGAGATGGAGGTGATGTTGGTCAGCTGGATCGTGAGCATGGTGGTGTTCCTCGGGAGACCCTCGGAGGGGAACACTGTCAGGGGAACCTCGTTGCACACCACCTCAGCTCTTCTGGAGTAACACTTGCAAAGAGCCGGGCAGGACAGGGCACCATGGCAGAAGTATGCCAAGCAAAGGAAGGCGAAAAGGGCGTTCATCACTAAGACACAAGAAAGAGAGGATGCAGAGAAATTATTATGAGGCAGACAACTTAAATATCTCCCTGACGTATTGCACCACTGCAACAACAAATAAAGTACAAGTGACGTCATTTCCAGGTCATGCACATGATGTTCGGTAACATGAGTAACAAAATAAAACTTACCGTCTTGTTTTCTAGTTGAATCTGTATCAGCCGCTCTGCTCTTTACATCAGATTCAGCAGTGCTCTCTCTTGCAAATTACTTGGGGCTCAGAACCCCCCCCCCCTCAGTCTAATCATTACTCACTGAGCAAACACTGACCCGTCACCACACAGACATTTGTCGAGGACACGCAGTTGTTGCAACAGAGAGAGTGACTAACCTGACGGGAAAGTACAAGACCTGGAAACTTTGTGATTTTGTTACTTCAGCTTTTAAAAAACGGCTGATTAGAGAATATCAAGTTGAAAACGTTAATGTGAACATATGTGAACGATGGTTTTGCTGAGTGAAACACTTTGAAGTTAGATGTTTACATTAATGTCTCCTTTGGATTCTCGTACAAAGGCAGCGAGGGAGAGCGAGCGTGTGGGAAAGAAGCAGAAATGCCCGATCATCAGTTTAAAATGAGGTGTATTGGATTTATTTTTGCTAAAAATTAGACTCATCATCAGAAAAAGCTACTTCGAGACATGAGGTGTCGGCTCAGCAGAAATAAATTATTCACTTTGCCCAGATGCAAACAGTTAAAGTCGCACGGCTTAGTTATATAACAGGTTGTGGACAGTATGGAACCAAGGGATTCATACAATTAACTTAAGTAAACGTATCATACAATAATGTGAAAGTAATACAAGTAAAATTAATCATTTTATAGAAAAATGGCAAGTATGAATGTGTGTATTCAATTAAAATGTTTGTTTAATAAAAATAACAAAATACTTTTTATAACCTTAAAAGCTTCTCTTGCCAAATAAACTATATAAAAATTGCGTAAAAAAGACAACAGTCAAACACAAGTTCCTTGAAAATACTTTTAGGAATGTAGAAATGCTCCCTTATGAGTAAAAGTTCAGAATTAAAAGGTTATTTAGGTAAAAATATGGAAGTGAATATATAAATAAATAAGGAACCTTTCAGGTTTAATCTATAACAGTGCATCATATTTTGCATCATATGTTGTAAACTTACCTTCTGTTTGCTATGTAAACTTTTAATCCACCTAACCTGTAACTCCAGCTCTGAATTAAATTGAGTAGAATAGAAAGAACAATATTTTTCAATCAAATATAAACGTGTGGAAGTATAAAATAGCAGAATAATAAGAAAATACACAGTAAAAGAACATGAAGTTCTTATTTGTACATGCGTTTAGCGTTTAGATTTAATCACGACAGTAAAGAAATGTAGAGGAGAAGCCTGCAGATGAAAGCGTGACTTCACACTGAGGAGGAGGAGGAGGAGGAGGAGCAGCAGAAGGCTTCGTGCCACCTCAGGTCAACCTGGTCGGTACAGTAGGTTTCACGCCGGCTGATACAGAGGATTGGATTGGACCTGCAATAAGAATTTAGCAGATGGGCAACACGATGAACCGTCATACATAATGTATGACGAGTGCCAGTTAGCTTTAGGCTGTTCTGAAAGATTTATTTCAGTCAGGCCCACTCACTCCACATGCAGCACTGAGGTACAGACAAAGCTATACTGCAAACTGCTGAAACACATCCTGCAGCCACAGCTCGCTGGATTTATAATGTGTCATAATGTACATTAACATCATTCTCTGCTATGTTACTGTACATTACTATAGTGTAATTTATACATTTAGGATACTTAAGTATTAATATATGTTGTATTATTATTTGTAGATATAATACATATGTACATACATAATGATATGCATGCACACATATACTGTATATATAGATGCACACAAATATATACATAATATATGCATACATATACACACAAATGTCTAAACACACACCTAGGCCTACACACACCTTTACATACATGTGTAAATATATGCGCGCGCGCGCACACACACACACACACACACACACACACACACACACACACACACACACACACACACACACACACACACACACACACACACACACACACACACACACACACACACACACACACACACACACAACCCTTAAAGCAAGAATTAACCCTTCAACAGCCCTTTGAAAGAAAGTGAGGATCGGCTAAAATGTCCCCACTCCGTCAGCATGATGCTCAAAATGGTCCTCACAAAGATATAAGCACGCACTCAAACACACACTTCATACACCGCATTGCCTCTTTTGATTCCGTGTCGACGCTGGAGGGGAAAATTGTCGTGTGAAATTCAGTAGAAAAGCTTCAAAATAAGACGTCAAGACACAAAAGAGAGCGTCAGCCTCGGTGTCTGCAGAGCTGCACACATCTTCAACAGCAACAAATTTAAAAAGACACAAATGAAAACATGAATTCTCCAACAGAATTTATTTGAATTTGTCATGGATGTAAAGAAGGCACATCATTTCTGTTCAGTTCACATTATTCCGTCTTTATGTCTTAATGGGATCCATTTAGTATTTAGTGTCATATTGCGTGTCCAAGAAATTCAAGAGTCATAATGATGTAAAATCTTCCATTCAGCAAAAACTGTAGTCATACATCTACAGCACAAGCATGTTCTGTGTAACGTGCTGCAGCTATATCCATACAAATAAAACAATCACATACTATGAGCTACACAGACTCTTCATCCTATGTACAAATGATCACACACACGCACACGCCTGACACGTCACAATTATAAATCCACGTCAGCCACGGCATCTGACAGAATAATATTTTTTTTATGTCATGATTATTATAAAACAAGGCTGTTCTCTATTCACTTCTTCTTTGGTTGAAGTCTCACTGTAACACCAAAAAGATTACGCTGGTTTTCCCTCTGGTTAAAATGACAAACGGTCCCAGTTCTCATGACGACGGCCGGTCGCTGTGAATGTTTCCTCTCCACGATTAGCATTTTTTTATTTATTTCTCAGTCTTTCAGTCAATCTTTGATCAGCCGGGGTTAACTGTGGAGAGAGAGAGAGAGAGAGAGAGAGAGAGTGATTTGACAACCTGGGATGCTGCTGCAAAGACACGCCCACACAAAATCCACACATATGAAACGAGGGAGCTGTTCACACGGTGCATGAGCAGAATACGCTCGACCACGTAAGGGAACAATCTTGGTCTGTTTGCAAGAAGTAAAATATGGTAACTTGGTTTCTAAGCTAAGCAGCTGCTGATTGTAGCTTTGACACGCAGACATAAGAACGGCATCGATCTTTCCTTCTTCTTGCCACCAAGAAAGTTAATGAGCTCATCTCCTAAAAACATCAAACTATCACTTCAATATTTTACTTTGCAAAGATCCAGATCCAGATTTTTCCCAAAGCCGTCTCCTGTTTGTGCAGGTGATTATGTGCAACCTGCAGATTTATCCACAACGTCAAACTGTTCTTCTCACGAGACACAAACACTGAGTTCCTGATTGACACTCGGCTGCAAATTTGAAGATCACACACACAAAAACAACATGCTCGTTTCTACGCCTACACACTGCAACCACACACACTCGATCCGTGCAGAGGTGCGGTTACCCTCTGTCCCCCCTCTTTCACCTCTTCTTCAGAAGAACATATCATCATCATCATCATCATCCAACGACCAATTCCAATCTCTCAGGCCAAACTCAAGCAATCTGAAACAGTAATGAAGGTCACCGAGGGGTCAGGAGCCTCATAATGTCTCGAGGGCAATGTCCGCCATGTTCACCAGGGGGCAGTGTGGAGCTGTGAGGTGACTAAATGCAGCTCATAATGAGGAGGGGGTTAACAGGCACAACAGCACGGCACTATGGCGGGTGAGCGGGCGAGGAGGCTGGCAAACACACACATTTCTGCTACTTACAGTCTCCCAGCATGAGAGACGTTAGAAAGGTGGGGTCAGAGGTGAAGAGGTCAGGGGTCAGTGGAGGATGATGCGGAGCATGGGGCCAGTGCTGGGGGGGGAGGAGAGTCAGGGTGTGGCTGAGAGGGAAAACTTTGACAAACTGAGACTTAATCAGTCACAGAAAACAAAACAGACACACTTAGTAACTCTCACTCTCATGGTTTCTATTCGATTAGGTGGAAACTGACGCTGAGTGAGGGGCCATGTTGGAGTGTTAATGGTGCAAACAGCGTTATGCATCGTTTAAAGCAAAAATATTAGCAGCAGGATTACGCGAAAAACTACTGAACTGAATTCTATTTTTGTGAAGGTGTGTGACCGCAGGACGGAGCAGATTAGGATTAAATAGGCAGATCCAGGAATCTAGTTTTCACTGTATGAGAGTAAAAAAAGCTCCGTTCACACATGTTCAACCTGGACTTTTTCAGACATTAGCCGGAGGAGCTGCACAAACGTCTGAATCAGCTGAAGCGGACTTTAAAACAAAAGTTGAGGCTCCGCAAAGTTCACGTCACGTCTGATTGAGCTGATGTGCAAAAAGATAAAAGGACTAAAACTGGCTGACACTCTCATTTTCCCCAAAAGATATGTTTCTTGCTGTAAAAAGAAACCGATCACATCCAGTTACAGTTCATAAGGTCGTGATGGTGACAGCTCAGAAAACGATTCCACTTAAAGGAGGTGATGATGATAATTAGTAGGAAACACAAATGAAAAGCTGATGAGCACCACACAACAGATTTAAGATAAGATTGTCTTTAAATATTCTCTGGAAATGTCATTTTAAAATTCACATTGAAAACCTCCCATTTAAACACGATTACATTCAAACATAAATGAGAGAAAGGCTCTGAAACCTGAACAGATCAATGAAATACAGATTCATCCTTTAGAACATTCATCGAGTGTTTTTGCAGCTTTTTCCGTGACATTGTTCGTACAATTTTATAAACAAGTCCGATTCAAAATTGTTATATGAATACATGGAGATTTTGAATTGGAAGAATGCACTGTTTTGTGGTTTGAATTAAAACTAAAGTATGACCTTAGAATAAAAAGAAAAACTACTTCAATCAAAGAAAAAGAGACGTTTTACTGTTGGGGTGAACTCTCTCTCTCTCTCTCCCCAGGGTCTTACCTGGTATTCCCTGACGACTGCTGCGGTTTGCTGGACTGGACCCTTATGGCTCGACGGTGGGACGACAGGTGAGGCGAACCCCTGGGTGACGGCCGCGGTGAGTTCCGCGGAGAAGAGAGCGAGGTGGCTTCAGGCGGGCTGTTCGGCGCAGAGGGAGGACTCATGGTCGGATGTTTCCTCGGGATGCGTTTGAGGAGGTGGCTGACCCAGCGCTGCTGCTCCTCCTGCGAGTTGCTCAGCAGGAGCAGCTCTTTGGCAGTGGACATGTCATAGTTCACTGTAAAAACAAAAAAGAACAGGTTTTGATTCTCCAGGTGGTGGTGGGGGGGTGTACTGGACCGCTGAGTTTGAAATATCAGGTCAAATATCAAAAAAAGGTTAAAAATCTATAATGTGTAACAAAAACAATTAAATAATTATAATAACTATTATTTAAATGTTATATACTTTCCTCAATGATATAATATAATATAAGACCACCATTGGTCCTCATTGGTTTTTGATTACTCATATAATATATAGCTGAAACTATGAATCCATTCATTTACCAAAAGAAAATGTATTGAAAACTGTTTCTATAATTGTTCCTTACATTTATAGTTTTTGAAAATGAAGATTTTTAGATTTCTGTTCTGCTTTATTCATTATGAATCATGTTTATTTGGGGTATATAAGGGTGAAGGTTTTCTTTTTTCTACTTTCTGATAGACTGATGAAAGCCACAACATTTAATTGTACATTCAGCGTCACTGACCCTTGCACGGCACGATAACCTCCTCCTTTTTGTCCAGGTGTTCTTTGTGGCACTTGGTGTGGCAGCGGCGGCACTCGAGGGCGGGCGGGGGCTTGAAGACGTGCCACAGCGGCCGAGTGCACGCCTCGCAGGTGGACGGGAAGTGATAGAGCGTGAGGATGAACTCGTGGCCCTTGTGGTTGATGTAGGACGGGCGGTCACCGAACGGCGCGGCCTCCACCGCGACCTCCTGCTCCCGCTTGCTCTCCCCCTCGTTGGCATACAGGATCTGGAGGGAGAGAAGACAGGGAATGCAAATGTTATTCATTGCATTATTAACTCATTTAATTATTGAGTACGTGATTCAGACAGACAGTCAGAGAAGGAGAGGCGGGAATAATGGGCTTCCGGGATCATTACCTGGAATATTCTTGGAATTTCTTTGGCATCTGCACGATACACATCAGTCTGAGTGACGGGTCGGACGTGGAACAGTTTACTGCAGGAGGGAGGGAGTTACTTTAGCTCACCCGGGATCACAAGAGGAATTATTTCTCTCGGCATTGCAAAGTTTACATGTGTAACTAAAGAGAACTAAAGATTTAAAATGGCACAAGATATCAGTTATATACATTTTAAAGCTTACTTTTCAGCCCAAGGCCCCTGAGATAATGAATGAACGGACAGAAAGGCTGCATATCCAAGGTTGTAATGTGACTTAATCATAAAATGTGTTTAAGAAACTACTGATGAAAATGTTTCACATAAAAGTGTATAGTCATTATTTCTTGTTGAAACCCTGCTGTAAAGGACTCACTCGATTTCCAGGGTCATGAATGGGTTGGCCACCTCTCGGTCCTGCTCGCTGTGGTAGAACAGGATCTTTTTGCTGCTCACCACCACATACTGAAAAACAAAAGGGAAAAAACAGGAGGCGACGGGGTGAGTGGAGGGAAATGACTCAGTGTGCAGTGGTAATTACAACGAAAACAAAATCAGTCGATATGAGAAATAATGGGGGCCACGTTACTTTCTTGTCCCAGCTAAACCGCTTTGTGTTCTTGGCCGGAAGTGAAATCCAACCTTCGAGCCTGGAGTCTGTAGTTTGTGGAGAGAAAAAACAGGAAGATGTGAAAACAAAGAGGAGAAGACTTTACTCATGTGAAGCACTTAGAAGAATACTTTGGTGGAGTCGCTCAGAGAGGAAATGATTTTGGGTCAGCGACAGGAAGTCCTGCTCTTTGTTTTCAACAAACACTGACACACCAATCAGGGGGAGCTATGAGGGTTATCGGGGATCAATATCTAGTCAATAAAATAAAACAACCCTGCACAAACTGTCACAGCTTTTTCAGTGAGTGGAATAAATTTCAACAAAGCAGAGCAGAAGCTGTGAGTTCTCGTGTCCAGAGAACACTGAAGAGGATTAAAGCGCAGCGGAGGCAGAGTCAACACAGCAGAGGGATTAACTGCAGGCTTGAACCAGAGCTGCAGTCATTTCTTTCCAAACTGAGGGAATGGGGATGAGAACAGCAACATTTTTTGATGGATGGATAAATGTTACAACACCATAGACTGTAAAATAAAGATGGACGACGTGTCTCCACTTGTTCGCACTATCCGGAAATGAAACCAAAATATCCCAGATACGAACGCTGCCATCTTACACTTTAGGAGCCAGAGTCTGGACAGTAAGAAGATCATGATGTTTCAACTCGATTATCAAATAACTAACTAAAAGCAGTAGAAAAATGAACACACCAAACATCAGTGTGATAAGAACGACCTAAAATCATAGAAAACACCTTTACGTAGCCTGTGACTTTTTAGTTTGGTGCATGTCCCATCCACTAACATGGAGGAGGCAGGATTTATCAAGATGCTTTGGCTTCATTTTCGGGGAGCAGGCATGTCGTCCATCTTTATATACGGTCTATGTTTTAAACCAGAGGTTCCCAAACTAGGGGTCGGGACCCTTTAGAGGGGTCACCAGACACTGAAGATGTTTTAAACAAATGGAATAAAAACTTTAACTACTGTTACGTAAGATAAAAAAAGGAAGGATACATCTAAAATAATAACTATAAAAGTAAAAAATAAATCAAGAACCAGGGGTAATGGGGGTTGAACATCTCTGCCACTGTTATTTTGGGAGACGGGGCTGAAAGGTTTGGGAACCCCAGTTATAAACCACTGTTTCCATCCCCAGCCCAGGTTTAAACCTCCATGCAGGGTCACCTGCAGAGTGAGGCTCAGGGGCCTGTTCGTAGGTGAGGGCCAGGGGCCGGCGGCCCTGCTCCAACTGCTCATATTCTTCTTCACCGTCAGAGTCAGAGGAGTCAAAGAGAGGACGAGCCGAGCGGAGGTTAGGCCGGGTGTCGATGCAGACAGATTTGTGTGTGCGCTGGTAGGTGAAGGACATGGACTCAGAGGTGTGAGAGTGAGAAATGCGCACTGAGTCCGACCCCGGGGAGAGAAGTGGAGCAGGAGTGAGAGACAGGGGAAAAGAGGAAGGAGGATAAAAAGGAGAAAGTCAAACACAATCGGTCTGGAAGACAAAGGGAGTCAGAGTGAGAACAGCAGGAACTCAGGAAGAACGAGGAGAGTGCGTGCAGAAGTGTGTCTGCTCATGAAATGTTGGAAACAGATCAATATGGCGAGGAGTGCGTTTACCTGGATATCCGTCGGCCACGTCCAGGTCGTTACCACTGCTGATGCTGGTGGAGTCGAGAGAGTGAACGCTGAGGGAGGTGATCTGACAGCGCAGCTGCTCGATGTCGCTGTCCTTACTGTCCAACGCCATCTGAAGCTCCAGACGCACCTGGTTCTCCTCGGCTATCATCTGAGCGACACACACAAACACACTTAATTGAATTTCTGGTCTGCTTCATTGATCAAAACTGGATTTTAATTGGAAGCATGGTTCAATAAATGGACACAGCAGTTTGTCCAAGTTCCAAAAATAAAAGGTTAATAGTCTTGGCCTCAAACAAAAAGGACTTTTCCTCCTACACTACTCTAGCATTTTTTAAATCCTGAAAATATAGTAATATGTAAGTGACATCTTCATCCGCATGCCACTACATCATCCAGCTTCTGGAATAGAAAAAGATGTTCTTTTGGAAAATGTATTCATAATGAAATTGCTGTATTTTTTGGGCCATGTGCACTGACCGCCTGCATGTCCGTCATCTCTCTCTGGTATCTGATGATGGTGCTGTTGAGCTTCTCCTTCTCCGTCCTCAGCTCCAGCTGCAGCTTCCTGTTCTCCTTCTCCTTCCTGTGCACCTCGGTGTCGATGCTGCGGCTGCCTCCGCGCATCGTCTGTCTCCTGTTCATGACCTCCGCCAGCTTATTGATAGCCTGAGAGCAAAAAAAACAGCACGACAGCGTCACAAAGATCCATTTGTGATAAATATAAGTTTGTGGAGAAGGAAGCCCGCAGGAGCATCGATGCTGCTGAAAGACAGAGTTCTATACTTTGCCCAGAGTTCAACACAAGACTGTAGCTGAAAAATGTTTCTTAACAACACATATTGATATAAACAACCTGTGTGGGCGTCCAGACACACACCTGAATTTTTAGTGTCCTTTCATTCTGCAGCAGCTTTTCAAACGACACTTTGACCGAGGTCATCTGCTTCTCCTCCTCCTTGGATTGCTGCAGATCTGTATAAATAGCAGGCATGGAAATGAATTCAGGGCTCAGGTGCACTTTTACTGAATGGCAATGCACAACATCTTTCTATAGACACTGACGTCGACTTCTTGTGACATTTCACGGCCTCTTCCCAGTAAATCACGTGGATGTTAAGACGGCTCTTAGACACTTTTCCCAGAAACCTAATGAAATGTCAGCCCTGTTAAAATCTCCTGTGTGCGCTGCTCATTAACTCAAACTGACACTCACGTTGCTGCATTCCCTTTAGCTGGTTGTTGAGCTCCTCTTTCTCGCTGGCCAGGTTCGCTACGTCCACCGTCAGCGTGCGATTGGACTCTTCCAGCTGTGAAGGGGGGGGGGGGACAGGAGAGACGTGAGCCACACAAACAATAACAAGCAAGCAACTGTATTTATAGAGCACATTTCCAAGATGTGATTCACAGGAGGAATGAAATGGAAAGAGGTTGTTGTGGTTTCTGGTCGTCAGTTTTAAATCACGTTGAATATCTGGAGAAATGAACTACTTGTTAGTCAACTAATTAACTGTGGAGCTTTTGACCAATCAAAACACTCCCTCAGCGTTATGTAAGCGGCTTCCTGTGTTGTTAACATCTTTTTCCCATCTTGCAAGTTTTAAGTTGTTACACTGATCGACCTGTTGGTGGCAGTAAAGTGCAATATAGAAATGTGTCATGTAAATCGAGTTTCGCGGCCTCTGAATATGAATTCCAGTTGATCTAGTTTTATGCTTTTGAAGCACTGTTTCTGGACAGAACCAAGTAAAAGAAAAAAGATCTTGATGCCGGCTATGATCTCACCGAGCTGATGGTGGCCTCCTTGTCGCCGAGCTCCTGCTTGTGTCTCGCCATCATGTCTTTTATCTCCAGCTCCTTCATGATCTTCTCCTTCTCCAGGTCGGAGTACTGCTCCTCAGCGATGGAGCGAGCCAGCTGCTCCGAGTCGGCCTTGGTCAGACTGGCCTCCAGCTGGGACGTCATCGAATCCCTGCGGACGGAAGGAGCCGTTATCATCGTCTCATTAAACACTGAGAACTGGAGAAATCTTTTGAGCTACAGAAGAAATCCCTGCTGACGTTATGAAAGTCAGAAACTATACTGCGGACATATGAGTATTTAAATGACCTTCTTCTAAAGGCACGATATTAAAGTTTCTCCCGAGAGCGAGTTATTGAACTCGGCAGCGAAGCCGAATCCTAGTCCACAGCACTCGGAGGCGGGAGCATCTGGGAATGATGCTAATCTGGTCAAACTCTTCTCATCCAGCTAAAGGTCATATGCTGCTTTTTTTGGCAGTGGGATGAATTCACAGAGGCCAAACAAAACTAATCTGGAAAGTCTGCTACATTCGTTAAAAGTACAGATAAATGTGAACTGCGTAACAACAGCATATGGGACTTTTCAGTTTTATTATTGTCCTGAATGATTCTTTAACTTATGTTTTAGTTACATCCTATTTATACGTTTATTTAGTTTTATATTTCTGTTCATGTTTCACTTTTTCCATCCTTGTTTTTTCTGTGTCTTTTGCATTTGTTGTCTAAAACAGAATCAGATCATATAAAATCACTTCCAAACCAATCAGGTGATTTCAGTCACATTCTGATATTAACCTGAATAAGGTCAAACACAGAATAAACAATAATCAACTTAAGACATGTGGAGTTTTAGTTTCATTATTACGTCCTATTGGAGTTTTCATGGCATTTTGTGACGTCGACATACAACCAGGATTCCAAAGTAACGAAGTGAATCAGACTCTGCTCTGACACGCAAACAGGAATATGAATGGAATATTCTACCAGCAACTCATGTAAACAACACAACCGAGAATTTTCCAGGATAAGATCAGCAATCAGAATGGTGTTGTCCATGTAAACACAGGCACTGATGTGTGTAAGCACAGTTACCTGTCCTCCTGATATTCCGCCAGTCGCTGCTGAGCCTGTTTAAACATCTTATTTCTCTCGTCACAATCGTCCTTCAGCTCTCGGATCTGCGTCTTGTAAAGTGTCTGGGAGGAGGAACACAGGCAGATTCAGCCAGTTACACATGAATGCAGATACATTGAACTGGAGGGTGACAACTAGTTTGCCAATATAGAAACTTATTTTTCTAGAATAAACAATGCAGAAAAGATGTTTACATTTTACAGAAAATTTTGAATTTTCTCAATCCAAGTTGTAAATTTACTTTTTGTATTTTCTTATTATTTATAAAGTTTAAGGTTTAAACTGCCTCTGCGGTCGAGCTCTGATGAAAACCCACGAATGAGATAAAAACATTTTCCTGTTCAAGTCAAACACAGTACTATTACATTTTGTTCTTTGTTAGCTAAGCCATGCAGCGCTTCTAATATTTAGCTGTTTGACTGCGTTCACAAATATAACAGGGATAAAATAAAAATAAATTACTGTGAAATATTGCTCTGCCTCCAACTGGTCCTTCAGATCCTTCAGCTGGCTGTCGGCCCCCTGCTTCTCCCTGAAACGGCACCAAAACTCTGTCAGTCATCGCTCGGAGCCAACGCACAACCAGAGCCAGAGCACTTCACTCAGATCAGATGAGCGAGACTCTCCACATTCACTCGCCAAAAATATGACAACATTACAAAATGCTGCATGTGTGTGTGTCTGTGTGTGTCTGTGTGTTTGAGAGACCTGCGGTGGTCCTGGTTCTGCTTCTCCAGGATCTGCTTAATGTCCAGCAGGTGGTTGACCTCCTGTTTGAGCTGCTTCTCTGAGGAGCGGAGCACCGACACCTGCTGGTTCTGCATCTTCACTTCTCTCTCGCTCATACTGCGCTTGTGCATCTCCTGCTCCAGGCGTGAGCTCAAGCTCCTCACCTGCACAAACACACGGGGGCGCTCCATTAACGTTTTCAATTTTCATGACGGATTACAACATGAATTTGTTAGTCGAGAAAAAGTCTAAAAATAAGGACAAAGGGCCGTCAGAGGGTCCCAGACGTCCTCTTCCTGTTTCCGTCTGTCTGAGAGTTAAAAATCTTTCGCCCCAGTCAACACGTGATGACATTACCTGCAGCTACTAATGCAAATTCGCCCGCTACCGTTGCACGCCATCACAAGCAGGCCCGCAAGCCGAGAGCCAAAAGCTCAATCCACAAATCCGAGGGCGTGCTATTTGATTGACAGTTTGGCCGGAAGTAACAGAATTTGCATGTTGTAAACGATGATTAAATGTCAGTTTGGTTGTTGTGAGTAATGAACGGAGAAACATCTGAGCAATACACTTAAAAATAAAATGTCAATAAGTTCAGATTAAATGCCAATATATGACTCAATTTCTCTCTTGGAAGCATTTTCATCATTTCGTTCCGTTCTTTTTTTCTTTTTTTTTTTTACTTCCACCCTCGAGGCGTCTTTCCTTAAATGATAAATGGGGATTTTGTGTTGTGATAAATTATGAATGTTAAGATGTGAAAAATGATGAAACACGGTTCAGATTCACCACATCACAACTGTCGTGAATCAGATCAGCTTTAAATGAATCAAACCTTGGATATTTGATTCCACTTCATGTTCGTTTTCATCTCCTCCGTGTTTATCAGTTAATTTCTGTTACTTCCACTTCTCATATTTAGATGTTTAAGTTAGTCATTGAGTCCAGGTCACAGTTAAACACCGAGTGTCCTATAGTCAGTTATTGTACACAGAGATGGACGCACCTCCTCAGAGAGTTTCTCCTTCTGTGCCTTCAGCTCTTGCAGGTTGTGCTGCGCCTGCTTGTAGTCACAGTCCAACATGGAGTGGTCCTTCTCCAGCTGCATCACTTTGCTCTCCACCTGCAGCTTCAGGCTTCGCTCCTCGACCAGCGTGCTCTCCACCTCTGGACCGAAGGGAAATTAACCAGGGAGAACCATCAGTGGGGGGGTGGTGAGCTATATGCCGCACTCCAGGGCACAGTATTGATAAAACAATTTTTTGCTGCTCTGATCCTGCTGGGTGTGCTGGATAAATGGCAGCGCGCGGGAAGACGGACAATCAGAGCAGAATGTTCGAAGGCCGGTCCGTTACAGATTTCTGTCAAATGGTTTTCAAATGCTGTTTGTTCAAGGTTCACTCAATAAAATCTGACCTTCGGCTTTTTCTAATGGCCGTTTCATTTCTGCTGCAGCCGCCCTGATCGATTAAACTGCTCTCTCACTTTCAAGACTCAAAACAGTCTCCTGGTTTTATTGTCTCAGTATATGAGGTGAGCAGGGCCGGATCCAGGGCCGGGGCCAGGGGGGCAATAGACCCAGCTGACATCTGATTGGCCCCTGAAGTTCCCCCTATCCTGTCAGTAGTCTTTTGAAAAATAAAACACTAACTTACTAACAATACCTATGAAAGATGATTTGGTAAGAATTTTCATTATCGAAGCATTTTTAAAGAGCAAGGGTCAATTTTCTAAATATACTCGATGACGTGTGGCTTTGCTCAAAGCTACAGAGCAAACAGTAAACAAGGAACGACTTGTGCGTGGATGTTGGACATATAATTGGCCCCTCTGTGTAAGCTGTGTCCCGCCTATATGGCCCCCCCCGATTTAGGAAATTCCTAGATCCACCACTGAGGGCGAGTAAATGAACTCTAAACTAGAAACCCGTCACTGGTGCTTCCGTCTATCCTGCAGTCTTATATTTGTCCCCCTGGATTCTCACCTTTCATGGCCTCAGACTTCGCCTCCTCGATGGACTGATAGATGGTGTTCTTATCGGCGAGTTTGGCCTTGGTGGCCTTGTGCTCGGCCTCCTCCTGCTCCAGACTCTGCTGCAGCTGCTTCAGCTTGAATGTCAGGTCAATCTCTTGGTTGCTCTTTTCCTACAGAGAATATATGAGGTTTTCCAGTGGGCTAATATTTCATAGGAAGTAACTATAAGGCAGTAGCAAATGGAAAATGTGCATCATGCAAGTTAGAAATGTAAAATGTAGCTTTTCAGGAGGAATAAACCTGGAAATCAAAACTTAGAGATGACAAACAAACCTTCTCGAGATCGTTGAGCTTCTCATGGAGCTGCTTCTTCTCAGACTGGACCACGGCGAGGGATGACTTCAACTCCTTCACCTCTTCTTCCAGCCCAGAGATCTGTCCTGTGGATGGGAACAGAAATTACAGAGATCGAAAAATAAGAGCATGACAACTAGAGGATTAGTAAGTGCGTATGATCTGACTGCAAAAGATTCATGCAAATACACCTGAAGTATTCAGACATGATCTGAGACGAGACATTACAGAGCTGCTGCTTGAGTTCGCCTTAAAGTACATGAAAAAACACTGAACTTGATGTTTATTTCCCCGTCGACCGACTCCACCCATGTGGAAAAAAAGAAACACGAGGCGTCACAGCAAACAGGCAGCGCCGTTGTTTCGATACGTCCCGTCCGACCTCTCGGCCCGAGCACGTTAAAGTTTCCAAACAGCGACTCACAAGAGGCGCTGGCTTCGCTCCGGCTTTGGCTTTTTACAGCCTCTTGAACAGATGTTTCCACCTATGATCAGACATTTCCCGAGGCCCGGTCCAAAAAACACTGATTCACATCTAATGCTCCGTCCAGCCTGCAGTGTTGTGTAATGCCTCTTTCCTGCTACCGAGGAGATGTTTACTGCAGTTGAATTGAATAGAGACCCGGGTGTGATTAGCTGCAGTTATGGCAGGGAATTAACTTTATATCATTTTAACAGACACGTTAAAGTTTGGGATATAAACAGCTTTTAAATAAAGGTTGGCTGCGCTTGTCTAACTGGTTATTACTGAAATAAAACACTGAGTTTATTGTTAATTTCCCGTCACAGCGTGCAGCCTGTGGGTAGAAACTATAGACTTTAACTATGGACTATATACATTCACTGAACAGCTGCCACTGTGGCTTCAGCTGAGAATTATGGGAGACTGTTTTGCATTTTATCAAATTCAAAGTTTGCATAACAGGAGCCCAAAGAGGAAGTGGTACGTCTGAAGAATGGACGAGGGAAGTTCTTTAAATTTGGCACAAACTTTCTGTTTGACTAAAGGTTGAACTGATTAGATTTAAGTGGCCAAAAGTCAAACGTCAAGGTCGCTGAGACCACACAGAGCGTATCATTGCCTTGTGAACGCAACAACCCGGGAACGCCTCCAGGGAATTTTCATAAAAGTTGGTACGAACTTTCACTCAAACTCAAACATGAACTGATTCAATTTTGGTGGTCAAGAGTCGAAGGTCAAGGTCATGGTGAGCTCATGTTCTTGAAATATACAAATATATAAACACTCAAGGGAATTTCACAAACGTTCCTTCATGCAAAGTTGACCTGGATAGAAGTTGGAGGTCAAAGGTCAAAACCATTTTCTGCTTGCGAACGCATTATCTTAAGAATGCCTTGTGATAATGTTCAGACTCACAGTGACCTAACAAACCTTGTTATCGGGCTCTTGAACATATCTCAAATCTGCCTTCAGGACATTTTGACCAGTGGTCACTTGGACTCAAAGATTAACTGATTAGATATCAGTGCTTAAAGGTCAAAGGTCACAGTGACTGATATGAGTCTAGGAAAAATGTTTGTAGACTGAAACCGTACTGGTTAGCAGAGGCATACAACCGCAGGTCAATGATTCTAGTTGTTTATAAGTAATTTCTTTCATCAAAAGTTGCTTCTCTTGCTTTAAATCTACTTAAAACTACTTATTTTAGTTCTTCTCCACACCAGCTGTGATCAAACGTGTCTCACCCTGTAAGTCAGTGATGGTTTCTGTCCTGAGGTTGTGGTCTCTTTTCTCCTTCTCCAGCTCGGCCTGCAGCCCCATCAGCTGCTTCTCCAGCTCCATCTTGCTGTTTTCCAGCTGGCTGCACTTCTCCTGCATCTCCCTGAGGCTAACCTCCAGGCTCTGGGCCTGTTTCTGCACGTCGCCTTGACTCCTCTTCAGCCGCGCCGCCGCCTCCTGCTCGGTCTGAAGCACAGCGTTGGCGTCTTCCAGCTGCAGATGAGAAACAGACAGGATTAAACTTTTTTCCCCTCATGAAGACAAAAACGGGGCCAGTACAGCAGCGAAGGAGATTTAATGAGGGGAAAGAAAGAAAGATAATGAAAACAGCAGTCACAGTCGCTTGCTTGATTATGGATATTTAAATTAGCATGTTTGACACAAGTATGAAACAGTGAGGAATTATGAAAAAGATGAGCAATAGAAGAAAGAAAAAGCTATAAAGCTGTGTTAAAGTTAAAGATGTCCCCTCACCTGTTTCTGCAGCTGGATGTTCTTCTCACTGGATATCTGGGAGTTCTGGTTCCTCTTCCTGAGGTCTTCTAGCTGGTCCCTCAGGTTGTTCACTGATCAATTAAAACAGATTTAGTTTCCCCCCGGAGAAATCGAATAATCCACCCACTCAAACACAGATGGACATGCGGCTCTCGGGACGTCCTAAGTTTTATTAAATTGAGGTACTTAAACACTTTTAATCGTCAAAAACAAAATGTCGGATTGAATCTGCAGGTTAAACTAAAGACAATGAGAACAACTGATGATCTGTAAGTTAGAAATACAGTTTTGAGCTTATTCAACAATATAATTTTCATTTCTGTCAGCTGGGATTGGCTCCAGCCCCCCTGCGACCCTTACAAGATAAGCATTGTAGATAAGGGATGGATGGATAGTTGGACACAGGTTTTCCCTCGTGCTTACATTCATTCTCCAGGCCGCGTTTTCTGTCCGTCTCAAACTCCACCTTGCGCAGGTTGTCGGCGCTCTCGTGCTGCAGCAGGGCTCGCTCTCTCTCCAGCTGCCTCAGCGAGGCCTCGACATTCTGCCGGCTGTTCATCTGATCAGAGAGGGATTCACGAACACGGTGAGAGGACTGAACATGCAGCCAACATGTGTGTAAGCCATTCCTCTTTCCACGCTCACCTCTTTATCTAAGTCTTTGACCAGCTTGTCTAAACGGTTGGTAGCATTTCTGAGGAGAAAGAAAAGTTTCATTACAGACTTAAACCCACTTCACAGACTCAAGAGGAACTTGTCTTGTGTTCTGTTATAATCACTTTGTATATGCTTCACTTTTTCTTCCCTTATATGCTAATTTATAAGAACGTTTACCCAGAATTTCCACTCACCCGATTTCCCCAATCAAGCATCGCTAATGGGCTATTGTCAACATCCACCAACATCACTGAGCTGAAGTAAAAAGTGATTTTCTTTTCCATTCTTCTTCAAATCAACCGAGAGAAAAATCTGAAAATGTGTCTGCAGCAATCGAGCAGATTCCCTCTTTCATCTTCTCCTGTGCTTTCAGTCGGCAACGCTCTTATTTCTATTTAAGTTGCTTTAGCTGCCGACAAGCCACTTCCCCACCCACCTCCCCCCCAGCACCTCCTTTTCATTATGAATTTGACCTAATCTATGTCATCTGTTGTCTTGACTTTCCACGTATGCATGTGGAAGGACAGGGGGGTCCCAGAATAGATCCATACCAACAAACATAACTTATTGCAATTATTGAAATCAAATTAATTTTGAAGAAAGTGTGCTTTCTGTACTTGCACTTGTGGTCCAGCTCATCTTTGGCCTGCATCTCATGGTCGAGCTGCTCCTCCAGCTGATGAAGCTTCTTCTGAAGCTGCTCACACAGATGAGAAAAGAAATATTACTTTTTATGGTCATTATCTTTTATTCTATGTCTCTTATCGCTCCTCTTTTTTTTTTTACCATAATATTAAAGACACCCACCTCTTTCTTACTGTCCGAGCAGTATTCCTTATCCTCAGAGTTTTCCTTACAGTCTTCGATATCCTCCGCCGAGTGGCTGTTGCTTCCCTTCAGCAGCCTGAGAGTGAGACGACAGAGCAGAGCCGTGAGAGTTTGTGACCGAGTTTACCTGAGGTGATTTTCCAGCCATGACAACATCCAGCACCATCCACTGGTCCAAATCTCTCCCAAACGAGTGACGTGCTTCACCCAAACCACATCCATCATTTCTATTGGTTTGTTAAGCGGCAGCTGAATGTTCATCCACATGCATGACTTCACGGCCACCATTTAGGAGGCTTTCATGCTGAAGACCCATGAGCTCATGCCTGCAGAGTAAAACCTAGAAAACCTGCACTGTGGAAAAATCAATAGGGCCTGAGGATCCGTCGGACCTTCTTACATCTGGATGTTTTTACCTAAAGAGAAACCCTCCAACCCTCCAACCCACACCGTCCGCTGCCAACCCTTCACCATGACGGGGGACTTGTAATGGTGGGCAACTATCTCTGGGAATCATTACACAACTGGGCCACATTACTGCACAGTGATCACAGAATCGAAAGCCATTTTACGGCCACTGTAAAGACCAGTTGCATCCTGTTTCTGAATCGTTTTCACATCTTTGTAAAAACTAGAATACCTGTTTGGGATGGGCTGTTTGTTTGGCCCCTGGTTTTATTTCTGAAACTATATAAAAGTGACCTGCAGCAATTGAGCCACTGCCGTTGAACCCTGAAGGCACCGCTGCTGTTCACCTGTTCAGTCAAAGGTCGATGAAGCTCAACTCAGTACACAGAACCCTGAGCTGGTGAATCAGTTGTCGTTGTGCATGTGCTGTTGTAGACACAGCCGCTGCTGCTACAGAGCGGCGATCGCCTGTTTATCCAACTTTTGAAAGTATCACGTGTCCAAATTGCAGCAAATTCAAAATTGCACTTCCTTGTGCTCTTATCAATACACATGCCGAGTGTGAAGTCGATAAGATGAATGGTTCTTGAGATGTGTGAGCCATATACGGACAGACAGAGATTTCTGGAAAACAGTAGATTGATGGAAATGCACCAACACTTTCAGGCGAACACACACATTGAAGACAGCTGCGACGGAGTCAGTGGAGGGACAGCGAGGTTCTAGATCTCATAAGCACTTGGGGTGACACGTCCGTACAAATCAAAACTTGAGGGGTTGTATCGTAACCCGTCCGTGTTTGAAAGCATATCGAGAGAAAAATTAAACCACAAACTTCTGTGGCCTCCATGTTTATTACCCACTTTATCTCCTTGTTTACTTCCGTGCACAGCGTGTTCTTCTGCGCATGCGGGTCACATCAGGCCATGACCAGCTCACATTGGAGTCTGATCCTGGCCACATTTTAACGGATAAGATTTGCAATGTGACGGAGCGTCTCTCTCAAACTCATGGTAAAGGTGCATCTGAAATCCAAGGAAGGCTGTTTTCGCTGCAGGCCAACGTTTGATCAGCTTCCCAATATGTATTCATGTCTGTCTATTGACTTCAGAAGAAGCCTCTTGACTCCATTTCCTGAGCTTCATGCGAAAGAGAAATTACATGAAAATACGTGAATGTTCAGCTGGATTAGTACGAGCCTGAAAAGCAAACCCACGCCTGTAGGGTGAATCATTGATGACTAAAGCACTATAAGACACAGAGGTGCTGCTTTTTTAATTCTCCTCCTCATGGAGACCGGGGCTTAGAAACTGGACTTCCATCGTGAGCAGAGGGGGCAGTTAAAGGGGCCGTCGGAACAAGGCGGCAGTGTGGAGCTCAAACAGGCAAACAGTGTGTGACTGGTGCGAGTCTGTATTAAAGGTACGGGTGTGAAGCTGTTTTTTTTTCTCAGTGCTGACCTTAAGGCCGTTTCCTGAGCCGAGAGGCCCCGGTAACATATTCCTAAACAGGAGCGCTACATTTTGAAAATCTACATAAAATCCCAGTAATGCTGACAAAAGCATATCAAGTTCTATTTAAAAATATAAGATCGGTATGTATGAATAATAAACACGGGCACAAAATAGCTCAGGATATATTTCAGAATAAAAGACTTACTGGTCCTCCTTGAAGTACGTGAAGCCGACGAACGGAAGCTGGTTGCCCACGAAGGCTTTGGGAGCAGGAAAGGTCTCAGCATCTCCTTTATCTTCCTCGATGTCGTCGAAGTTTGTGGTGTCGATGTCACTGCTCAGCTCCGGCACAACTGGAGCCACAGCTGGAAGACAGACGCAGAGAGAGAGAGAGGGAAAGAGAAAGTCATGGAGAGAAAGTGAATGAGGAGGAGGAGGAGGAGGTGCAAACCACGAAAGAAAAATTATGACTATCCACGATTAAGACCAAAGGGCCGAAGGTATTTCACTTCTAAGTACTTAAACAACCTCTTAATATTTAGTTTTTTTTTTTCCAGTGGTGTTTCTGAGGAGAGTCCTTGCCAACCTTTGGCGGCGCTGGTGGGAGTGAGCCTTCTGCAGGTTGGCACGCGCCCGGCCCCAACTCCTTTCCCCCGCACAGTGCTCGCTTTGTGCCCCACACACAGCGCCTTTCAAAAAACGAGGTCTAAACTATGCCAGGAGAGTCGACTCCTTCTGCTCTTTAGACGTCTGCACGACACGCTGACAGAAATGTGTCAAAAGGCCAATCAGATAAAACTTAGCTGCTCACTTAGCCTATAAATGGCTTCCGATTAAGAAAAGAAAAAGCTGCCGTTATGGATCGACTCTCCAGACCAATGCAGTTCTGGATCGGAGCAAAGAGGTCATTACTGTCGGGTCAGGACTCAAACCCTCAGCTTGACAAACGTGACGGGAAGATGGCGGAGAAAATACAGGGAGAGATCAAGTGCGGGAATGAAACAAATGAGGCGGAAATAAAAAAGAAGAGGCAAGAAAAAAAATAAAGAAAAAAGGCCAAAATGTGGCGAGACATAAAGAGACATAGGACGCTCCATGGAGGCCCTTGTGGCATGACTTCCCAGAATGCTCTCTGATAGCGGGCGCCTAATGACAGGCAGCCGTGGCCACAGTGAGGGTGAGAGAGCGGGAGCAACCCTCCAAACTTGGGGCGCCCCCTCTCATTAGAGCCGTCCACACAGGCCGCACAGCCTGCCCCGCCCGCCGCTACGGGGGGGCACTGCGTCCCATCCCATCCATCCACTCGTACATCCATCCACAGCGCTGGATCCCAGTGTTTAATAAGCCTGATACATACGAGGACAACATGGAGCCCAAACTTCACAAAAATAACGCTCACACACACACACAGCGGGGGAGTATTGTCATTTCTAAACAGACGCAGAAGGCTGGGAGGTGCAGGTCGCTCTGTGGGACGCCAGAGTCCTGTTTCCAGTGTGTGTGTGTGTGTGTGTCGGGACATGCATGACATGAAGAGAGTTTGCACATGCACAGCACAGCAGTGGCAGCGTCGTGGTCTCGTGTTCCAGACTGCCAGGCTGTGATCAGTAGTTCTGTCTGTTGTGATAATCAGAGCCAGGTGAAGCCGAGAGAGGAAAGAGCCTGTGTGCGATTATACACACACACACACACACACACACACACACACACACACACACACACACACACACACACACACACACACACACACACACACACACACACACACACACACACACACACACACACACACACACAGAGAGAGGCCCGTTCATATTCCTAATATATTCCCTTTTTACTTCTTTCCTTCCCACCTTAAAGATGTCCCTGATAAAACTGTACAAAAGGGAGCTGAAGTCATAATGTGCAGTAATCACATTAATGAAAATACTTAGTAGAGTATAAGCTTGATAAGGAAATAACTGATGGATCATAAACGTTTCAGTATTAAGTGAAAAGTCCATGTTCACCATGTATTTGACTAAGATTAGTTCATGTTCTGTCCATCTTTTTGATTTGGCTGTTATTGTTCCTATATTTTGCTCCTTCTAACTTTTATGTTTCCATTTGGAATTCACCATTGAGATGGTATTGCGCATGAACATGTGAAGTGATGTAACTCTACTTACTACTGGCAGAGTTATGTAATCAGCCAATTATAATAATAATAATAGATCACACAACACAAAGGTTAGTTTCTATAATAATCTCAATATATTATATGAGACTGTTGGTTTAGCAACTACTAATAAGATCTATGTTTACTGCAGCTAAATTGGTATTTTTATAGTTTCAGGACAAGTTGTTTTCTCTCAGGTCTGTCATTGTGTGTATTGCTAGTGTGGGTGGTGCAGCCCTAATGTGACATTTTCTCATATTAAACTTTGCACTGTCAACAAAACACTGCGTCAGTCAAATAAAGTCCAAAAACGTGGGAGTAAAACTGAATTTGTTAAATTCCTATGCAGCTGGTGTTCCTGCAGGTTTTGAGCATCACGTGCTCTGCAGCTCTGCGCAGCCACCAGAACAACAATGAGACGCATCAGCACGGATCATATGTGGAGCATGTGCACCATATATGGAGGCTTCATGGCTGAAAGAGAACAGACCTGCAGAGGAATGAACCGATGTGATAAGGGGAAGAGGAAAGTAAAAAAAAAAAAGTCACACATCACCAAAGCTGGAAAGAGGTTAAACGTGCACCTGGATAGAAGATGTTGAAAAAACGTGCACAGGCACACACTCACTCTCTCGGATGTTGTCGAAGGTCCACTGGTCGTTCTTGAAGAAGGGGTGGCGTTTGATGTCATCCACTCCGGTGCGGCCGAGACGAACCGTCCTGCACAGAGCGAGAGGGACCAGGACTGTGAGCGGAGCGGAGCTCGGCCCAAACACAAAACACACCCCGCCCCTTCCACCCACCACCACCACCATCACCAAAACATGTCATCCCAAACACACGGCCGAGCAGAGTGACCACTCAGCGCTGACCACACTGACCAGCATGGAGAGCCGCATGACCACTGGTGAGACACTGGACACGCCTGAAAACCTCCTCTAACCAGTCAGACCTGAGATAATGTGGATCCAGGAGGAGAGAGGGAGTGAAGGAGGCATCAAACCTGACGGACTCTTAACACGACAGCTCGAGCTGCTGCAGCTTTCCCTGCTTCAGGTCTATTTAAAAAACACACTTTCTGTCTCGCTCTCCCCTCCACCGCTGGGTACAGGGCTGGAGGGGTGCGGCAGTTTAGGTTTGCCACGTGTGGGACATTCCAGACCGGGCCAAGAGGAAGAGAGAGGGCAGGGGCGGGGAGGAAGAAATAGCTTTTAAAACCCCCACCAAAAAAAAAAGAGCCAGACTTAAAACAAACGGTGTCTCAAGAGAAGCTGCAGGAGCGCAAAGACGAAAGTTGGAGCAGAAAATGGAAGGATGGAGAAATGGAAAGTGGCACAGAGAACAGGTAGAAGACATTTCTAAGTGTGGAGGGATGAAAAACATACAGGGGGAGAAGGAGGGAGGTTTAAAAATCTAAAAAAGAAGATGATGGCCGTGCTCAGAGGAATGATGGTGGAGAGGAGGGATGGTGACAGAGTGTTGAATGTGAGTGTGTGTGAGTGTGTGTGTGTGTGTGTGTGAGAATAGTGAGTAAGAAGGTAAATAAACAGTGAGGACAAGTGAAAGGCAGCTCTGTGCTGAAGCAGAAAGGGCCTGTGTGAGTGTGTGAGTGTGTGTGTCCTCCTGGGGGGTGGAGTTACTAATGTAAACAGGAAGTGGTTTCTTCCAGGGGGATGGACCAGAACGAGACCCACACCCCTACACCCATTCATCTCACGTCTACCTTTAATACTGATAATGAGTCGGGACAAATATAAAACTTGCCCTGTTTGTATTGAGCTGTAGGGATCACTCTATATTTAAAATATGTTTAGTCCATCAATATTCTGTATTTTCTTTTTGTCAGTAAATACAATGACAAGATCGACACAAACAACAAACTGATCCTTGTAAAAACTGGATTAGGTCACAAACCCCACCTCATCCATGTTAGTAGATGGGACGTGGACCAAACTAAAAATGAAAGTAAACTTAGTTACTTATCACACTGATGTTTGTCCAAGGGTTTTTCCGGGAAGTTTGGTTTTATTTAGACATTTAATAACAGGGGGGGTGAAACGTCGTGATTGACAGCAGGAACTGACTGGTTATTGGTCGAGCACATGTTTGGCAGGACCTCGATCCCGAGACTTCACTCCACGATCACTACTGCGCAGACTCTGGTTCTAAATGACATTCAAAGTGCAATATGGTCCTTTATAAGAAATAAAAGGAATACAAAAAAATATAAGAAAGATTAAAAAAAGAATAGAAAGGGACAAAGTGAGAAAAGAAAGAGCTCAAATGTGAGCGAGAGCTGCAACAACAGGCTGCAATTAGGTCTCCTTATTCTATCCTACAATCCAAACAACACAATTACGCTGGTGTGCACGACACACCAGCGTAATTGTGTTGTTTGGATTGTGCTGTTTGGATTTTCTTTCTGGGGAACAAACCACAAAGTGTCGGTTTTTTTTGTTGTTGTTATTTATGGTTCCATGTGCAGACCTGTCAGTGAGGAAGGCACAGATCAGGTCTCTGGCATCCTGAGATATCTCCACATCATCCGGGAAGACCAGCGTGTTCTTGTGGTTCATGATCTTCCCGTAAGTTCCCACCAAGGACTCGGCATAGAAGGGAGTTTCACCTGATGGGGAAAGTAAATCTTTTTACTCCACAGCTGCACCATCCAAGAGAGTATTTTAAATAATATAAGTGCAGCAAATATATTAGTGCACAAAAACACAGCTGGACGAACAGCGGGTCACTTACCAACAAACAGCTCGTATATAAAGACTCCTACAGACCACCAGTCACACTCCCGGCCGTAGTAACCGTCGCCCCCCTGGGACTGGAGCACCTCGGGGGAGATGTAGTCCGGCGTGCCGACAGCTGTGTCACAGTGCACCATGCCCGTCTGCAGACACACAAATACACAACATTAATTTTTGTTTTCATGAGATGGTGGTGGAGTTCGGGGCTCTAAGTCAAAATTTTAAAGGATTAATTAATGATATAAAGCCATAAATCAAACTGTGGTGAAATGTTACCTTGTTGTGACCTTCATGTAAAACTC
Source organism: Hippoglossus stenolepis (assembly GCF_022539355.2). Lineage (NCBI taxonomy): Eukaryota > Metazoa > Chordata > Actinopteri > Pleuronectiformes > Pleuronectidae > Hippoglossus > Hippoglossus stenolepis. Next base: position 15,821,236 of record NC_061502.1, read on the forward strand.
CCTGATTGTTCCTAAGAGTAAAAATCTTGCTCTGTTTTGTACAAAAGAAAGAAACTATACAAAACACTGTTTGCTGGAGCTTAAATGTTTGGATCTACTTGTTATTTTCAAACTGCTGTGGTAAAAAAAAAGGTGGAAAAAGTGTTTTCCTGACTCCCGGCAGAGACAGAACCTCCACAGGACTGAGGATTGTTTGTTTAACACAATAACTTCTGGAGAACTTGCAAAACAACCTGATGCAACAGTCGCAGCACAGGGCGTCATGTCACAGTCTGAACACTTGGTGGTGCACTAGGGCCCCCAAGAAAAGTAGAGGAAACTGAGACGGACACAGAAATGTCAAGTCACTGATGGTTCAGTGGATCATTTCCGTCCAGATGTCAGGTCTTCATATTTCATAAATCTACTGTCAAATACATCTACTGCTACGTTATGAGTCATGTGGACCCCTCAGCTCGAGCCTTCTTTCTGTCCCCAAGGTCTAAATTAAAACATAGAGAAGCAGCGTTCAATTTTTTTATTTATATCCTAGAATATTAAATAAATGCTGAAGACGTTCCAGTTTGCCTTTTATTAAATCGAATAATTACTGATTTCTTATTCTACACTGTTACTTTTACTGTTGTATGTATTATTACCTCCACCAAGGAGCTTTGTTTTTTGTCTGTTTGTTTGATTGTTTGTCAGATTACGCAAAATATTCTGTATTGTGTTATGTGGCTTTTGATTGAAGTACTTTGAATAATATGCCTTATTTAAGTAATCAAGGAGTTTCTCTAAAGAATCAAGAGGCAAATATTATTCTAACATATCTAGTTCCTCGTTGCCTAAACAGACCCCTGCTGTGGGTCCATGACTTTTGAAAGTAACAACACGACCGCGGGTGTCACCTACCGAGTCCATCTTCATGCATGTGCCGAAGTCGGCCAGCTTGAGGTGTCCATGTTGGTCCAGCAGCATGTTGTCGGGCTTGACGTCCCGGTGGATGAAGCCCAGGGAGTGGATGGTGTCCAGCGCCAGCACCACTTCGGCCGTGTAGAAGCGAGCCCACTTCTCAGGTATGTCGTAGTTCATGGTGAGCGTCACCAAGTCGCCTCCAGGCATGAACTCCATCACCATGTAGAGGTGACGGTCGTCTTGGAAAGCACAGCACAGCTACGAGACAACAGACGGGATGCCAGTTAAAGACCACACTGCAGAGTCACTTTGAGAAATCTGGTTGGATTAATAATAAATTGATTCAAAGATCATTATCTCCACCCGGGGGAAAACATTATTGTGGAGGTGGCTTGGAGTGAACCTCCAGGTGAACCAGGGAGAGGTGATAGGAACAGCTGAGGCTAGTCCAATCAACTCTCCCTGGATTGAAAAGGCAGGAACTGAGCTGCCACATGAGAGAGAGAGACTTCATGAGAGACACTGAGAGACACTGAGCTGCCACACGAGAGAGAGACTTCATGAGAGACACTGAGAGACCCTGAGAGACACTAAGCTGCCACACGAGAGAGAGAGAGAGAGACTTCACAGGAGACCCTGAGCTGCCACATGAGAGAGAGACTTCATGAGAGACACTGAGAGACCCTGAGAGACACTAAGCTGCCACACGAGAGAGAGAGAGAGAGAGAGAGACTTCATGAGAGACCCTGAGCTGCCACACGAGAGAGGGACTTCATGAGAGACTTCATGAGAGACCCTGAGAGACACTAAGCTGCCACACGAGAGAGAGAGAGACTTCATGAGAGACCCTGAGCGGCCACATGAGAGAGAGACTTCATAGGAGACCCTGAGCTGCCACACGAGAGAGAGACTTCAGAGACCCTGAGAGACACTAAGCTGCCACACGAGAGAGAGACTTCATGAGAAGAGACCCTGAGAGACACTAAGCTGCCACACGAGAGAGAGAGAGACTTCATGAGAGACACTGAGAGACACTAAGCTGCCACACGAGAGAGAGACTTCATGGGAGACACTGAGCTGCCACATGAGAGAGACTTCATGGGAGACACTGAGCTGCCACATGAGAGAGAGACTTCATGAGAGACCCTAAGAGACACTTAGCTGCCACACGAGAGAGACACAGTTATAATAACATTAGGAACGCGAGGATGATAACGACTACATGTTGGGTGTGTCCAAACATCTAGCAAAGCTCAGTTCAGTCAGTGCAGAAGGAGAAGAGCATATGTTTCTTTAAACATTCACTAGTTTCACTATAATCAGCTTATATAAAAATAAGAACCTATATAATGTATGTGCACACCTGAACCACCCAGGGGCTGTTGGAAAAGGCCATGATGTGCCTCTCCTCCCAGAAGAACGCCGAGTCCGACCGCTTGATCATCTCAAATTTGTTGAGCTGCTTCATGGCGTAAACCTTCTGCGAGGCCTTGTGTCGGACCTGGAGGGGGGGGTGGGGCGGAAGAGAACATGTTGGCGTACATTCAGTTATAACTCTTCAAGGACAATAAGAGCAAGAAGACAGTAAGAAGGTCGCAGTGACCAAGATAAGACATGAGAGGCAGAGAGGGGAATCCGTAATTGTAGCACACACCCATACAAAGACATGCTTACACAGGATTTCAAGCACAAACACACTTAGCCCCCACAAACACACCCCCACACCAGACTTCACACTCCTCTCCTACACACACTGAGCCAGTCCAGACTTGTTCTACCACAAGACACTCAGCAGAAACCAGACTTCCATCGGCACACGACACACACATCTGGAGGAACTGGAAGGTTTATAGGGAAACGTCTCTTTGCCAGATCCCTTTTATGAGACCGAAGTCAAATACTTCGGTCGAGAAAGATGCAAATTATATCTGAAACGCCCAAAATAGCTCGTGGATGCTGCACAGTTTGTGTTTGTTTGGGAGATTCACAGATTGTTGCTCCCTCTGGTGGTTCACCTTTCTGGAATTCTGCTGCAAACTGCTGCATTTGTAAACATCTGTGCAGCTTCCTCACATCGAAGCACAAAACTGCTGAAAGATTTCAAGTCAAAGGGAGCAAACACACACACACACACACACACACACACACACACACACACACACACACACACACACACACACACACACACACACACACACACACACACACACACACACACACACACACACACACACACACACACAGATTAACCCTTTACGGAGAGGAACACCTCACCAGCTGCACTTCTCCGTACGCTCCTCTCCCGATCAACTTCACTTTTTTGAAGTCGTCGAGCTTCACCTGCACCTCCTGCAGCTGACTCACGGCCTTTTCATCTGTGGGGAGGACACACACACACACACACACACACACACGATACCATATCGAGCTGCAGCCATGTGGGTTTGCATGGTTCTTACATGTTGCATCATTTTGTATAAAACACAATGAGATGTCTGAGTTTTGTCCTTAAACAAAGATACAGTGCACATAAACTAAAAAGCTGTACAAGGGTCACACATATCTAACTTTTTGCAGTTAACTTGAATGCCAACATTTCACTGAGTTTATTCTACTTATCTCTTCTGTGAATGTTTGCATGTAACCTTTAGAGTTGAGATAAAACCAAGTGGAGATTTTCTTGCAAAGTTTGAAGACTTTGATTATTTAAAAACAAAAAGATCCCATACATTTAGTTTTTTGTGCATTAACTAACATGTTGTTACGTAATTCCTCGTGTCAGAGTGTTGTTGTTCTATCAGTGTAAGTTTGAGAATCAGAGACACAACTTACATCGATTAAGAAACGCGTCGATATTTTTGTTTTTCCTCAGAGCAGGATAATTCAGATCATTCGACAGGGCCTTGACAGAATCCTGAAAGACAGAAAATACAATCACACTTTTTTCAAATGTAGAAACATGAAACACGACTTATAATCAGTGCTCAGTGTATTAAAAGCCTTATTAATAATATTTTTGCCATGCAAAATAAGACGTACACTGGTAAAAGCAAATGTTCTTAACACTCATGCTAAAATAATTAAATAAATATTTTGTTTCAAAGCTGAATTCAAGTATCATTTATAATGGAAAGAAAGATAATAATATTTTCATTTGCGTCTGACCAAAATTAATATCTTTTCTGCACTGTTTATTCTGTAAAAAAAACTAAAGGAAGTAAGTAAGGAATTAAGGAAGTAAGGAAGTAAGGAAGTAAAACAGGAATAACATTATTGCGAGTATGGTTCCCCTGAGTGAAACATGAGCGCTTATAGCCAAACTTGGACAGTCAGTCGGATTTAAATACAAAACAAGTCCTACAATGATAAAAGCTCGTCACATGATGCCATTACAGCCCCCTGCCCGAGCAACAGACCACCTACACCCGCTCCAGTTTAAAAAAAAACACACACACAACAACACCCTCTCTGCAGACACACAGTAAGCCTGAGTCGTGTCATCATCGCTTAAATCGGCGGTGTTGGGTTTCACGAAGAACGAAAATGTCTCTGTGATCCCAACGCATGAGGCTGGCAGGGGAGTCGAGCAGGTGGGCAGGGTGGAGTGTGTGTGTGTGTGTGTGTGTGGGCAGCAGAGTTTGACCTTCTGTTCCCCAAAAACAGGGTTCAATTGGAGTCATCCATGCCTCTGTGTGTGTGTGTGTGTGTGTGTGTGTGTGTGTGTGTGTGATGGGGCGAGGGCGGGGCCCGTTTGTCCAGGGACATACGAGTGGGTGGTGCAGCAGCATGTGGAACAATTCTGCACCTTTAAATAGCAGTGGTGAGGAGAGACCCCCCTACCACCACCTCAGACGGTTGGAAATAAGACCTGAAGCCTCAGAAGCTATTGTGGGACAAACAGCTTATGGGTCAGGATTCAGATTGAGCACTCCAGGGTTTGTGATCGTTTTACACTGTGTGAGTGTGTGTGTGTGTGTGTGTGTGTGTGTGTGTGTGTGTGTGTGTGTGTGTGTGTGTGTGTGTGTGTGTGTGTGTAGTTTTCCACCATGACGAACTCTGTCATGTCTCTAATTTCAGCAAAATAAGATGATAAAAGGTTGATGCATCATAAACGATTTTTTGAAATAGAGTGAAGGTTCCAGGTCCTAAAACTGATCACACACACACACACACACACACACACACACACAGTATATTCCCAAAAGATTCACTTTATATTAATTAAGTGTCATCTCTCCATCAATCACTGAGAACTAAATGAAAACCAAGAAATTACATGATGGATCAGCACCGGGCGTTGAAACAGACATTATTAGGTTGATCGTGTTTCAGCCTTGATGTGAACAAACCACATTAGACACAGAGTTTTAGGACAGACCACCACATAGTTTCTGTTGCTCCAGAAATCGCTGAACTCATGTTACCTCATATAAACACCAATAAATTCCACAAACTGAAGGAAAGGGAGCACTCACATCGAGCTAATGCTTAGTACGGTCAGATCTGAGGTACTGGAATCAGATAAAAAGGCAATTCGGGTTCATCCTTAAATCATCTGTTGTCTTCATCAATTTGAAGCAATAAGAATCATAAATGTAGAATAACTTCATAAGAACTGGAACTGCGGTTGGATTGAGCTCCACCGAGGCTAACGCCCTATCTCACATGTTAAACAAAGTGAAAACTAATGAATAATGAATCCTTCTGTTTATTCGGATCCACTCAAGCATTTAATGGCTTCTTCCTTTAATCATGCTTCACTCCTCCACTAAAGTTGATGGAAATTGGTTCAGTAGTTTTTTCTGCTGACTAACAAACAAACAAAAAAACAAACGTAATCTTTGTGACAAGTAATCAAACAAATAAACCAACAAACAAACGGACAGGGGCGCAAACATTTCTTCCTTGGGGGAGGTTAGAGCGACTTGTATTTTGTTAAGTAATTTACACATTTTCCATTTATTCCAGTGACTCTTTGCTCATAGAAAAGACAGAGGCTCCAAGTGTAACACGAACACATCTTAACATACAAGTTGGAGTTTGAATAAGGAGGTCTGGACAAGTTTAGAGACTGTTGGTACAATAACAATCCACCAGACCTTTATCTTAATCCACCAGTTAGACAAAGTAAAATCAGATCTGATATGGAACAGTTTCATGCCAACAACAAACTGCATAAAATAAAACCTGAAAAACATTCATCCTGTTTTCTTTGGCTCTTCTCCTGCGACTCCTGCTTCTGTTTAATGAGGCCAGTCAACCTGCATTATCTCCTATGCTCCTCTGATTTTTTACCTGTGGAATCTGGACAAATCTGAACATGACTGTGCAGTTCCAGCAGGGCTATGTGTCCTCCCCCCCGACTCCACTGTGAGCTGCCACAGTCCCAGAGCGAGTTCAGCTGCAGCACTGGAGCTCAGAGCACAAGTGTAAAAGTTTAAAATGTTCCAGCTCAAACAGATCCAGTCTCCTCGGGCATGCCCCTGATAGAAACTATAGACCTGCCTCGAATTGTTCCTCGGCTTCCTGATTAAAATCATGCATTTCCTTAGGCAGTATCTGCGTTGTGCACGTCTTTACATTCTTCACAAAGGAGTTGTCACATACCTCTGACACATATTTGCATGCTAGCTACTATTAATCAGTATGTACAATTAATTAAATAATTGTTTTTTTGACATAATTAAGAGCAAGTCTTAAAATGATTTGTCCGACCAGCAAATCATCACATTTTAGGAGCCGGAAAATCTGCCAGTACTTATAGTGCTTGTGTTCGTATTTGACAAATTACTTAAACAATCAATTAATTGATCAACTAATCAGTTAAACAAAGACCGACCATTAAACTGATAAAGAATAATAAATAATAAATATTCAATTTGTTCCATCAATAGGAAATTCATCAGCAACAAGTCAAAATGGTAAATTCTTCCTGGTTCATGCTTCTAAAATGCAACAATTAGTGCTTTTTTTATGCTTTGATTCATTTTATCTACTTTAGGTTTGCGACTGCTGTTCAGACAAAACAAGATATTTAAAGACGTTGTTGTAACAACGCAAAAAAACTAAAACAACACAGAAACATGAACCTTTTGTCTGAAAAGGTTTGTCGCGTTAAACCAAAAACCTTTGTTCTACAAAAAAGCTTCAACAAACATCTTCTGTGCGAACACAACACAAATAATTGCGGACAAACAGGAAACAGTGATGTGAGGTCACTCAGGGGGGTTATCTCCATCTGAATTGCAGGAAGTGACTTCAGTTTCCTGCAAGGTAGCTCCTCGCATCAGTCGCCATTGTTATTTCCACTACTCTGCTGCTCTGAACCCAACGCAGCCGAGTGCGGGGGCTCACACTGATAAGTGACGACTGTTGACGTGATGGGATTAAACTGGTCCATTACGTGTGGTTGTCTGATTGTGAAGTGAGTCGGGGGTTGTCTATGTGAAGCTGAAAGTAGAGGCTTTACGCTGGATTTCACTCGTGACTCATCAACACTCGGAATAGACACGGTCCCACCGGCAGGAACTAATGCAGACGGAAAGGTTTGTTTATGTAGTGATTGGTACATACAACATCAAATCTCCTTTGACTTGTATATGACGCAACTGAGCGTCTCCACATGGGGTACATCCTCTGACTAAAGGTCCATGTATGGGTATATATCTCTAGATTGTCTTAACCTTCGCCATTTACGTCAAATTCCAATTTTACCACATATGCTGTTTTTGCAAGAGGTCAGAGGTCGTGACTCAGCAGTGACAATAGTGTTATCAAAGTTGCTTGAGTACATTCTTGGGACAGGTCACACAGGGGGGCGCGTCAACAAGAGGCAACACCGGAAAGACTGAACAGGTAATCACAAGGAGACAGTGACGGAATGTTGGGAGGAGAGAGATAAATCAATGACCCGTAACTCCTCCATGTTCTTTACCTCTGCCAAGCAGGTTATGTTGTCTATGGCGTTTTGTTTGTTGGTTCGTCTCTTAGCGGGCAGCGTTACAAGAAAACTACACTGGACGGATACAGCAAAACTTTATGGAAGGATATGTTGTGGGTTGGGGAAACAGTCGTAACATTTTGGTGTGGAACGTGGATCAGGAGGTGGATCAAATTTCACAGCTTTAATGAATGTCCAAAATGAACTTTTCACAGTATTATCAAATCATTACGATGCCATAGGGCAGCATAGGATAGGCCTAGAGTTCGGTACAATATGATGGGCCTACAATTTGATAAGATAGGCCTACACTGTAATAAGATACGATAGGCCTACAATTCTACACAATACAATAGTCCTACAATTCAATATGTCTACAATTCCATACCATAAGCCTACAACCCTGCACAGTGTGATAAGATAGGTCTACAATTTGATACGCTGAGACTATAACGTGATACGATAGGCTAACAATTCAAAACAATGGGCCTACAATGCGAAATGATATGCCAACAATTCAATAACATACGATAGGCCATATGATACGAAACTATAGGGCTACAATTCGGTACAATAGGCCTATAACTCCATATGAAATGAAACTACACAAGAGACTTTGTTAGTCCCACTAGGGGGGAACTGAATGTCACCTTACACACAGAACAAACAACTGGCAAGAGGAAATCCTACAAGTCGCAAAGCAGATAAACCTTTGGATGTCCTTCAATCCTTCACTCGTGCGACAACAACAGATACAAGGTACGTTTCGTCCTTTCTCCTGAAACTGTGTCCCTGCTCGCTCCAGCTGTTTGCGTGAGACGCGTGTTTGTGTGTGTGCGTGTGCTCGCGACAGAATCATTACTCAGATCAACTCACCAGCAGCGTCTCCAAGTTTAGAGCCGCCCGCGGGCTCCTCATGAGGGACTCGAGCTTGTGGAGCCGGCTCTCCAGTCTGCTCTCCGCTCCCGGCATGATCACAGCAGATCACAGCGGATCACAGCCGATCACATGAAACAAAGACACACAATAATAACCTGTGGGCCCGAGTTTGAGCCGCTCAGCTCCTCATGCCCGCTCCCCTGAGTTGGTCAAGTTAATAATTCATACGCTGTTTCATTAATGTCTCAGCGGAACCCGAGCACACTTCCTCCTTTTCTTTTCTTTTCTTTTCTGTTCTCTTCTGTTCTGTTCTTTTCTGTTCTTTTCTTTTCTCTTCTCTTCTCTTCTTTTCTCTTCTGTTCTGTTCTGTTCTTCTCTGTTCTCTCGGACGCGTTTCCCTCTCAGGTGCGTCTCGTCTGTTTCCAGGTTCAGAAACAACCTGATCTCAGCTCAACGTGTCTGAGCTGCGGGAGCGACGTCAAGCTGGAGCAGGAGGCGAGGAGACTTCCGGTGGAAACTGTCAAACTAAAACTGTGTGACAAAGAAGAACAACACCCTAAAAAAAAGGAAAAGCCTGCTCTAATGATAACTAATACTTTAAACTAATATGGTTCTATCTTTTTAAAGTTTGGATGAGCAAAATAGAGAAATATAAAATAGACTTTGTAATTGTTACTTGCAAGTATTTTGCTAATACTGTATCTCATGGCATTGGATAAGGGTTGTAAGTGAATGTTATGTGCATATTTAAAAGTTGTGAGTGGGGATGGATTAACTGCTGCACAAGATTTAAAACACAAAAGCCTTGAACTTATTTAATTTTCATGTAAAAAATTTGGCACAATAAGAGCAATGTATTTATTTTGTATATATTTATATTTTTACATATGAGGCTTACATAACATACATTTTTAATTTTTGATTTCTAACATGATAGTGATGATGATGATAGATGCAATGGAAATGGCCCTTTATTGTGTGGATGGGCAAAAATAAAATGCAATGTAAATAGCCTGAATAAATAAATACAAATTCTGGAAAAAAGTGAACCAACATAGAAGCCTGATGTAACAAAAGCACTTTATTCATGTATTTATTATATATGATGCCTTCATAGGTTGAATTTTTTAGGTTTAACTTTAAAAATCATAGTTGAAATGTGAAATGAATCAAATAGATTTACAAAGTAAAATGTAAATAAATGGATAAAATAGATATACACAAACCTAACAAAAAGTTTAAGAAGCTAGTTGGTGCCATTTGTTTCGACAGTAACTTGAATGAAAATATATATTTTTTTAAATTGTTAATTTGATTAATTCCAAAATATCTCTTTTTAAAAATATTATTTTTTTAATTTTTAAAAAACATATTCAATGCATCTATGTATTTTAAAGCATAATGCATCTTTCATGTGACAAATGGGCTGGGCTATATAAAATAAGTTTGTTTGAAGTTAGTTAGTGCTTTTATTCTGAAGGCAGTGAGGTACATCCGGTTTTGGATTGCATTACCTTAGATAACTTTAACAGGATCCACCCTGCATACCTCCCCTCTTTACCTGAGGACTAATAATTGTTTGGATGACTCCACTCCTGCACATTTGATCTGTACCCACCCTCTGTACAGCCTACACCCCCCCCACGACCTCACATCCACCAGCCACTGGTCGAATTCCTGCCCTCTTATCTCATCCATCGGATTTACCGTCACTGCACAGTCTCGACCAACTTTCAGTATTTCAGGAATGTCGATGCACCGCATGCAGACGAGCTGCCACTAAAAATAGAAGTTTACAGGAACTAGAGAGTGAGGAGTCCTTATCTGCAGCTCCACGTCTCACTCATTGTTTGGGCCAACATTTAGATTTAACAGGGATAAGGCCAACACATCACAACAGAATAATAATAATAATAATAAAATGAGTGTAAAAAAACTGTTAGTTCTGCCAAAATAAAACACAGAAATGTCCTTGCTCTTAGAATAACTTTTATTTATTTTACTTTACAAAGAGGTTCCGCACCAAAGCTCCATGTCACTGAATCTGTATTCAAATACAAACAACCTGCGAGAACAGTGTGTTCAGACGGTGGGCGACATGTTTGACAGGGGGGGGGGGGGAGGTGAGAAAACACTTCTAATAATTTCAGGCAACAAAATCCTCTGAAACAAAAGTGTTGTTTTGGCATAACTTTGGATTGACACACACATACACACACACACATATATATATACTGTATCGGGTTAGAAATGGCAATGATCAAAATGTGCAATCAAACAAATCAATAAATGGTATTTCGATTTTTTGTTGGGGGGTGGGGTGGGGGGCTCTGTCGTCAGGGCAGAGGACCACTTGTTGACACAGCAGCTGTTTGAATGGAGTGATGTCACCACTGACTCATACAAGCTGTTGACTAAAGTCCCCCCGTCGCCCCCCACTGACATGATGATAGCGTGACCTGCGGTGAGGATGGAGGCTGGAATGAGCGGTGGGAGACGGTCACACGTGCACACGCATGCACACGCTAACTGATTGGCATGTCGCTTTGGAATGATGGCTGGGGGGGTCGGCCACACTTTGGGGTTATTCTAGGAGCGGGTCGTGATGACTGTGAAACTCTACGTCCTCTCGGCATGACACGGCTGAAAAGGGCGATAACCAGGTTTTTAAAGGTAACATAATGGCAGCGTGACGTGGGGTAGAAGCTCAGTGAGTTGGCACCGGGTGCAGCGTGGTTTTTTTTCCTGGGGGCTCCTGGTGTAAAGGGGCAGGTGCAAAGTTACAAAGGCAAACACTGCTCTCTAGTGGGGACACGGTATATAAACATAGACACGAGGGGCGTTTAAGAGCTTCGGGCAACTCTGCAAAATACAATCATCAAAGGAGAAAAAACAACAACAACGAATGAAGAAATAAAGCACTTTTTTTTTTTTTGTGAAAATCTACAGATGCATCATCCATAAGTTAATATATCATCAAATAGTATCTGTGTAGGCAAGAAAACGTGAATCCTTGCAATTGGACAACTGTTGACGAAGCCTCTACTATGTGATCTATAGCTGGTTCAAATCTCATTAGTGTCCCCGAGAGTGGGGACTGTAATACTGATCGCTGCGTACGACAGCATCGGGTGATTGAGTATAACACCACATTTGGTAATATTAGAATCGTCTGATCAGAGCCAGAAAAATAAAGAGTTAAAAAAAAAAAACATCACCAGTTAAACTGTCGTGTACCATGAACGTTCGAGACTTCTTCACGGAGCTCGGTGCTAAAAGTGATTCAAATTCTGATTTTATGGATTAAAGCTTTGGCAGATCAGGTGAATGATGAGGAGAAGGTCTGTAAAATGACACGTTTCTGTACCAGCGTCATCAGGACGACTCAAGTGTTCACAGACCAGCTCAGTTACTGTATCTCCGAGTTGGCGTCACCTCATGTGCAGTATGCTGTGTTTGCAGAGGGAGCATCCTTATGCCATTCAGCCGTCTGCCAGACTCTCTCCGCCCCAGGATGAAGTCTCAATCTCAGCAGAATATCTCTCCTCCCTTTAAGGAAGCGAGTGGAGCAGGCGATCGCTTGTGAGGAATCAAACCTCAGCACTAGAGTGTACCATTTTTAGGTTGGTGGAGCAGAGGAGGGTAAACTATATTCCTGGCCGTTGGTAAAAAAAAAAAAAAGGAAAGAAACGCTCCTGAAGTCTGAGCCCCCGTCGACCAGGTAATCCAAAACCTGGAGTGGGGAGTCAGCGTGGGATATGGGGAGAGGAACAATGTGGCTCTTTGTGCAAGCCAGGCAGAGAAAACAAACCGTTTCCCCTGGAAAGAGATCATGTTCAGGTTCCATCTGAGAAGACCACACAAGGCTGATCAGAGCTGTGTCTGCTGTGCGGAGCAAGCAGAGGAGGAGGAGGAGGAGGAGGAGGAGGAGGAGGAGGAGGAGGAGGAAGAGGAGGGAAGTGGCGCATCTTGGCAGCCACATTAACTTGTGAACGCTTTAGAAGAAGATCAGAGATGCTTCATGAACACGACATAACACACTCGAGCCAGAAATGCTCTTTGGTCCGGGACAAACTGTGTGACTGTGTCGTTTCCTCCCTCCAGAGATAATGTGGCCATCTGGACTGCTTCCTGGGCTGGCACCCTGCTGGTCTACAGGCAGGGCGGCTCTCTGGTGGGCGGACGGGCGTGAGGGAGAGGCCGGAGGGTGGTAGCACTGGTGTCGTCCACAAGGGGGCGTGGCACTGAATCTGGCACTGCCGTACAGTGTTAAACAGTGAATCTGTTCATTAGGTGGAGAGAGAGGGGGGGAAAAACAGAAAGAAAAAAGAGGGAGAACGTGGTGAGATGTTATATGTTTCCATTGCCACCATATCTTTTACCAGCCCCACCCGCCCTGGACACTCATTCCCTAATCCACCCATTCTACATAAACACTGAGAACGAGGCTTTTTAGTCATGTCAACGCTCGGATAACTGTCGCACAGGGCACCATCAAACCAAGAACATCTGGCCCCTGTCTCTCTCTCTCACACACTTACACACACACACACGCTCGTTCAAACACATATTAAACAGACGCACACACACACAAGCATGTAAGGGCCAAACCAGGGATCTGTACTCCCTCTGTCCCATTGCGTTTTAGTTTCAAACGCTCAGCGAATACCCATGTGGTGGGATCGGATTACACGGGGCTATAAAATATCCCAAATAAAGGCCGGGAGAAACCGAGACGAAGAAAAGGGCTGTTTCCTGAGGTAAAATCCTCCACTTGGCGGCCGATTCTGTCAGAGAGGGAGATTTTCTTTTCTCTTTTTTTGTGAAAAATCAAAAAAGGAGTTTTATCCGTGGAGACAATAGAACAGGACAGAAATGTTGGGCTCAGAGCACAGAGGTGGTCAGCTAAAGTCACTCGCATGCGGCAGCCAGCTCCCATTACACACAACACGGAGCCATAAATCCGTCTGCACGACACAGGCAGCACGCTGTGATTTCATATGTATTGGTTGCTAAGGGGACGCAGGAAACCACAACAGATGACAAAGAGTAAAGTAGGGAGCGCATTTAGGGGAAGGGTATCTTGTAACACTAAAGGGTAATGTTGTACTCTCTCTATCAACGGACCTCATTTTTTAACACCATAATTAATGTGACCTCTCTGCTAGGGCCCCGAGGGCGGGATATGGCGAGTAAAGCACGCCAGGTGAAATGTAAGCCCTTTCTGTAATATCAGCAGATTAATCTCATTGCATACAGTCAAATGGTAACGTGATCTCATTATGGCAAGACACCAGCGGGCGAGGATGGCGGGAGGTGTTGCGGCCTGTTCGGACGACCAATGGGGCGGGTGGAGTCGAGAGGGGCCTTCGATTGGTGCAGAGTAAAGGAGGCATTTTCTGTTGCGCTCTAACAACAACATCTGGTTGGCAGGGGACAGGGGTGATAAGTGAAGAGGAGGAAAAAAGGGGCTGAAAAGGAAAGAAGAGAGCACAGGACTTGTAGACCAGCTGAAGCCAGAACAGGGTGTCGTTATGACACGTGTAATCGGATCGCTCCGGTTCAGCCCCTGTGTTTTCTAATGAAGCCCCAGAGCTCCATCGCAGCGGAGGGCTGGCTCTCATACGCCTGACACTCATCTCTCGTCTCTGCAGTGACCTCAGAAAGATGTCTGCACTGCCTCAATTTCCATACTGTAAGAAGCTCTGACTTCGGGGTCGCATATACTCAGCCGATCTGTCTCCCTGTGGACACGCTATCCCACAACCTCAGGGTCACGGTTTTGATTCGGCAGCGGCCATCTGGCCTCCTCGAACCAAAATCCCTCCCTGCTTCTTAAACAGACGCCCACATAACTTAATTGTAGAAAAACAAGGCAGCCATACAAACAAAGCGTCATGACTGTCAGGTTGTGGTGAAGTGATTGGCTTTCACAGTGACTCTCACTGGCTGTGCCCTCCATCTCCTTCCCGCTGTTGTAACCTTAGAGCAATGAGGAGTGCCAGGTTACTGGGATTCTCTCTTTATGGCGCCATGCTGTTCAGTGACCACGTGCATACTGTGAGACCTGTGATTAAGCTTGCCCTGTGTATGTGTGATTTTTCTTTTTGTATGCTCACATTTTTCCAGACCCGGGTTAAATGGCATTTAAAAATGATTTAATCTGTGTGGGATACTACTTGGGTGGGGTTTGCCACACAGAACAAAGTCAACCCTTAAATTTATCTGGAAATCTCAAAGAAATGCTCTGGTGCTGTAAAACCCATGGGATGCTTGTGCGGAAGTTTGAATACGATAAGGAGGCACAGAAGTTCTGGTCCTTGACCATATATGATACCAGATATAATAACACTTAGTCAAAGCAAAGCTATCTATACATGGCCTCGCCTTGTAATATAATCTCTCACCTCCATCCTCTATTTATTCTGATCACGGATTCGTAAGCATCGCCTCTTCAGAGCTGGCTCCATGTCTCCAGCACTGGGCATATTAGCAGGGCTCCGCAGGCTGCCCTTGTCCCTGAGTTTGGGCAAGAGCAGAGGGGTGGTGGTCCCACCTGTCTTTGGCGCTGTGGGAAGGGCATAGGCATGGTCCTCATCAGGAACATGGGGGTCCTCTCCTACTTCCCCGACTACAGCTAGGGGCTCTTCTGACTGAGCGACTGGGCCCTCGACCCGCACCGGGCCAACAGAGCACTTGTTCTCTTTGATGGCCTCCAGCTCGCTGATCATGGGGTCAGGGGGTGGCACTGGTATTCTCTGTGGTTGGGAGGAGTCTGGACTGGAGGGCGTGGACGATGAGGACATACCATTTAGACAGTGGTCCTGAGATTTTAAGGCAGAGGATGTGATTTCATTCTGATAGCTGCTCCCCGTGGGGCTGGGCGGGGTGTGTGAAGGTGGAGTGTGGGAGTCCTGGTGGTGGTAGACAGTGTCATGTGAAGGGGACTCTGGTAGCGGAGGGGTGGGTCTGATGATGTTGTGGAACCCTGATCTGGTACCCTGCCCAGTCCCTGACTCCCCCAGCCCTGATAGGTCCACCACTCCATTGGCACTGGGCTCCAGCTTCACTTGGGCCCTATGAAGAACCCTTTGGATGACTTGTCGCTCTGACTGCTGCTGCTTATAGTCTGTCAGCACCTCCGACCCTGCAGCTGAGCACAGAGATTCGTTGTACTGCACTCTGGGAGAGGATGCTCCACTGTTGAGTGTGGATGCTGGGGATGGGAATGGCCTCTCCAGTTTAACCCAATCTGTGTCCCTCGTGTGGGGATCGCTTGGGGAGGGGAGACCCTGAGTTAAGGTTCCACCCAACTTGTTTGCTACCAATCTACTCTCTGCTTCAAGGATCCCTGGGGATGGCAGCCTGGTAACCCTAGATCTACCCCTGTCTGCACCCTCTGGCACAGGTTGGATAACTCCACCGTGACTTGGAGGTTCCGGGGTTGAATTCGACGGGTATGGAATGGGAATAGGAATAGGTATGGGAACAGGTAGGGGAACAATGATGGGATAAGGGACCAGGACAGTGGCCTGTGGCAGAAGAGGGCCAAAATTGGGATAACCAAAGTTCATCATGTGAGGCATTGGGATGGGACCTCTTGGCATCATATTCAGAGGAGGGGAGTGCAAGCCAGGGAAGTAGGCTCCTGGAAAAGGGTGCATCATTCCAGGAGGATTAATGGAAGAGGAGTTGGGAGGCTGCAGGTGTGGAGAGTGAGGAGGTCTGTGGATGGGGCTAGAGGGGGGGCCTGGGTGTCTGGGGGCATTGGCATGGGGGCTTTTCAGGCCCTGAGCATGAAGAGGAGGTCTGATGAAGGGGATGGGGATTTGAGGCACTGGTTGATGGTCCAGATGGGAGCGAGGATGAGGCAGATGACCAAGTTGAGCAGGGTGGGGTGACATCTCCATGGCAGGCAGATGTGGAGGGGGCTGGATGGGTCTCTCCAACGTCCTTAGCCCAGAGACAGGGACCTTGGAGGAAGAAGAGGAAGAAGAAGAAGAGGAGGAGGATGCCTCTGAGGAGGAGATGGAGGCGGATTCTGCTGATCCATGCATTAGCGCAGGTCCTTTAGGGGAGAGGTTTCTATGACGGGCTTCCCCTATACTGTTGCTGCTGTTCCAAGAGTCAGGAGTGAGTAACTTTTGCCCGCTGACACCGCCCCCGCCGCCATCCGCCCTCCCCTCCTGACTGGGCCTGCTCGGGCTGGAGCTGGTGAGAGCTGCACGGGCTTCTCTGTAGAAAACATCCATCTTGTACTGATTCAGACACTTGGTGCTGCAGAACTGGAGTCGTTCCTCACCGGATCCGAAGTCCAGGTACTCTTTCGTGTGACGGACGTGCTTGCACCAGTCACACACCTGCGGCACAGGGGAGAGAGACTGTGGGGGGTCATTTAAGTGACAGATCTAGCAGAAAGACTCACATTTTTCCAGCATGCCTGTACAGTTATTTTAACTTCATAGCATACATATATTAATACTTTACTCTGGAAAACAAAAGATACATTGATAAAGTCCTCTTACTCTGACATTGCTGTTTATTTTCAACACCAGTCTGGGCGAGTCCTCTGTATGTTGGTGCTGAGGGGATCTCTCACCGTGGAGGTCTTCATCTCTGGCCTGACAGGAGAAAAACCGCAGCGTGACACACATGGCAAGCACTGTGAGGCAGGTTGTCAGACCCCCTACTTGTGATGCATTCAATCTCAAATTCACGATGTTGCAATACTGGGAATTTTCTGCGGTTATTAAAACCAAATCAAATTTTGAGCTTCTTGCATAACAAGTTCAAAAAATAGCTTTTAATAAATCGGCCTGTCGTGGAGGTTTGAACTTCACGGGTGGCACCAAACCCTCAGGGTCAGCACAACAATCACCGTGTTGTGAAACAGATACGACTCTACAACCGAGCGGGGAGATAATGCAGGTGATGTATTGTCATATTATTAATGGCCCTGCCAGCATTAATGTAGGAAATTCCTCTTGATTCATGTAAGCTGATACGCTGTGGATCTGAGTGCTCCCACATCTCTGTGACCCATTGAGTCGTGTTGAGTTACGAAACATGAGGCAGCTGAAGGTAAGGTATGCACTGAAAATGGACACCTCGCCCCAGGCCTCCTGGCCTTCCTCTCAGACAAGCAGTAACAAGCCAACGGCAACGCTCTCCTCCCCACCTATAATAAAAAAACTGGAGGGCTTGTTGCACGCAGTTTGCTCAGCACTCAATTTTTGTTACTGCCGTCATGTGAATAAAACCCACCACAGTATAAATGATGGCGAGGGTGAAAGGCGATAGGGCCGCATGTCAACCCACACCAAAGAGGGTATAGCCATGTTGTAAGGGAAGCTGAAAAATCATGGCAATGTGCATCGGAGCGGTTCTCCAGACCAGAGCCACTTAACGGCCGGCCCCTCCTCCATTAACGCGAAACTGATACTAAGTGTCCACTACAAACTTTGACCTCCCTCCCACCATTCCTATACGGGCTCCTTCATAATAACTAAAAAGTGTGTTCTCACAGATCCCCCTCCCCACTTTCTTAAATTCCTGTAAATTAATCCATCTGCTATGACCTCACAAGATCAGGAGTATCACTTTCTCAAGGTCTGTTTACCTGCCAGCAACCACTTGATGCTTGGGTGTCTTGTGTACGTAAAGTGACACAGCTGGCAGAAACTCTCCCAGTATAACACCACCTATATGTGCATGTATATGCTTGAATTTCAACATAAACAAGCTATAGATCATTCATCATCATATAGATCCCAGGGTTTGCATGTCACCAGCGAGGGACCAAGCCGGTTCAATTCCTGTGACCCCCCACCCCCGCTGTGATGTTGTGGATACATTTTTCTGTTTACCACTAACCTTGTTGCGTTTGAAGTAGGCCCTTCTGCAGGCGGCGAAGCACTTCTCACTGCAGAAGCTCTTGAGCTCCGAGCCCATACAGAGAGAGTAGCGCTTCACACCTTCCTTCTGGCACCAGACGCACACAATCTGTACATTCTGTACATCTTCCACTGCAGGAGGAGAATCACAGGAGAGGAGGGAAACCAGTAAGTTACTATTTACAAAGGTACAAGCACACAACTTTGATAAGAGCTTGGGACGAGTGTGAGGGTTAAAAGATCGAATCAGGGTGTTGGTTAAAGAGGATTTCAACATCTCACCAGGACTCCAGGACCAGTGAGACATGTTTGCTTAGAAACTGATGCTAAAGTCAATTATCTGATGAAGTATATGTTTGAATAATACGACTTCTTCTATTTTATGCATTTATTTACATTTTATATGAAATGTTTATTTTCTTGATTCAAGTTCTACATATTTGGTTGTATTTGGGTTTTCTTTTTATTTATAGTTATTCATAATAAAGTTTATAGTTAAACTGTCAAATATCAAGCCTCAACTACATTTCTTTAAAAACATCTCAGGAATCATTGCCAATTTAAAAAATATAGCTATCAGCTGATGTCTCTGTATGGGACAGATTTTACTCCCTGATGTAGGTTTCAGCATCAACCCCCATTAATCCTTAATGGTTCGACTCTAATCTGCAGGGCAGTTTGTCGGTAAACGGAAAGTGATATGAGATATTTTCCATTGTTTTGATTTAGGAACTCCAGCAAGCTGAAAATTAAACTATGGTTCAAGAGTCGACCTTGTCAGGTTTACTTGAGGATATTTACATCCATGCTGCACACACAGATATTCCAGTGGTGCAATTCACTGTCAAGGTCACAGTTCTACATTGGATGTAAACACCTTCAAATTAAAGGATAAATGTCGGCAAGTCTTGCTCATTGAGACGGTGTATAAATTACAGACAGAATATAAAGATGGACGACGCGTCTCAACTTCCTCTCACTATCCAGAAATAAAGCCAAAAGATTCCGCATACGCTCGCTGCCGTCTTGCCCATTTAGAGCCAGAGACCGATCAAAGATTCAGTCTCAGCAGAAACGTGAATACTTGAACATACATCGGTGTGATGAGATCTATGTCACGTCCAATAACGTACAGGATGCCATGTAGATATACTGCAGCCAGCCACTAGGGGATGACCAAGATGCTTTGGCTTCACTTTAGGGAAGCTGTCATGTCATCCATCTTTATATAGAGCTTGTGATACAAACACTTCCAGAATTTCCAATGATCTAATCTGTATCTCTCCATGTGTGGTCATACCTGCTGATGGCTTTATGAGGGGGACGATTACAGGCGCACTCTTGTGCTCTTTGGGGGTGGTCAGGGTTGAACATGTTGATGAAGAGGAGGGTGAAGATGAGGGCACACTGGAGGACTCTCTCTCTCCACTCTTCATGGCCAGGACTGAATGGCCGACTTTGGCGTCCAGGCCCTTTAGTTTTGGCAACGAGTTTTCTGAAAGACATAAACATGATACACCACCACGTTGTAAATAAATCCAGTGTGCGGCAAACGTGATACTGTAATAACTTCGACACCTGTGACAATGCCCTACTCTGATTTTTAGTACAAACGCGTTGAGAAACAATAGATGTACTTGAATGAATGAAATTTGAGAGGTTGCATCTGGGGTCTAGCGAATTTCAAAAAGTGACTCAATGTCTGTGAAAAACAAAACTTGCAAAACCTGTTTGTGAGTGTGAATTCAAGACGTCTCAGTTCCAACAGTGAACCGTCGACACCTGCCCTCACCTTTCAGCACAGACACATGCTGACGCCTCTCTCTGTAGTTCCTGATCTCATTGGCCTCGGAGTCCCTGAGATCCACCTTGTCGTATCCGTACCATCCCAGCAGCTCGTTCATGGTGCTTTCTGCAAACGTCTGCGGGAGAAAAAAAAAACGACCAAAAGAGAAATCACTGATTAAGGTTCCATGTAAATTGATAGGGTAACTGAGCCTTAGCCTGCCTGCAAATGGGAAATTGTGAGCGTAAATCTCTGGGGTTTGTTAGTGGAACTTTTTATCCTATGTTAAACATAATCAGACCTTCCCACTCTGAATCAATGCGAGGGATTCTTTCTCAGCGCCGGCCCTGTCTGAGAAATGAATATGGGCACAGTGGAGTACAGTGTGACACTTTTTCCATGATGTATTCGAGTTGTTTACTCTTGCTAAATCTGAGACGGAAAGGTTTAAAACCTAACACCAGTGTGAAATCTATGAATCATCCTTTGTTTATCTATTTTAATTGGAAAAAAGAGGGAGAAAAGAAAACTGTTCCCCGCAGATGGGATGTGTGGTCTCTCTCTCTCTCTCTCTCTCTCTCTCTCTCTCTCTCTCTCTCTCTCTCTCTCTCTCTCTCTCTTTTTTTTTACGACCAGATGAAAACAAAACACAAAGGTCTCTCTCTTTATCCACCCACCTCTCTCTGTGGCTTTGGGAGAACCGGATTGGAGGAGAAACCTGATCCGGAATGGGCAGAAATCAGAGCGGGACACCCTACACCGCAGCGAGGTCCCACGGTTCTCGGAAATGCCCCACTCCTCTCCCTTCTTCTCTCTCCAGTGTCCACCACTCTCTCCCTCTCTCTTTTCCAGCTTTCCCCCGTCCCTCCCCTTTTCCTTGCTTTTTCTCCCCTCTGCCACCCCCCCACACCGTCTCCCATCTTCGCCATCCTCCCCTCCGCCCCTGCACCTTCCAGCCCTGACACCCGACACAGCGCCGCCTCTCAGGTTTCACCCTTTTCCAGCACAGCCAGTCTGCTGAGGCGGTGGCGGTGGTGTGTGTTGCAGTGCAGTGTAGTATACTGGCTGCACATTCTTTCCCCCTGCTTTCCTCACTCCGACCTCTGCTCTGCACCGGGGCCTCAAGAAGAAATGGATCTCTCCCTCTCGCCTTTGCTCACTTTCTGCTGTGTGTGTGCGTCTGGAAGAGTGTGTGGGTTGAGTGCAAGCGGTGGTATCATGTCCAGCTAAATATGCCTAACGATGATTAAAGTTGGGTATCCGGTGTCCGGTGCTGCGCTCGTGTCTGACGTGGAGGGAGTAGGTCCGAATTTGGTGTTGAAACAGATGTATTACAGAGACAACACCAGGCTGGACCTCAGCTGAGCGAGAAATCAGTTCGACTCCCTCGCCTTGGTTTGACTTCTTTTAAAGGTGCACATCTGTAGGACTTTACTCCACAAACATGCATGTTTCCCATCAGGCTTAATCTGGGAATTGTGGCGTTCCCCAGAGGGCCAACATACATGACAACTTTATATGCATATACATCTCACTGTCATTTGGCCTTTTCTGTTTTCTTGTTAACCAAAGACAGGCCATTTTCTTTTTCTCTTCACCCACCCCTCCACTTCCCACAATGTTGTTTTTGTTTCTTTTTGGCAGTTCAGACAAACATCTGCTTTGTGAGAGTGACAAGCCATATCCCAAACCACAGAGAGAGTTGCAGCCAAAGGCAACAAACTGGGGCCGACCCTGAGATTCAGCCCAGGCAGGCTTACATCAAGCGGGGATAGCGTTTCACGTGTTTTGATTAAAATTAGTTAAGTTGTAACTCTACACCTCCCCTGGATATCAAACGATACAGTCCAAACCACTTATACAAAAAAAGAGCACA
Source organism: Hippoglossus stenolepis (assembly GCF_022539355.2). Classification (NCBI taxonomy): domain Eukaryota; kingdom Metazoa; phylum Chordata; class Actinopteri; order Pleuronectiformes; family Pleuronectidae; genus Hippoglossus; species Hippoglossus stenolepis. The sequence goes on from NC_061502.1 coordinate 15,843,507, forward strand.
TTTCCTCTCTCACGAAAAAGGCTACAATCTCCCCCCCCCTTCTCGCAAAAAAAAAAGAAAAAAGCTGCTTGTCTTTTTATATTTCTCAGCTCCTGCTTGAAGGAGCCTCAGATATCCCTTTACCACCACAGTCACAGTCTCAAATAGGCAGCGTCCAAACCCAAACAAAGCAGACAATCCATGGATTAGTTTCCATGCAGTAATGGGCTCATAATGGTGGGGGGGAGAGATGTCTGTTCCTGAGGTTTAACTTGTGCAGAGGCAACAAGCGGAGGAGATTGTCTTAAAGGTCACATCATTAGTGAACAGTCATATTATGAGACTTTTCATGTGCATCCCGAGGGAAGAAAAAAGCCAGATAGGACATTAGTGTTTTTCCTGAGGAAGGCTATTTAAAGGATATAAATGCCCCCTCTCTTATGGGAGGCATGAGGGCAAAGCTCTGTGGTCCAGCAAGTGTGCGCACCCGCAGGAGCTGGAGAAGAAGAAGAAGAAGAAGTGACGCACATCTGGATCTGGACATCAAGAGTTTGCGCGTCCGGCCACAGCTGGCCTGACATGGCGTCATGAAGAGGACAACCTACTCATCTTCACTGGCTAACATCTGTAATTAAAACGCCCCGATCTCCCTGAGGGCGCGTTTATGTCTGGCACTTTCAGTTTAGACTAATAATAAAGATTTATTATACTAAGTTTATTGTCCCAATGCGTAAACTTGCGTAAACTCCCAGTGCGTTATGGTTGCTTAGGTCTACATGAAATACACAAGGGGGGCATTCATTAAAAACAAACATAGCATGTGTCTGATTATTCCCAGCAGTGATTTGTGCGCAATGAATAAGTTTCGTGCGTAAAAAGTTACCAAACACGTCAAAAAACATGCGTCTCACTGGACTTGACTCTCACCTTCATCTCCTGGTTGATCTCCCTCTTTACGGGGTGCGCGGGTTTCCTGCTGCGTTTATTTTCCGGTGGTCTCCCTTTCTCCATCTCTGGCATAGTCCCGGTGTGGCTGGATCCGATCCGGATCAGTGTTGGGTGTCAGCTGGAGCTGGTTTAGCGGAGCAGTGGGTCAGAGTGAAAGCTGTCACTCCCGGTGACAGCGGCTGTCATTCCCGGTCGTCTGAGTCCTTCATCTGGGGCTTCGCACCATCCGAGTCCACTGAACATGCGTGCGCTCCGGGCTGGAGGCTCCGCCGCCGAACAATCTCCACTCTCTCCTCTCCACCGCCGTCAAGCTCCGACCGGCACCTAACACATGTGTTCCGGCCAGCACTTTCAAAGTAAACCCTCCTTGAGTCTGAGTGTTACAGGGTCTATCCCGAAGATAGAAATCTAAGAAACAACAACTTCATCAAGGAACATTCATAATAGAATAAATCAAAACTGAATCACAAAGTATGTTAAGAAAAGAAGCAAAAACTATAGTGGCCATCCAGTGTGATGGACTCAACTTGAGTTTTTAACTTTTGTTGACAATTTATTTATCTCAATAATCTCTGCTTGGATTACCACGACACTTGCTGGAAGGATGTGGGTCAGCAAAGAACCCATTGAATTTTGTGGCCGATTTGGATCAGGGGGCAGATTTTTATATAAAATAGCAAGATAGGGTCTTTGTCAACATTTAAATTGATTATTCAGAGAATAATTGAATAATATTCATGGTTTTTGAGGGACTGAAATCTATATTATGACACTAAAGCCCAGATAGATGCTCTTTACCATGAAAAGGCCAACTTCACAATAAAATACAATAACAAAAGGCTTGAGTGTAATAAAATCAAATATACACTAAAAAGAACATCTACCATGAAAATGCCCTTGTCCAGAAACAAATCATTGACTTCAACAAAGAGCCTCAAAGTTTCTGAAAGTGTGGAGGAAAGAAACAAGTCGTCAAAGAAGTTGTCACACGTCAACAAAGGTCTGTCATGAGAAGGACTGAGCCACAAGCCACATAATCACTACTCGTCTAACTCTAACGTCAACGACTTAACAACCTAATAACACAAAACAATAAGATTCTCTAAAAAGAATATGTGAGGTTCAACAAAAATCTCCTCGCAAAATCCCCTGAAAGTGGCTGAGGAGGTAGAGCGGATCATCCTCTAACAAGAAGGTCTGCGGTTTGATGCCAGTCTCCCCCATTCCAAGTACAAGACCCTGAACCCAGAACTGTCGCTGACGGTTGTGCTGCTAGTGTGTGATGGAGAGTCCTGCACTGTACCAACGTGTGTGTGAAAGGGTGAGTGGCAAAACTGTAAAGTTCTTTGAGTGGTCATCAAAACTAGAAAACGATATATGAATACAGACCATGAACCCCACTTAGGAGACATGGAGTCTGTCCCTGATTGGACAAGTTGTCCCTAATTAACTGTTCTTTGGTCTGAAGTTTGTCCCCAAATGATGACTATGACACACCCACGTTTCCAGCTTTTATTCTGACATCTAAATCCTGCAGCTATCGGTGCATGTCCTGCTCTGTGCGAGTAACTTGACGCTGCCCTCGGTGGACAGGGAAGGGAGGGCCCTCTGATTTGGTGTAACCCAAAACCTGGCGCCCACCCCTCCCAAATCTCAACAGATACATTTCATAAGGAATGCAAAGACTGTGTTTTATCTGAGGGGACACAGTACAAACACTGTCTGTAAACTCTTGTCTTAAAATAAAGAGATGAAAAGAGCGCTGTGAGCTAAACGACACCACAGCAGAATGTTTGGGGCTTTTCTCAAATGGCATCTGTTTGATCACTGTCTGTGAGTGTGTGTGTGTGTGTGTGTGTCTGTCTGCGTGTCTAACATTGTGTGTGCGTGTGTGTGTGTGTGTGTGTGTGCAAAACAAACACCTGAAATGTCCACATTTGGCCCCGAGCTCAAGTCCCACATGCCTACAGGCCGTTTACATAAGGAGGTGTGTGTGTACAGTATGTGTGTGTGTGTGTGTGTGTGTGTGTGTGTGTGTGTGTGTGTGTGTGTGTGTGTGTGTGTGTGTGTGTGTGTGTGTGTGTATACAGTATGTGTGTGTGTGTTCCAGGTATTACTTATGCTGTGGTAACTTAAATCTGTTTACACATTTTGGGGACCTTAAGGGGATCAAAAGCAGGTCCCCAGCAGTGAATCATTACATTTTAAGATGAAGACATGTTTTAAGGTTTAGGTTAATGTTAGGTTTTGGTTAAGGTTCGGTTTAGGCTCGGTTTAGGTTAAGGTTAGGATAATGGTTAGGATTAGGAAAGTTAGAATAAGGTTAGAATAAGTTACCAAGAAATCAGTATAAGCCAATGTCCTCTGAAGTCATGGAGACACAACCGTGTGCGTGTGTGTGTGTGTGTGTGTGTGTGTGTGTGTGTGTGTGTGTTTAAACATAAACATTTGTCCCATGCTTATTCCTGATGGTAAAGGCCATGAGGATTTGTTACAGTATCACGTTTCTCCGCTGGTGATGACAAGATGGACACCGGTTGATTTCAGAAACATAAACACACACTAATGTCTTTTCGGACAGATTTTATCCAGTTTTACTCTAGTATCATAAATCAAGTGTATGAATGTGGTCCTAAAACACCAAACACACAGGGCAGCTGGGTTTGGATGTCAGGCCCCTCTCCTGCGCAGGACTCTCACTTGGTCATCCAGCCCTCAGCAGAGAGACAGACAGGTAGACAGACAGGTAGACAGACACTGGAGCTGTCTCAGGGCCTCTCTCTCTCTCTCTCTCTCTCTCTCTCTCTCTCTCTCTCTCTCTCTCTCTCTCTCTCTCTCTCTCTCTCTCTCTCCCCCTGTCTCCGGCCTTCCCTCCCTCGGCCTGCCCCGGTTGGAGGAATCCAGGGACCACGCTCGTGTAAACAGAAACCCGAGCCGGAGCGCCGGGCTTGGGTTTCGCCCCCTCGTAGACCCGCTGATGATACCTGATCCGGGTCGGCTTTGGGAACAGGGCTTATCTGATGCCTCACAAAAGGCCCCCTCTCTCCGGCTCTCCATAACAGCTCACATCTGGTGCCTCTGCAGGGAGCCCCGTCCCTTTGGGCTCCTCTGAGGGGGTGAGGGCGAGGATAAGACCGTCTCACTGCTCCCCTCAGAAATCCACTTACGCCAGTGACGGAGGATGGAGACAGTACTTAAAGGGCTACAGTTACAATCCCCAACATCTGGAGCCAATCATAAAAATTGGCCACTTTGCGTATCATTACTTGTATTATTGTCCACAGACACATGATTACAGTGAACGCATCCTGCAGTTAGGAGGGTGACTGAAAATGTTGCTGTCTGTCCTCAGCATTAGAAGAGACACAGTGTGAGACCCTCTGTGGTTCACAGTGGCGTGTGATCACCATAGGGGGGCGATGTCCACTCGTACAGTTTTGAATAGCTGTCACTGAATATAGCTCGGTGTTTTCCCTGCATCAGATTACACGCAAAAATAGTCATCATGATCAGGGTGTGCGTGTGAGGGTTTCTAGCTCAGTGAACAATAAACTGACCTGTAACATAGGAAACTATTTCAATGTCATTTGCATTTTACCTTCGAATAAACAAGTAAGCTAAGTAATTAGATATGGTATAAGAATAAACAAGTAAGCTAAGTAATTAGATATGGTATAAATGGCACAGACTCCAACTATGATACAAACTAAGGTCTATGAAAGTTATAAAACATTTATCTTAGGGAATCTTATGTTAGGCTGAACTCACAAAAAATAATCTTAATTTTTCAGGGTATTAAGGATTTTTTAGCACTTTGGCCCAAGGCAACAAATAATAATAATAACTTTATTTGTATAGCACTTATCTAAACAAGTTTACTTAGTGCTTCAGAAAAAATCCATGGCAAAAAAGGCATAATAACATAATAAGGTCAAGACCTTAAGATTTATAGAGAAACCCAACAGTTCTCAAAGTTGGGTTAAAGGGTGTGAGACAAGTTTCAAAATCATTATATAAACCAACATTGATAAACCAATGTAAAGCAGACAGTAAATAGTATTTTGACCCATTAAATGTATATATACAAACAACATCATAACATACAATCAAAATAAAAAAACAAGTCATTCAATTGTAAGCATACGTTGCTGCAGTGTATTTCCCTTTTCACCTTTTCATCTTGTGTTGTTGCAATGTGTTCGTGTATTTATGTAAAAGGAGATTATTACAAGTTTTAACAAATGGATATGAAACTAAATATCCTGTCGTCACACAGAATAATTGTCAATTGTGTATTTAATTCCTAATTATTATTTATAGCTTCATTTATATAATAAGAATCCTTAAGATGCTGATCATTGGATATAGGCCAAGTATATACTTTGAACAGCAGCAATTATAAACTAATAATTTCTTAGAGACTCTGAATGTCCAATAAAAAACAAATACATAACTTTTTCTCATTTTATTACCTTTTAAATTTGGCCACTAGGTGTCGATGATGCCAAACACATGAAGCCTATGTCCAGCAGAGACCGTTCAACAGGTGAAGTTTGTCAACGTTATTCCCTGAGTGATGGTTTGTTGTCCTCAAACAAATTGGTAATAATAACAACAATAATAATAATAATAATAATAATAATAATAAAAATAATAATGCATCAGAGCAGAACCATGATCACCATGGCAACGTAATGGTGGAAGTAGGGTGCAGGTAAATCCTGTTCCTTAATATTTCGACCAATGACGTTACTACAGGTGTATCTTTCTGAATGAGGGGTGACGTCACTGACCTCCACCTGAACATATGGTTGATAAAGTGTGACGCTCACATCAGTCACGTGATTCCCAGCTGATGATTTAACAGTATTCTTTTTTTCTTTATGCAATGAAATCCCGAAGCGAGTCGATGGTTCCCACAGTGGAGACCAGTTGAAACCAGGGTCCACGATGACTTGCCCCCCTGCTGTGGATGCAAACGCGCACAGTGTCTCCTCCTCCACGTCACAGCGCTGCAGCCCCGAGTATAAAAAGCTGCGTGTGATGCTGCGTGCACATTAGAGAGAAGCAGCGTCTGTGGGCAGCAGCCTCCTCTGGACACAGAACTACAGCTAGAAGAAGAAGAAGAAGAAGAAGACGACGAATAAGAAGAAGAAAGAGAAGAAGAAGAAGAAGAAGAAGAAGAAGAAGAAGAAGAAGAAAAACATATTTGTTCAAAATGTCCAGAATGACGATCTTTCAGCTTGGAGTGATTGTGTTCGCCATTTGTTTAACAACACAGGTAAGAGCACTTTTCTATTCCCTCCATCTTGAAGATAAAATGAATTTAACTGGTGAGATATTTCTTCATAAGAGCATAAAAGGATTATAGATTATTTGACTTTATTGATAGGTCCCAGACTGGGCTTATATTCTGTGCGATGGTCTGGATTACATCAGACACTCTCTGGAGAAATGACCATCTTGAATCTTGATTGATTTGTTTTTTTGCGTTAATTGCATTACATCCCCCTCAGTCATAGCATTCTGTATATATTTATATCCCCCCTTCCCCCTCCCCACCTGTTATTTTGTACCTCTTGGTTATAGCTCACACTCCGGTGAATGAATGATTCAGGTCCGGTGTATTGTCCACCTGAGCGAAGGTGGAGGGAGAATCTAAAGTTTCTCTGCGGTGGCGTGTGCCAAACGAAACCTGACACGCAAGCGGAGAAACATAGGTCTCTCATATCTGTCTTACTGACCGACCACTCGTCCTAACATTCAACATTCGTTCAACATTGGCCTGATGAATGGACATCAATGTGCTAATGATCTAAAACCTGTTCAACCCTGATTGGCATCTTCTGTTTTTCCGATCACAGTCTTTAGACCTTTCGTCTCATTATGCTTCATTAACTTTAATGCCTTGTTGGAACTTGATCAGTATTGGTGCAGAATATGTCCCCACACGTCCACCTATCCTCCTCTTCTTCCTCCTCCAACAGGTGGTCTCCCAGAACAACACAACCGCAATGATGGGTAACTCCAGCTCCACCTCCACCCCCAACACCACCACCATGGCCACAGGCACCTTCAGCAGTTCGGTCAACGCCACCACCGCAACCGGAGCAGGCGTCTCGCTGCACGCAGGCCCCTTCTCCATCGTGGCCCCCTTCATCATGGCAGCCTCCCTCCTGCAGCACTACTGGTGAAGCGCAAGACCCCCAACGCGCCACCACCACCACCACCACCACCACACCCTAGCCCCTTTTTTTCTCTCGGCCTCGGCTCTCCTGCCCAACACCTCCCATCCCGTCATCTCACCACAGAGACCACAAGACTGACATGGATGGACTACGCGACCTCCTTCGTCCTCCTTAGATAATAATTAAATATTAAAGACATTTCTTTTAAATAAAGGGGGTTTAACTTTCATCTGGAGATTCTTTAACAAACGACAACCCCCCCACACTCACACATTCAGCCCCCTTGCAAGGAATCAAAAGGAATGGCGGTGCACACAGCTTCCCCTTTCGGCTTTTACGCGTTTCCCATAGTCACGCCATCACTTTTTGGAGATGATCAGGGCTGCGGTTGTCATGTCACCATCTTGATTGAAATGCGGACCACTTGAGTGTACATAGGGTTTTTTCTTTTCTTTTCTTTTTTTTTGTGGCTTCAAATCCACCAGGCAATCAATATGAATAAGAATGGTTTTTGTCAGTAAAAGTGAAAATTTGGTTGAGGGAAGAACAGAAGATTTTTTTTTTAGTTGGTTCTTTTTTTTCTTTCCTAATTTGGCTCTTCGGCCTTTTTATTAGAAACGTCACACAGATGTACGGAGCGATTCAGTTTCCACAGGACTTTTGTGTCAGTTTTGCCTTGTGATTTTTAAAGAGTTGTGGTCTTTTACAATGAGGGTTTGATTGACACCCCCCTTACTTCCCCCCCTTCATCCATGGGTTAGACCCAGGAAATGACTGTATGTGTAACTTTATGGGAAGGGTTGATGTTAAATTTATATTTCCCCCCCTTATAGTTTATATTTTGTATAAATGGAAACGTTGTACTGTTTATCAGTTTGGGTACAAAATAATGGAAGAAATGACAATGTACAATAAATGATGAAAAATGACGGCTGTAATTGTTTCGCCTTTTTTTTTGCCAGACGCGTGAAACTGTTGCATAACACATTCAATTACCTAATGTTTGTCTTGATTTTTCTCTCCTCCCAAATTTGCATGGATTTCAATGCACAGAGCCACACCAATATTGATTTAAAGGGCGTGGCGGCGATGCTGTATTCACCGTCACAGCGCTGCCAGGCAGTCTAGACAGGCAGCTGCCGAGCTACAGGCCAGAGATGGACTCAGCATTCCCTGATGCCCCCACTGATCTCCTCTGGATTAGTGCCAGAGCGGCACCGGCCGACGGGTTGTAAAACAGTGTGAGCCGCTGTGGTATTCTAGTGAAATCCAAACAAGACTGTGTATAACACCTCACTCATTCCAGAGAACAGCAAACAACGTGCAGAAACCTCTTCCTTCAGTCACATGTTTGATTATTGATACAGTATTTACATATGTATATCTCCCAGTTATTGGATGAGCAAAGATGAGTTTAAAGAACCCAGAGGGATCTCGGCTTCCTGTTTGATTAGGTATTTAAACAAGTTGGGCCTTTGGCTGTTACACGACACGGTCACGTCCCCGTTTATGTCCCAACGCTTAACTCTCCGACAGCTGCAGAGCGTGGAAAAATAGACACACACTAATATCAGATCAATTTAATATGGATTTACAATGAAACATCTTTGTTCCGTACTTAATGGAGGAAGAGTTTGTCTGGAATATCAACTATGGGGTGACAACAGCACCTGTTTGTGCAGTAATAATAATGTATCGCATGAAAATGGCAAAATTAAGCTATTTTCTTTTTTCCATCAATGAATTTTGAGGGATGTGCAATCCACTCAATGGAATATGTTGAATTTTGCAACAAGGATCTTGCAATCCACACCCTAATTTTCCTTTTTCGCAGTTGCTACTATATCTCGAACAAGCAGATGAGTAACAGTTGATAAAGAGCATTCGACAAAGGCAAAGAAATCCAAAGATGAGTGAGTGTTGGTACAGCAGGCTGAGTAGCGTGCAACTGGGAAATGCCTCAGCACCAGAAAACCCTGCCTCATGACTCATTAGCCCGGCCTATTGTCTCTCAATCCTCTCTGCACTATTAACCTCTCTCCACACAACCCCATCCCCCTCCCTTTTAGCATTCCCCTTTTCCGGATGCATCCATTTACTGTCCTCCACCAGTCTGGTCTGCAGATGTGGGCTCTTAAAAAAAAACAACTAAAGGAGGATCAACAGCCAGAGTGCACCACCGAAAACTTTCCACAGTTAAAATCGAATTAATCAAATCTATATTCCACCGTTAATCCTTCCACATTAAAAAAGACAATCTAGCTTTTTAAAGGACGTACAAATCGTCCCACGGTACGTAAATGACAGCGCCTCAGGTTGCATTTATTCCAGGTTCTGTACAGTATGTAGAGCAATGAGTCTAAAAGCAGTCTTTCCTGCATCAACCTGAGGAATCTGGAGCAGCAGCCATTCCTGAGAGAGATCCCATCAACGTCAGAAACATAAACTACAATTCAAATTTTCCCTATTAGATATGGACACCTGTACAATATGTCCATTAGCAATTCAAAACTGTGTCAGAGAATTGTTGACTGGTCTCTATTTAAGTGGCTGAAGCCATTGTGGTGTTATTGTACTTGTATTGGATTAGTGTCAACATTTCATGAGTCATTGTAAATGAGGGGAAGTCAAAGATAAGACGACAGCTGCAACACATCAATCAACAAAAGGTAAATACAAGTGTATTTGTTGGATTACATCATAGATATGCTCATTGTATTCTGACCTTCCTTTGAATACACATAGATAGAATACAACATTACATTTCAAGCAAAAATTCAAGCAAAGTAAGTTTGTGTTGCACAGAATCATGACAATAATAGATGATGGTGTCATCGGCATACGGAGAAGCTTTTCAATGAATAAAGCCAATAACCTACGATTCTTTATTTAAATATGTATGAACAAATAAGCTGGATGGATGATTCTGTGTTTTGTGTTTTATCTACTCAAGTAGACACTTAAATAAAAGAATATGCACATGAGTAGGCTATTAGAAGTAGGCCCACTTGTTGTGATTATATTTTATCATTACTGTAATTGTACTATTTTTTGTATTATACTCTTGATACTTATTATACTTGACTACATAATTCATGTGTAAACTTGACTGTGCCTTTTGTTCATGACCTTAACAATTAGATTTTACTTTTTACATTATATACTGTGGATACGGAATAATAGCACCGGATATTGTTATCTGCAAACTTCTTTTGGTTCATGTTAGTGGTGAAAAACTTATTATGCCACTTAATCACAATCTATTGCAATCTAGCAAACATAATATGTGTTAGTATCCAAATCAAGTGAAAGGACAGTTTTTATGATGCAGATTTTATTATTTCCCTGTAATAAAATGTCATCTGTTAAACAACAGACGATGTTTACCCAGTATAGGAAATGACAAAGGTTTTCTTCTTCTTCTACTAACTTCTAATGTTTTGCTGAGGTCACATTTGGACTAATCGGTGAATTAATAACTTGATGTGTTTTATTGATTCGCAGAAAAGAGGCTCAATAAACCTCGTGTTTTCCCGTCATCTCGTCTCAGTCGGGTTCTCGGCTGAGTCATGTCTGTGTTGATTGGTTTCAAGTGTCTGTAGTTTTCCTCTTATCGCTGCTCCTTCCCTCTCTCCGATTGTGTCTCCGAGCTAAAGCGTGAAGCAAAACATGACTCCTAATGCTTTTCGTTTCTGATGGGACCATTTCAAGGGAGACCTCGATTTCATAGCGTTCATCCTCCAAATTCTTGGTCCGTCAGCTTTGACCACCAGTTGCTGAAACAGTCCCATGAAGCGTCACTCAGAGTTTGTGTATTTCTTTTTTCCAGTTGACTGAAAATTCTGTTGAGCTTGTCTTTGTCTGTTCAGCCACTGAGTTCACTCCAGCCCCACCTGACTATTCTGAATAAGTCACATCACTTCCCCTGTATCGTATTTGTTTTCCCTGAAGAAAACCCCCCCATTAGACAAACTCTATTACGGTAATTGTGCAAGTGATATTACTAAGTATTACAGAAACTGGCCACAAAGTCAATAAAGGCGTTTTTCAAAGTGGAATGGTTGGGAAATGTCAGGAGAAATTCACTTATGAAGAACGCAGCAGGAGATCGTCCGGGTCAGACGTGTTCACGACAACAGGAACATGTCCGGAACATTCTGGGTAGATCACTATTCAGGAAAATACCCGGACTTCAGTGCCTGTCTGAAAACAGCGTTAAATAAATAATCGTATATTTTCCACCCCATATTCTGTGATCAATAGTACAGAGTGTAAGTCTGTTCCTCAGTGAGTTTTACTTCCTCTCTCCTCTGCTACATCTTACCTGGACGTTTACCTGACCATACTGTCTCCATAAAGCTGCATGACGTACACTCACCTCTCCTCTGATGTGAGTGTGACACCCAACAGACCTTTAATCATTGATTGGTTTGATAAATTATTCAGATGGCCGCCAGTGTTGCAGGGACAATGTCACACACACACACACACAGACACACACACCTCCTCGCCCTTCTCTTCTCTTTGTCGTGTAAAAACAAGTGTTGCGATCACATGGTCATAATTACTTTGTTGTGTTGTCAAACAGAAGAGAGGTGTTTGCGTGTATTCTCCTTCGCTCTGTGGAATTCAAGTAAAACGTATATTGTCCTGTTTGTTTTTGTAATAACTGATACAGTAGTCAAGTGTCACTACAGGCTAAGCCCTTCTGACTCGTCTCAAGTTTCAGGGATTACTACATGTTGATATTGAAACAACGAAGAAGCGTTTAAGAGAATTAATCTGTATGTTTTAAAGATATCTAAATCTGAAGTCAAATTTTCCCCTGCACTTATCCGCTCAGCTTTTTTATAGCTACACTTCAGCTGTTCGAGAGACTTTATCTTCCAGCCTCATCGGCAGTTTGTTTTGGGCTCATGAATAATCCATTTCACACCTCACTCACATGTGCGGCTCAGTGTCACACCTGTAGAGTCCCCAGCTTGTTGCCTGGTGCACGAAACTCACTGGAAACCGGCTGATACACGGAGGTTTCGAGGTCTCAGGGAGAAACAGGCCTCAGACTCCATCGAGGGTCCAAACGGCAACAGAAGCTGCTCACGAGCGGTGACACTGTGCAACACGTCGGTTTCCAAAGAACAACAAAGACCCTGTAGTTTGCTCAGTAGAGAGAACAAAGACGACAGGCAGCAGCTAGATGAGTGCATGTTGAGTGAGTCCTGTTTACTCCTCAGCTATACTGACTGAGATGATCTGTCTATAGAAGAGCATTATATAGGTCGGCCTTGATGGTTTTGTCAATAGTCTATTATGCCATCTTTGTTTTGTGTGTTTCACAGATAATTTACAAGCTGTTACAGATAATTTAGGATTTTATAAGGATCCACATTAGCTGATGTCAAGCATCTACCTGAGGTTCACACAAAACACACGTACCTCCGACAAGGCCCAGCAGTCCCCTTAGATTCAATCAAGCTGCACCAAATTTCACACACTCATGGATATTAGTTCCTTAAATGTTGCTTGTTTTTTAGTCACCAAGATACATGAACTATTCAAAAAACACTCTGGCTCGCAAAGTTAAAGAAAATGATAAAACCAAATCCTGGATCTGTGTAATCTTGCGTACAAATAAACAAACAAATGAAAACACTAACACTATCAAAAACACAAATCAGTCGAGCTGCTGACAAACAACTATCGTATAAAAGATGTATTTTTAACCAAACTATTTTTTATATATATATATTTTCCTTTTAATAACCTTACACACTAAACTATTTAAGTAAATACACACGTAGACAATGAATGCGGAAGCTACATAAGAGTGTTCCAGCATCGAAAGCAATATCTCAAGGGCTTAGAATTAACAATAAGCTTCAAGTCTGCAGTTATATGTGTTAATAAGGTGTTAACAATTGCTAGTGATGTTTTTTTTCCACAGGATAAATTCTCTATTAAAAGTGTTTTCTAGAATTAAAGAGACAAGTGTCCTCCCGGTGGATAAACACCTGCTGAAAAGGTTATTCTCACTGACTTTAAATAACCAATTTATCATTCATAAAAACATTTAAGGGCGTAATAACTCTGCCAGTTACAGCCTCCTGTGTCAGCAGCATAAAAGTTATGGCTGATATAAACTGTCGCTGTAAACCTGCTGCCCATGTGAGTTTATTCACCTGCACCACAATGTGACTTACTTTGAAAATCCATTAGAGCAAGAATGAAACAACAAGAAGGACCCGAGGAGGAGATCTTACCGAAGATGTGACTAAGCAATAATTAAATAAATCATATTTTGTGATATTTTCCCACTGTGGGGTCGACATGTTTAATCATTAACATTTTCTCATTTTCTAATGGCGTGCAAAACACACAAAAAGTAGCAAACCCCTTCAATAAATTACACTATAATAAAGACATCCGACAAATCAGCAGCATATTAGTAGTTGGACCATTCGAGGATTTAATAGCAGCAGCAGCTCCCATCACTGCAGGACCCAGAGCTCATGCCGAAGCATAAATGAGTCTCCGGATCTTTTAGTGTTGATTTTATAGGCATATAAAGCAGCAGCACAAGGCCCCTGGACGGACTAATCGTCCAGAGTTGGACCAGGCGGAGCACAGACTGCTGCTTCCTTCCCCTCATCTCACACAGCTCTCCAATTTAACTTTTATTGATCGAGCTGTCAAAGACGGCTCCAGCGGAGGGAGACGAACCAGTTTCAGTAGAACTGTATCAAAACAACACAAAAACACAGTGAAATGATTGGTTTTTAACGTGCAGGTGATAATTCTACAAAATTTGACTACAGATTACAACGAATCTCAAATCTGCAGGGTTTTTTTATGTTGACCCATTCATTCATGTTTTTTTAATGATAATAGTCCAGGAAAAAACAGGAAAACACTGAGTACATATCATTTCAATACTTTCCAAAAAGTACGTCTGTGCACAGTGTTTTCCCCACTATCTGCAACATTTAATCAACTGTAAATGGATTTTTAAAAAGGCCACAGGGACATTTTAGCAGCAGTATGACCTGAAACAGAGGAAGGAAAAGGGAAATGGTGGACAAAAGTCTGTAAATCAGCTGAAAGGTCCTTTCCTGCCAGATGGTCTGCACTGCCGTACTTATTCTGCCGTTACAGGAGTCTCACTGCTCGTTCGATGCGACGACGCCCCCCCCCCCTTTGCTGTATCAACACACAACTAAAGTGGATCCATTAGCATAGACGGAGGCAGACGTCTCTTGAGCCGTTTGTGTTTCTGTCTTTCTCACTAATCACGTGGAGCTCATCAGTGTCCTCATTCATGCCCAGTGTCTGTGGTCGCCATGGAAACCCAAACAATGGCAGAGACGTTTGGCACCGATGCTTCATGGGAAAAACTGCCCCAGAGCCTCTGCACATGTATCGTCCAACCAAACAGGTGTTTTCTGGTTAGACCTCCTCTCAGGACTGTGCGGGGGCGTGGACCAATTGTTTGACTGACAGCTCTGTCACTCCTCTGAATGATTGACAGCTGAGACTGACCTGCGATTGGTCGAGCACGTGTATCGGTGAGACCTCAAACCGTGGCTCCATCCCCCGATCGCTACTGCGCAGACTCCAAATGGCTCCAAATGCTGAGGATGGCAGTGTTTGTATCCAGGAGTTTTGGGCTTGATTTCTGGACAGTGGGAGGAAGCGGAGATGCACTGTCCATCTTTATTTACAGTCTTTGGTCGTCTCTTTGGAAGAAAAGCAGAGGGAACATTATATTCAGGTGACTGTACTGTAGTCAAAACATAATTATGAACAATAAATTCCATATTCTTTTGATAGATCCCTTCTCTGGTCCTTTAAAACTTTCCATCCTCAGTCAAACCCTGATAAAGAATATTTGTGGCTTTTTCCTCTTTAGCTTGGACACACTCAGTGTCTTCTTTGATATCAGACATGTGGACCTTTATCTGACTTGGCAGGCAAATAACATAAATTAATATTTGCTCTGCTGCCATATAAAGCCTCGTCCCTTTGTTTAACAGCAGCAAGAGCCCGCAGAGCTAACCTGATTTCATTAGCACATCGGGGCCTCTGTCCCTGCTGTCGGAGGCCAAGCCAAACTCAGAGTGTCCTCGGAGAGCAGCTCTCATCTAACTAACTGCATATCTGGGACAAACCATCCATTTCTGCTCCCTCTGTCTAACCTTCTGGAAGGACACCTGATGCCACATGATGGCACCTGTTTGCTGGGAATAGCCTGACTACATGAGAAGCCAGAAACCTGCAATGTACACGAATAAATCCCCAAACACAAGGACTGTTGAATACATGGATGCATGAGAGAGGGGGTCTGTGTGTCTCTGCACCATCTGGTCTACGAGGCAGCAGAGAATCAACGGGGGGGGGCCTCATTCACCGATATCTTCTTCAGAAACTTCTTAAATTTGTTCTTGAGAAGTTTTCTAAGAGGTTGTCAGATTCATGACACGTTCTTAAACTGCAGAATTGTTCGCATCTGTGTTTTTATATTGATAAATGCCACGTGTTCGTAAGTTGAGAGCACGTGGCAGTTTTTTCCAATTAGCATCAAGGTAAACGCCCATATAAGGGCAAGAGACTGCAGTGCTGTGTGCACACACAGAAACCACAGGAACTGAAAAGAACATTTAAGAAGCCAGGAGTGATTGAACGAAAATCATGCGTTTAAAAAAAGAATAATATGTACTTGAGCTTAAAAATAATAAAATATTATGATAATTTCAATATTATTATAGAACTGTAAAATTAAAAGTAAAAAAACTGATTATATTAAACAAGCATTTCAGTTGTTAAGAGTCTGTTCTTACATAGGAACAAATCCCAGACGAGAAAACATTGGTGAATGTCAGAATCTTTGTAAAAACTGCGTAAGTGGGCTTTAAGAAGAAATGTCTTGTTGGTTGGTGAATGAGTTCCAATGCTGTTTTCTTTAAGGTGCACTCGCTTGTCAGAAACATCTGACAACCTGAAGGCTGAGCACAGACAATTCAAACACAGCCTCTTGCAAAGGGACTTCATTCAGTGAAAATCAGACACTTTACTGTCCAGTAATCATAAACAATAAAAGACAACTGAGTGTAGAGGAAAGAATTCCCATCAGATACTGGTTTAGTCGGTTTGAAGTAGATTTTGACCTCTTCAGATGTTTGAAAACCAAATCCATGTATTTCCTGCAGATATTTAGTATTTAAAAAAATGGAATGGACTGTGTTTATAAAGTGCTTTTCTATTCTTATTGACCTATCAAAGCGCTTTAAAGAATAGATCATATCCACCCATTAATTCACTGGTTAGAGGACAACCTGCACCACCTCCTCAGCCACCAAGGAAATTGGAACATCTTGTTTCCAAGGCTCTGAGTACAGAACTGTCAAAGTGACAAAATGTCAGATACAAAATATGAAGCCACTTAAAAAAGTCATGTCCACCAAAACTTTATCGGAAGTCACACCAGTGGATGACTTTTTTGTGTCAAACAGGATCGTCTAACCTTATACTGTGTTCTTTCTGTCATGTTAAATTGCCTCCAGCTCAGATTCAGCTCAGTAGAAGAGGCAGGAATAGTCACCAGCACTGTTCATCTTTAACTTCATCATTCGCTCAGTGCCGCACGATATCTGGAGTGAACTGTGAGTCACATCCCTCAAACAGGAAGCAAAGAGAATCCATCCTTCAACCGGAGTGTCCAAAGCAGAGGACAATTGTACATCTAGATAATCAAGGTTCTTTTAAGACATTTGTCAGTCAAATAGTTCCAATTTTGAAATTATCTCTCAGGTTTGAGGTTTATCAAGATCCCAAAGGAGAATTCAACAAGACCTTTAACATTCAAATAAGCTTTGAAAAACTGTTTCATGGATTTAAAGGAATAGTTTAGAATCCATGTTCATGCTTGTGTGTTAAATACAAAACTGGAGCCATCTAGCTTAGCCTAGCATATAAGATAGAAATAGCCACTTTAAAAAAGCTCTGTATAATGGGCAAAGATACACAGTTTGATGTACGACTTGTGCTTTTAGCAAATGTTTTCAAATCCGTTTACATCTACCTATTGAGTAACAAGTATATATTATATATTCTCTCTCAAGTAAGACAAGTAGTGTCACAATATTTGACCAGAAAATGGATCTTTGAGATAAGGCCTCACTTTCTGTTTACAACTTCCCATCGCTGCTGCCTGGTAAACAGCACATGTGACGAGAGAAGTTGAAAAGCAAACAGAACGTCAGACGCAGGGAAAGGAAAATATTGAAACATCGTCTGGGTTTGTTTGTGTGGAGTTTTCTTCTTTAAATACCGGATTGAGGCGGATGAATATGAAAACCTGGTGAAGACACGTGACGATTGAGATGGAAATGGTAAAAACATACAAGATAACGCTGTTTAATTCCAGTGCCTCATTATATCACACACCCGACGACCATATTACAAATGTTGCCTCTTAAATGGGCTGAGGAGGCTTTCTTTTCCTTGATGCTATCTCATTAGCGGCCTGTCAGCTCTGGACTCACCGCCCCCCCACCACACCTCCTCCCAGCCGTCTCCTCTTCCCACACTCCACCAGAAGGCTCTGACATTTGTATAATGAATGCGGCTCATTTTCAGACGGCTGCCCAATTAGGTGCTGTGGACCGGGGAGAAAGTTTAGTTGTGTTTGTGTAAATGCGATGTTCTCCGGAGAAGGAGCCCCGAGGATTATATTTGATCTCAGCGGGTGTAAAGTAGAACCGGAGGGATAATTAATTAATTTGTGAACTACACTGAATAAATGTGTCGGGCTTGTTCTGCACAGTTGGAAGCGGATTAAGGTGAATGCACGGTGGTGTAAGCAGGAGCAGTTTCAGACTCTATAATTAAACACAGTCAACAGTTTTACAGCGCACACAGTGATTAGCATTTACTGTGTGCGTGAGTTCATAAAACTTAGAACAAACTGTTTCAGATACTTCATCTCATTTAAATCTCAACTTCTTGGTTCATGAAGCTGCCGAAAAGTGAAGCCAAATCATCTCAATCGCCACCTGGTGGCTGGCTGCAGTATATATATATATATATATATATATATATATATACACACACATGTCTTATATGTTTACATTTGCAGTGTTTCCACCATGTGATGATTTCCATGGAATGTTAATGATATGTACGTTTTAAAAAGTGAAAATTTTTATACATTGAAAGGTTTAGTATAGTATTTAGTTTTTAGATTTGCTTAAGGGCAAAGCTAATTGGGCCCCAAACAAATAAAGAAATAAACACACAAACCACGCCCTCACATCTGTTGCTGTGAGTGTTGCAGATCAGATAACAAAAGTTGTTTTCCTAACGACAACAAACAATTGGGCTACTTAGGCCTGAAATTAGCATTCTTTGGGTGAGGTTTATAAAGTATCAGCCTTTTGTAAATAAATAATTTCTTGATATTTGTGAATGAACAGATGCTGCTGTTGTTTGCCTTGAGTCGCCTGAGTGATGTAATGTCTTTAAAAATGGGGCTGATTGATGCCGGGGAGAAGAGTGTAAACGCTGCCAAGGAGCCATTATTGGCATTTTCTAAAGCGATTGGACAAGTTACATTTTGTTAGGTTTGTTGGAACAAATACAGAAACACGATTAATCAGTTACAGATCAATCAAACAGTTTACAGTGGAGTTTTGAAGCAGTCCTTGGTTATTAAGGAGGTTATTACAAATATAAGTACTAAATATATGTGTGTGCGTGTGTGTGTGTGCTCTTTCCGTGTCTTTGTTTGGGCCAAGGAGTTTAATGCTGTTAGGATGGTCGGGTTTGGAGAATAACGACGATCATCTGCACGGCCCTGACATTCTCAAACAGCTTTTTAAGTGTTGAGCCTTTTGTCTTTAGATTTAGGGATCGAATTAAGAATCAGGTTTGTTACGAGTAGGGCAGTGGCTGTGGTTTAGATTTAAGCAAATTGTGGCCAAAATGTAGTCTTTAGAAAGACCAGGTCAACACTGTCAAACAATAAGATGTCACACTGAAACAACTTGTTTCTGTGTAAATATTTGATTTGGAGCACCGTCCAGTTACAGTCTGTTTATTTTGCCATGTGGCGAATGAACAAAGAGAGATGAACAAACTGACAAAACAAAAGTGGTGTGGAGGTGGATAAACACAAACCGACAGGAAGCCCTGTACTGCTGTCACTTTTTCAGATTGTGTGTGTGTGTGTGTGTGTGTGTGTGTGTGTGTGTGTGATGTCAGCATGGGGAGTATAGTTAATCTCCAGGATAAACAGAGACAGTTCATGATATGGTTCATTATATTTCCACTGCTGCACTTGCAGTGTGGAGGAAGCCTGTAGATAAGATGCTATCTGTGAGATGAACAGCAGAGAACAATGTGTTTCCTGTGGACTGACCTCGCTGTGTCTGTGTGTGTGTGTGTGTGTGTATAGACACTCTAGGAATAAAACATAGGACATGGGGTCAAGTTAATCAGTTTTATTTTCAGGCCCAAAATAAATAAATATGTATTCATGACACATAAATGGTGTAAATGTCGTTAAACCTATGGAATTTCATATATTGCGTACTGAATATATGTACATATACAGCATAAAGTGTCTGATTAGCATCTATGTGTAAGTATAGTATAAACCCTGGTGAGTGGATGCTTCAGCTCCATGTTGTGGTTAATAGAAACATTTGAAATGGAAGAAATGATAAATTATGAACAAGTGTATAAATCTTTCGGATGTATGTTCATTAATGTCCTGAAGAGTAATACAAGGAGTCTCTGTCATTTCTGTTGTTTAACCCCCTGCTGTTCACTGTTCACGCACATTATATTCTTCTGCTGACAGAAAATGAAAATAAAATGAATCCAACAGCTGTCAAACACATGTTCATCAGCAGGGATGATATATTTCTAAATGCACATATAGCTCATTCTACGTGACGACCAGTCGCCACTGCTCCCGTCTCTGACCTGTTCAAGAAGAAATGGGGCAGTTACCAAGGAGAGAGCCCAATCGTTCATTCTAAAAATATAACCTGAGCCCAGCTAGTGAGTGGTTGTGATGCACTCTCCTCTTTTCTTCCTCTCTGCAGAGACTCAGAGGGAGCTGCTTTGTCACATGATAATCAAAGATCCTTGTCTGCTCACGGTTCAGCCAAGATGCCGCAAAACATCTGGAGATTTGAGTGCTAATCGTGTTTGTTTGACTCTGGTAAGAAATCAAAGCAGAGGGATGATTGGTGAAACAATCAAATCAGAAAGCACAGGCATAGAACAACAGGTGAGAAAAATAGAAAAGAAATGAAATATTTTACATAATCCTGGTGCAGGAGGGAGAAGTGTCTTGAGGGAGTCTTTCTCTGGACAGCACTTTCTTAGAGACTAAATTAAATTAGATCAAAACACATTTGAGTGATTTGGGCCACAGCTCCCAGGATGGAAAAGAGGCCAAGAAAACCTCTACACTGTGTTTCAGGGGGAGAATGACTCCTCTGAAAAACATCAATTTCAGACAAAACGCTGCTCTCATAGTCTGACCTGTCCTCGCCGTGGGGAGCTGGTCAACAAGACATTTTTAATAGCTGTATTTTTGTCCGAGTGCTGACACCCTCTAGTCTGAGTAACACAAACATTTTTTTTTGAGCAGCAGCCAGCTGTATTCTCTTTAGACAGACCCACTGTATAATGTAATGAGCCAGCACAGACAAAGCACCCAATTCCCAGCATGTCCTCTTTCCCCTGGGAGCGGTGATCGTGATGACGGCGCCGTTAGTTGCTTGGTTTCGTGCTGAATCATGATCACACGCAGCCACATGGCCCCCCGCTTCTCTTTCTATCTCCCCCTTTGGTCTCTGGATAAATCCTACTTGCAGATTATGTCATTTGCATGAGACAAGTGTGATGTGATTCACTTTACTGGCCTTTAATTCCAATAACATGAGGTGACTGATGCGCCTCTTATGTTTTAGCCATGATGCTCTTGCAGCAGCCGTTATTCCAGCTATGATTTATAATGGTCAGCAGCAGGGAA
Source organism: Hippoglossus stenolepis (assembly GCF_022539355.2). NCBI lineage: Eukaryota > Metazoa > Chordata > Actinopteri > Pleuronectiformes > Pleuronectidae > Hippoglossus > Hippoglossus stenolepis. The sequence goes on from NC_061502.1 coordinate 15,864,663, forward strand.
GCTGTTTTGCTTTAAACCCTGTTATTTGCATGGTAACCAGCTTAAAGTGGTTTTAAGTATTAAACGACCACAATGCTAAGTTGTGGGCATCTTGTGAGAAGCTAATGCCAAAGCTATAACTCTAATAATCGTGTAAATATTAAAACAAACCCCATCACCCCTCGATGTATTTCTAAGGCATAAATATATAATGTTTTCTGCCCATTAGCTTTCAGTTTTCTTTGCTGATTTGTGCATTAGTCTTTATTACACTGCAGCGGATGGAGCACCCAGCCGTCATTTTACCGTTAAGTAGACCTCTCAAACGTATTGGGTTATAATGTACACTTGCATTTTTATGCTAATAGACTATTATTGATGCATAATGGGTTTTTGAATCTGAGCTTGAAAGGTTCAGTGAGTAGGATTTATTCAGATCTATTGTCCAAAATTGATATAATATTCACTATTTAATTAGAATGTGAATCATTTTGTTTTGGAAAACAGAATGAGCTCCTTCTATCTACCTCAAGATTGGGTCGGCCATGTCTCTATAGTGGCCCAGAAGGGACAAATTTGAAACTGGCTTTGCACTTCATGATACCTGAATATAAGTGTTTGGAAGTGGAGGGCGACGTGAGGGGTGTTCAGTCGGTTTCAATAGACGCTACTAAATCAGTTAATTAACTTTAATTCAGGGTCACAGAAGAAAATTCAACTTTAAGTAGTGTGTGTGTGTCTCTTATTCAAACATACTTTTATCGCAGACCCTTTCCTGATTTCATCAGAATATTAATTCAATTAGTTTTTTTTTATTTCATCAAAAAGTAATTTAAAAGAACTTATAGCAATATGTAACATAGATTTTGAAAAGTGCTCTATAAATTAAAGTTATTATTAATATGATCAATATTATTATTATTATTATAACTTAGATAATACAAAATTTGGGGATGAATTACAAAACCTTGCTTTATGAATACGAAATTGACCAATTATATGTATATGGTTAATAATGCAAAGTCCATAATAATATTACTTATTATTATTGTTATTGTAAATACGGAAGTAACGGTTCCGGTCCATTCTCTTTCCCCATTGGTCAGAATATTTAGCTACAGAACTCCGATTGGCTAACGCTGTGTGCTGTGACATTAGCTTGTTATGTAGCCACCTAGCTAGAGAGGGGCGTGTTACCTGCTCGTTTTAGTGACAATAGTTCATCTTTCATCCATTTTAAACACTCGTTAAAACACTTAACGTCAACAGAGAGTGTGTCGCTTGTGTATTTTACCCGCTGAGCTCGTTTCTACGTCTTTTCAGAGCGGGGACAACCTGGGGCATGCTAATGTTAGCCGAGCAGCTAACCTCGGTAGCTAGCTAGCCGGCCCTGCAGCTAAACGACAAGTGTTCCTCCAGAGGTGAAGTGGACCTTGCAGCCACAGACATCCAGCTGCAGGACCAGTTACACGGCTGCTGTCGGAGCTATGGCATCGACCTGGCTCCGGTGTTTGTCCCGAGCTAAAGCAGCAGCAGCAGCAGCAGCAGGCTCGACCCGAACATTAGCCGGCGTGTGCTGCAGGAGACATGTCTGCAGTTCACCTTCAAGACGGCAGAGCTGCATGTCAGCCTGGGTCGTGGACCAGTATGGCTCCAACGGGGTTCTGAGGTACACGGAGGAAGCCACTGCACCCACCGTCACGTCCCCCACCGAGCTGACGATCCAAGTCCACGCAGCCAGTCTGAACCCCCTTGATTTGTCCATGAGGGGTGAGTGACAGACTCTGGACAACTTAGAGAATCAGTGGTTTGCAGCAATCACACATCAACTCACCTGATCCCGTCCTCTTCTCTTCCACAGGTGGTTATGGAGCAAAATTCCTTAAGTTAAGAAGGGATCCGATGTCTGTGATGGACGGGGACAGCGAGTTTCCTCTGATCCTGGGTCGGGATGTGTCTGGTGTGGTGGTGGACTGTGGAGCGGAGGTGACACATTTTGCTCCAGGAGATGAGGTACGAGCTTGAAGAGGACAGATGGATCCATACTTTATTGACCCCGAGGGGAAATGTAGGCGTCTAGTTTCACAAAACAGTCAAACACAAGAGCATGAGAATAATAAAAGGTCAAAAGAGGTCAAGAACAAGTTCACAGCAGTGAGATGAACGTCCAGCCACAGGAACTACTACAAAGCTGTCACTGTGAAGACGTATACGATAAAATATTTAAAGTATAAGTGGGGGTGGTAGAGATACACAGTCCAATAATCATCCATCCATCCATCCATTATCGACACTGGACAGGATGCTAACATATCTCAGGGCAAACACACAGCGACAAACAACCATTCATGCCCCCATTCACACCTATGGACACCTTAGAGTCTTTGATTAGCCTAACCTCAACCTGCATGTCTTTGACCGGTGGGAGGTCCAACACAGGGACAATATGCAAACTCTGCACAGGAAAACCAAGGCCCCATTGGCACGGTCAAAGAGGTATTAATTTAACTGTAATCACCGTAATGATTATTATTATTGCTGAATATTCTGCAGCCCAGTACAGCACCACCACTGAATTAACACCTGTTTGACAATATCAACAAAAAACGACTTTGATGTAGAAGTTGTGGTAAATGTAAGTCTACCGAATATCGTGAACACATCCAAAGCTGTTAAAGAGGTGGTAACCATACCGAAACACTGAGATCAAATAGATGAGTTTAAACAAATGTATAGTTTCACAGCATATCTCCCTCCCCAGGTTCTTTCTGCTCGGTTATCACACGAGTGAGACTCACAAGACATCGTCGACTGTCTCCTGCCTATTGTCTTCCTGCAGAGAGAAATACAATCATGCAAATTCAGTTAATGTGATTAAATAATAGAACAAAACACCTGTTTCTGCACATAGTATCCCAGTAATCTTCCAGTAGTTTAAAAGACATCACTGGAAATGATTTTGATGATAACAACCGACTGGAACACCCGACTAAGCGCTTAATGGACAATTAACCAGATTCAGACATTATGAGGAGGTGGTTAAACGGAGTCATGATCTGCATGTTAAGTGTCATATTTGTGTTCCAGGTGTGGGCTGCTGTTCCTCCATGGAAACAAGGAAGTCTGGCAGAGTTTGTGACTCTAACAGAGTATGAGGTGAGCTGCGCAGTTGTTGTATATTTTCATTTTTTATCTCAGAGACAATCTCCAGGACTGTTTACTGTTTGTCATCTAACGAAAGACTGGCTTCGAATCGAGTTCCCTGTCAGTATGTTATGTAAATTGTAAGAATGTAGTGAAAAGTTTTGACAAAGCACTCCCTGTAATTAGGATTAAGTTTGTTTGCTTGCAGGAGCCACTTTGGCAGCAATTACAGAGACGCACAAATTGCCCTGTGTTTTCCCTGTACTTCATTAATTCAGCAGCTCCTAGCTAGTCGCCCTCACTGTAGCTCTGATGATTAGACTGAACTTGGTTGTGAATTTAAAAAGACTGCTGACATGTTGGTTTGTTTCTAACTTTGGACAATGTCTGTGTTGCTGTTTTTTTGCAGGTTTCCCGTAAGCCGGAATTAGTGAGTCACACAGAGGCAGCATCAATCCCTTATGTCGCCAGCACCGCTCTGTCCGCGCTGGTCAGTGGAGGTGGTCTCTGCAGAGAAAGCTCTTCAAATAAAAGGCAAGCATCAGCCTGACCTTGGATAACCTCGTCCAAGCACAGAACATTAGTTCCGAATTCTAAGTTCCTGAAAAATATTATAAACTGTCATCAAGGCTTGAGTCGTTTCTCTCAAGGCGCTGGAGTTTCTTAATGTGCTCTTTTCCTGAAGAGAAATCAGTGCAGTCAAGCAGATCGTTACTTTGATAAGATGCTTTTTTTCACCACATTTTCTCCGGTGGTGAAATTGCTCCTCTGCTTCATTTTAATTGACATCAAAAGAGTTTTAAAAATCTTTTCTTTAACTTGTGGACTGTAAAAAAATATCACTTGATGTGTAATTTAACTCTCCTAGAGTTTTGATCACTGGAGGATCGGGAGGTGTCGGAACTTTCTCTATTCAAGTAAGACAAAGTGTCCTGCATGTAAATGTGACTCTTTTAAAACCCTGAATGAGTTTAATGCGTCTCTCTTTTTTGTTCTGTGTGCATGTCCCTGTTGTTGCCAGTTATTGAAGGCCTGGGGTGCCCACGTAACAGTCACCTGCTCCCAGAACGCAGAAGGCCTTGTTCGAGGGCTGGGAGCTGACGAGGTGGTGGACTACACATCAGGAGATGTTGCCGAACAACTAGAAATGATGGAGAAGTACGTGGTCTTTCTGTGAAAAGTGTAGATAGAGATCAGAGTAGAGTAAAACATTTTTGTCAATGCCACTTCAACTAGAATGTCACTAAGTAGAGCTTGTACCTCCGCTAAGGCCCAACAGTTCAATGAAATGCAATCAAGCCGTATAGCTAAGATCATGATGCGACAATTGATGGGTTAGAGCTGACCTGCCAATGAAGCCACATTTAAATCTACTCATAGATATTAGTCGCCTAAATATGACCGTTTTTTTATATCAAGATCCACAAATTATTTTCTTGGGAAATCTGTTAAATAGTAAAAAAAAACAACGCCCAATCTCGCAATGTTAAAGGTAGTGCTTTAAAAAAATAAAATCTGTGAGTCACCCATTTGTCTGGATCTCTGCCAAAATGTAATGGGTTCGACCTTGGCCCTCGTCCCATCCTCCCATCATGTTTCATGGAAATGTGCTCTGTAGTTTTTGCATAATCCTGCAGACAAACAGAGCAACCAACCAACAAACAAACAAACAAATGGACAGGGGTGACAAACATAACGTCCTTGGTGGAGGTAATTAAGGTGCTAATGAAAAGCTATCATCCACGACTGCTGAAACTGAATGTGCTTCTCCCCTTTTAAACACCAAATGTGGTCAACAGCTTCCCTGAATCTCTTTTTTAGTTTCCATGGATACCAGGGCTAAAGGCCTGAGTGGATGCTAGTCCCCCTTCCTGCCCTCAAAATAACCCCCAGCTTTGGCTTGAAGACAAAACGATGATATTTTTCCAACATACCCTTGAAATCTGCGCTCTAACAGAAGAGTAGTGACCTGATATGATAAAGTATTCTTTATAAACGCTGTTATGAAGTGTGTAGGTATACTTCAGTATTTTAAGCCTTCCTCCACTGTGACTCCTCTAAAGTCTGACTGTCTGTGTTTGCACGCTCAGGTTTGATGTGATTTTGGACAACATCGGTGGAGAGACGGAGCAGTGGGCGATGGGCCTGCTGAAGCCCTGGTCGGGGGCAAAGTACATAACGCTGGTAACACCTTTACTCCGCAACACCGACTCCATGGGCCTGCTGGACGGGACAGTTAACGCTGGAATCACCTTGTGCACCAAGGCCATACAGGTAAACATGAAAACAGTTTTCAGAATCCTCGACTCCGACGTTCATTTTGAATTCCTGTTTTGAGCCTGGCACTATTTGTGAGGCCTTAAGCGAGGGTGTGGTGCTCGGGTCCTCCCAAACCAAAATGGAATACTCAACCGTCCGTGGCAATGAAAAGACATAATTGTGTAATAGGGTGCAATATCTTTACATAGACACACACACACACCTGTTCCAGCCAGTAGAAGTTTTTGCAATGTTTTAATTCCACTCCGTTTGATCAGATTAATCAAGTTCTGTGGAACAGTGGGAGGAGAAACTTGTGTAATAACTTGACTTGGCTTCATATTCTCCCTTTTGTAGAGTTGGTTTATGCTTGATCTGTAGAAAAGAATCCTACAGAGTGTAATAAATCGACCGTTTGCAGCAGCAGCAGAGTTTTGTGTGTATGTCCTGTCTCACCAGCTGCTCTGTCAGTGGAGTACACGTGTAATGAGGGTAGTGGGTGAATAGCTGAGGACAGGGTGGAGCTGCTACAGGAACTGAGTCAAGTTGTCCTGAGCGGTGGAGGCACTGATGACAGCATGGCTGCCGCTTTGTGTGTGTGCAGCAGGAGCTGGGTGGTGTACACTGTGTGCGTGAGCGTTAGTGTAAATGCCACGTGTATGTGTGTTTGCGTCCGCATGTGTTTACTGCTGAACCGGCAGTTTTCAGGTGTTTGTGCAGATTGCGGCCCATCTCCCCCCGTCAAATACCAGTGTTTGTGTGTTTCTTGCCAAGCCTCCGGGCCCCTTTGTCCCCGTGAGCGTGCAGCTGGTCAGTTTGGCGGAGTTCATCCGCAGCAGTCACACCCTCAGTGTCTGGCTCTGGGCAGCATGTCTCTATCATATGGGAGAGCACAGTGCAACTGAGCCCTCTAGTGTTTAACTTCTTGGCAGCAGTGAATGATCAGGGAGAGCCTTTTATTTTTTTTCCAAAGCAGGCAGGGATAGTTTTACCAGAAAGTGTGACAAAGCAATGCCACAGAGTAATTTATAATGTCACATATCAAAGTTTCTAGAGTAATACATGGGAGTTTGTCTTTTTTTCTCTTTGTTGTATTTTAGGTGCTCTCTGGTGAAGATGTTTATAGTTTATACTTGTAAAATAAATATTGGCTGACTATTATTCAAATTTAGGATACTGATATTTCAGCTTATAAATATTTATCTTAAAAAATGATTGCAATGATTCCTAAATCTCCAAATGTAAATTCTGACTAAACACTATATTTTCTGTTTTATATCAAAACCGGTGACATCTATGAAAATGTAGTGCTCAAATAAGAATAACCCAGATAGTGACTGTGTGTGTTCTTTGAACACCCAGTGAGGAACAGACTGCCAGACTTCTCATTGCCTCTACTGTGTTTTCTTTTTTAGAACATTATATCAAGTGGAGTCTTCTACCGGTGGGGGTTATACGCTCCGGACGGGCCCTTCCTGGACGAGGTCAGGAAACTGGTGGATGCGGGGAAGGTACTGTTCTGCCTCACTTCCCACATACTTGTCATTCAGAACCACTCACCCTGACAAGAGAGGTTGAGATGGAAATCCTCTCATTTGCACAACAGTCACAGCCTGGGGGGGGGAAACTGATGCAGGGATGGAGATCATACAGCAATGAATATGAACATACCATGGATTCCATACATGCCTGTATTCAAGGCTTTGTTAAGGAGCGAGCATTCCCGCTGTGCTGGTTGGTTGATGGGCGGCGTGCACTGTTGGCAGCTGGGCAATCAAGTCAGGCGCCAGGAGACGGTGAATGGATTTTTTAAACAGTGCTGAGCAGCCATTCGCCAAAGCGTGGGCAACCTCTGTCCTTTTGTCCCGGGGCTTTACTACAAGCGGCGCACTCGGACCAGTGGCAGGAAGCCGTGGACACACACACGCACACACACACCCACACACACACAGCTCTCCCGCACAAAAACCAACACTCGCACGCTCCCTCCGCGCGTCCCATTCTCAGCCAGAAGTGTGGATAGTTCCCAGTGTGACGCCACCGCGCTCCCCATTCATTGTTAGCGACAAGAGATGCTGACCAGAATAACAAGCCCGGCTGCCGGTGTTGTGGGACGACCACAGGATTGTTCAGCCTCATCACATTCTGAACCCCTCCCTCACCTTTTCACATTAGCGCCTATCAAAGCAGAGATGATGTAGCATTAGAAACTTGTGGGTCCTTGTTTGTTTGAATCGATTAAATAATATGATAGAGTGAAGCGTCTTGACCACTTCCTTGTGGCTGGTTCCACGTTAAATACATATGGTTTCTGTCATTTTGGGGTAGTTCTTATCACAAGTTTTGTTTCAATTAGTTATTGGTTGCTATAAAAACAGAGTAAAGTGTCATGATTGACAGCTGAGACCTTCTCATGATCGGTCAAGCGTGTGTCAGAGAACCGTGATACCGCAGCTCCATCCCCAGATTGCTCGTGTACACGCAGGCCCCAAATGAGGCCATCGACACAAGATGGCAGCATTACTATCCAAGATGTTTTGGCTTACTTCCTGGATAGTGGGAGGAAGTGGAGGCATGTCGTCCATCTTTATTCAGTCTTTAAGTTTATCCGTCTAGAAATTGGCTAAATTGTGATACCTGTTCCCCTCCAACCCATTAAAACAAACCCACAGCCAGAACCAAGATATATATTTGATCTCTTGATGTTTCCTATTTTAAACACCCAATTCCTTGTGTTTCTTTCTGCCGTCCCATCACAGATCCTGCCAGTCGTTGAGGCCCAGTTCCCTTTCTCCCAGGTGCCCCAGGCTTTTCAGAAGCTGGAGCTGGGCCACGCCAGAGGGAAGACGGTCGTCAGGGTGGTTGAAAATGACACCAGACAGGCCGAGGAGCTGGTGCAGCATGTCTGCACAGAGTCTGCCGAGTCAGAGCGAGGAGCGCACGGAACAGCACAGCAGAACTAAAGAGGGGAAGCTGATCACCAAGGGAATAAAGCCTCTGTGAGTCTTCTCACCTTTACAAGACGTTTGCTTGACAGCATCAGATTGTACTGTCCAAACAAATCAGAGGTGCTGCTGTGGAGCGACAGAGTACGAGCGTGATCCGAGCTCGTAATGGGAGCGGGCCAAAGACGGTTGTTCTTGTTAAAGGGAAGTTTTCACAAGGTGCTCGAGTTATGCTGTGTTTCTGTCATGCTGAAGCTAATATATATATATATATACACACACACATCAACTGCAGACTGTAAGGTCAGCCAGGGGTTTGAAAGCTTTCTGTCTGCTGCATCCTACCAAACAAGGAGTGAGAGAATAATACATAAATATCATACAGAGCTGGAGATGTTTGTCAATAGATGCGTTTATGTCCAGTACAAGGTGAAGCAGCACGATAAGGCAGATAACTATTTACATTATTTTACATTTGTCTCCATGAGCGCTCATTTTTCCCATCATGCATCTCATGTTATTACTCTGAGCAGAAAAAGCCTGTGAGGGAACAACAAATAATGACACTTTATGCGCTTCCACACTGTAGTACACCAAGTACCTGCTCATTCTACTGTACAATGTATTTATTGACAAAAATACTTTTATTTTGTTAACAAAAGACTTGTGTGTATGGTGTTGATTAAAAAACCGATAAAAGACATTTCAGGAGATATTGTTTTTTGTTTCCTTTCTGTGCGTGCAGCTGGAATATACTGAGGAACGTCGAATACAAATACAGGAAGACGTGTTAACACTGTTTTAAGTTAATTAACATCAGGGCAAACAGATTTATTCAACGAAAAGATAAAATACAAATCTTTGGATATATTACTGGAAGTGTAAAATATGAAGTATTACGAGTTCAGACTTCTATTTGCATATTCAGTGGGTATTCGTACATTCTCCGGGAGAGATCCATATCCTCTCCGCTCTGCTCCAGCGTACCTCGTCCTCCAGCACTCGTCACGCGGCTGTGCCTCGGCTGATATTAAGATCCTGTCGAGCAGCTTCGGAGGTTTCTCAGATAATCTCCACATCCCACCTTTGTTGGGGTTTATTTGCGTCGAGGGTGTTCAGAATGACTTGGTTTTTGTCGTAGTTGTGGCCCCCTGAGAGAGACGGATGGGAAAAAAATTATATATTTTTAATTCCCTGCAGCTTGTTTGTTGTTAAAGATAAACGACAGTCATTTATTATCACGCACCATGAGCCATTGTAAAACCTTGTTCTGTTCAGATAGGGGCCAATTATATGGTACTGTCGAAAATATTTAATTCCTCTTATATTTCACTTTAAAAGTCATCTTGAATACTACACGTGTACATCTACATGCAGTGAACCATAACATAGTTTAGTCCACTAGGTGTCACTAATTGACAGTGATATATGTTGACCCCCAGGATGTAAATACCCACAAGCGTCGGCACAAGTTGATCCTTCTAACGATAATTCTGCTCATATGGGGTTTGTTTGAAGTTAAATTGGTAATTAATAAATAGAAGTTGCCTCCTAAGTGAAACACTAATGTTGTGGCGCACTGTAAAAACCTTCAGTGTTGACATTAACATGGTATCTTAGATCATTGTCTGTGCTGCGTGAAAAGATTCAACAAGACTTACAGATGCTGATATAAGCATGAAATACTTCCTTGGCATTCTGAATGCTTTCTGACATTTGCTGAACTCACCCAGCAGGAAGTAATACAAGTGGATTATAGCTGCTCACCTTTGACTTCCAGGACCAGATTAGAGGAGTGGGTGTAGCGGATAAAGCCGTCGGGGGTGATACTCCAGAGGTGGACGTGGTCGCCCGACTCTTGGGTGAGACCCACGCGGCTTCCTGCCATCGTCAGGCTGCCGCTGGGACCCAGGCAGTACTCCTCCAGCAGCTGGAAACACACAAGGACAGCAGCTGGTTATTTTCTCTGGTGACATTTTGAAGAACAGAGTAGAGCTGGGCTGGTCCCAAGCCCTTTTCATACTGGAGAGGAAACCCGTCCACACCCAGTAACTGAAAGGGTACAGTCTTCAAATGGCTCTGCAGTCATCACAGCAAGCTCTGATTGGCAGTGACGGGTGATTTAGTTTTTCTTTATCCACAACATTTCCACTTTCAACAAAGGCAGATGTTCACAGCTATTTTTTTTTAAATTTAAAACTACATGAGTGGTTACCTTTTAATATGTCTGACCGTTTGGAAAAACCTATACACACACCTAAGAATATGCTGTTCGGAAACTTTTTAAAGTCAGCAAAAGTAAAAAAAAGTGGGACATGCATGAATTTGAATGTATGTTTTAGGAGATTAGATGGTGATGGGTTAATATGCATGAAGGTGAATACACACACGGCTCCATCATTACTACTCAGCACAAACTCCCCTGACCTCTGACCCTGGTTATTAGTAGGATGATGGTGCTGTACCTTGCAGTGGAGATGTCCGTTCTGATGGATCCAGATCTGCTCGAATTCGCCCGTCTCCTCTGTCTCTTGTATCCGCATCAGTTTAACTTCGTCTAAATCCCCCGTCACTGACATCATGAGCCCCGAATGTCGGTTCCTCACACGGAAGTGCACCTGCTTCTGCTCGGGGGGGAAATACATGAAAGAAGACATGAGGAAAACTTTTAGAAGAATTAGGTCAGTTTTCACCGGCATAAAGAACGTGTCCCTCATCAAAGTTTCTCACAACTCTCTTACCTGCAATTACATTTAATAATACTTTAAAAAATTCTATATCACATGCTGAAAAAGTCTTAACTGCAAGATAAGATAAGATTCAACTGTTACAGCAGCAAAATCGAGGCAAACAGCAGAATATGTGAAGGTATGAAATAAAATAAAAATAGGCAATTTAAATAAAATGAAAATACGATAGAAAATACAGAGAAAATGTAAATCTACACATTTCACTACAGAAAGAAGGAATATTATGGGAAGAGAAAAGTGCTTGAATTAATTGCAGTGGCACAGGGTCACTGCACAAGGATGTATACTGCATTAGTGAATATGTATAAGGAGATGTTGCAGAGAATAAATACATATATATATATATATATATTTATATTCAGTAAGTGGGCTGTTGATGCTCTTCAGTCATATCTAATATCTAACAACAGTGTAATTAATGGCATCTGTATGCAAGTGGAACGGGACGCACCTGTAACAGAGGGCGGAGGGATCCGATTTTGTTCCAGCTGCTGAGCTTCCGCCAGTCGTGAATCTCATCGGGTTTCAGTAGAATCTGAGCTCCCAGGTAGTTGATTCCCTCGTAAAGAATCCACCTGGTAACAAAGACAGACAAACACAGTCAGGTTTTACATATTCAATCAGACACAACACAAGATAAATACTGTTTGTTGTGTTGTGTTCATGTATTATAGGGTGTAAGTCAGTGGACGGGCGCAGTGTGGACAAAGGAGGAACTCCTAAACTTTGGAAACAGATTTGATTTAAAAAAGGGGCAAATCAGGACAGGGCGTTTTTGTGAATTTCTCAAGAAATAATGCAGATATCTAGATTTTAAAAAAAATCAGGCACATTCAGGAGGCTGATATCTATGAGCTTGTGTAATTTGGTATATTTTAACAACTTGTGAGGGTATAAAGTTAAGAGTTAGGCCAGAAGTTTTGAAGAAAAATGCCTATTCTTTCAATTTTTTCAGGGTTGGCTCCTGTAACATTATGCTGCTAGTTTGGTTTTGAGATTACGGCCTCGGCAAAGTATCCTGCACTAAAAAGTTTTTTCTCGTGAGTTTATTGAGTCCTCTCTTCCATGCAGCATCTAAACAATCTCTCAAAAGGTGCTGAGCTCCACAACCATCCAATGTCTCCGCGACACTGTAAACGTTTTAACCCCATCGCCCTGTCCTCTGGCTGACTGCCTGTCTCTCCTGCGTCAGGAATGTGCCACTCCACAGACGGCTCTGGCTCACTGCGAGTCCTTTATTTCCTCAGCATGGGCTCGCACCTACAGCCTGAATCTCACACATCAGCAGCAGGTTTCCATCAGTGCTGCATCTGGCAGCCCTGTCGTACTGTAATATACTGTAAGTAATAACATGCGCAAAAACCCTGAGCTCTGCACTGCCGTAAATCTGAATCTGTGAAACATCATGCCAGGGCACAAAATGCTTCACGTCATCACGAGACAAAAAAATAACCTCAAGAAGCTGTTTCGCTAACAGACGTGGATTAAATGCTGATTTTGCACATGTGAAAAATATCTACAGCAAATTCAACATACCAGCAAGATGCAAATTTTAACAGGCATCTCAGATTTTCCCTGTTTTGTTATCTCTAAATCGTTCACCTTTGAGCCGTGGTACTTTGCTTTGCATCTGACACAGTTATTGTTACCATGGTGGTAAACATACACAGGCGTGGTTGTTTTTCTTTTATGCAAAGGAACCCTGCAACCGGCTGCCAGCGAGAATTTAAAAAAATGTTTGACACGTCGACTTGGCAGCTGCCAACGTCTGAATTCGAAAAGAGATTAAAAGACGCTGCAGCTGCTGTGAAGCAACCGGGGCCACTGAGGGACATGTGTGGGAAAACTAAGATATTCTGTTTCATGTGATGCCCTCACATCACTGGAGATTCAGTCTCACACACACAAACACACAGGGGGCCGTTGTGCACGAACTTGGTGACGTCTGGGGTTGTTTCTTTATGACTTGCTATGTAACACGCCCGCTTGCGCTGTACTCACATGCCTCCTTCCACGAGCACAGACTGAACCCGGCTGCAGCCTCCAGCCAGCTGAAGGTTAACGCAGCCGTCGGTCAGCACCAGCCTCTTCCCCCGCAGACCGCAGCGCTCGAAAAGAGTGATGGACGGCAGCGAGAACTCCTGCCGAGCGCGAGGGAGACGGAGAAAGAACATTATTCAGGTGACACAGGTTGAAACCGAGGTCCCTGTGGAAATGGGACAAGCTCATATGAATGTGTGCTTCAGTACCGTCGCTCCTTTTCTAACAGGGATACAGGTGGTTTTCTAAAAAGTTCACTCATGTCAGCGGATTTGTTTTTTTAACTAGGTTATGAAAACATTCTTTTTCACTCTATAAAAGTTTGTTTAAACTGTCTGTGTAATGTTGTTTATCTTTCGCATTATGCAAAACTATGAATAGTGTTATGCTATTTATGGATCCTTTAATTAGAGCCCTGTTTATCTATTTAAATCCTTCCTGCACACATTGTGGCCTGTAAAATTCAAAACTGAAACCTTTAAGCTGCTTATTTTTTAATCTTTATATTGATGGAAACAAGTGGCAAACACAGATAATCACTATAAGAGCAGCAGACATAGAGCCTAAAACCATCAAACTGTATATAAAGATGGAAGACACTACTCCACTTCATCCTGTTGTACAAAAACGAAACTAAAATATCCCCGGTGCCAACATCCTGAGCTTTCGACGTCATTTGGAGCCAGAGTTTGCAAAGAAGTGATTGTTGTGTGACCTTTCACCCAGTTTCTATCGCATCATTAACTAATTGAAACTAAACTTACCAGAAAAACTTGATCTTAAACTGCCTTAAATGTCAGAACATGTTATTCGATGTGACCTTAACCCATTCAATAACGTGGAGGAGGCCGGCTCTATGACCTGTACTGCAGCCAGCCACCAGGGATCAACTTAAAGATGAGCTGGCTTCACATTTAACTTTATTTGTCAGTCTATGCTACAAACTGTTAAACTATGCCATACTAATAAACCAGTAAGACTGAAAGGATTAAAGTTGCGGCCATAAAAAATCCGATACATTGAGCTGAAAGATGGTTTAGTTTGGTCGTAAGTTGGCGCAGCTTTAAATTACGCTGCCTTGGAAACTGCAACTACTTACAAAGCCGACAGTCTGCAGCGAGAGGATGGAGGAGCTGCCGTCAGCACAGCCCATCGACCTCAGGTCTGGGTAGCTCCCGATTTCTAACACATACATCCGGCCTGTGAACGCCTCAGCCTCAAACGCCACCCAGCTGAAAACACACACACACACACACACACACACACACACACACACACACACACACACACACACACACACACACACACACACACACACACACACACACACACACACACACACACACACACACACACACACACACACACAGATGCACAGAATGAGTCACTACATACAGTGTACACATTCAATTACTGCGAGCACACAGTGAGTTATGTACGTATGAATATGTATGATATATTATTTATGCTTGAGGGCAAATAGCCCACTGAGAATTTACGTGGATGCTGCATTATGAAAAATGGAAGATGTACACTATATCCCCCGCTGCTGCCACATGCGACATGTTTATAAGTGGAGCAGTCACAGCCTGCGGCCGCCTCGAGTACCGCAGATACTGTCGGGGCATCACCGCTGGGGAAATTCAATAAGGGGGGGGGCTCTGATCCAGTGTTTCAAAGACATATCTACGATTGAAATCCAACTCACTTGCCAGCCACAACCTTGCAGGAGGCCACAGAGAAGCCGTCTTGCAGGGAGGCGGCGCCGTCCTCCAGAGCCACGACGGAGCCTTGAAAACCGGGATCAGAGTAAAGCTGCACCTGGGGTACACACACAGACAGACACACAAACACACACACAGAGAGAACAATGAGCCTGAGTCATCCACTCTGAGCGTCTCTCACACTCCACAGGATAAGGCAGACAGTATCTCAGCAGGATTAGATGTGTTCTTTATGTTGTATTTAAATCGCCTACCTTAAACTTGGCTGCGTTCTCGAAATCATCCTGGAGAAAAAAAAACAAGATAATGATGATGAGACTCATTTACAGCCACTGAACCACAGAAGATCATTAAAGTTAAAAATGGCTTTATTATTTCCATGCTATGTGTGTAACCAGAGCAGTGGTGGATGTGCAGGCTCAGACTTCAGACTTTTTAAGACCATAATGAATTAAATTGAAAACCAAAGTCAAGTGTGACAGATATGAAGAAACATCAGAGACCCAAAATTACTTAAGATAAGGTGAAGTGACCTGATGGAGTTTTTAAATCAAAAACCCACAAACATAAACCATGAACAAAATCAGAGGACAAAACCAAACAAAGGTCTTGTTTGGAGTTTTATCATAGCGCCCAAATATCTGTATTGTTGAGAAAGAACTACAAGACACAGAGACATTATAAAAGATGCATGCCGCCAAAACAAAAACGAATTTTAAAGCGCGAGGGAAGTTATTATTATTAAACTTTCTAAGGCCCCATGGAAACCTTGGTAGGAAGGACAAGGCCAACAATGATCGTTGGAGTTGGATTTGCTGCAGTTTGCTTGTTAAGTGTAAAACTAAACGCTCGTCAGTAGCCTCCGCAGTGAAGCTGTAACTCTGCAGAAGACTTTGCACGACATGTACGTCTGTTTGCCATCATCGTTCATGATGACTCACCTTCATCATCCGAGATGTTTATAACGTTCCAGTCTCATGACTCAAGTATTTTCCTCTCTAACCCCCGAGCAGATTGATTTATTCCTGTGTTTTTTGTGCCTTTGCCTTGTGCTGCCATAGAGATTTGGATTTAGCATGAATACTGTGCCTGGCCACGTGGCTACGTCTCTGGGGAAGTGAGAATACAGCTTCAATACTGGAAAAGTCCACAATTACTAATCATGGAAAGCAGTAAATCCGATTAATTTAACTTTGTTTCCAACAGGACAAAGTGACTGTATTTCGTAACTTTCTCTGAGTCACAGTGTTTGTTTGTTTTACCAGAATGACAGTCATCGCTGAGGCAACTCTGGGCTGCAGCCCTCCCCAGTCCTCCGGGCTCCCATACAGGCCTTTCTCCAGGATGTAGGACTCGCCACAAAAGCCTGGTTCTTCAAACACCACCCAGCTGAGAGAGAGAAAACAGAGGAGGAGGAGGAGGAAGAGGAGGATAATTACCCTTCAATTTGCACTGACATTCTTGTTTCTCCATTTTCATTTGCTCATAATTAGAAGACAAACACAGACACAAGACCCAAAAGTGTTTTTCATTTTTCATGCACAGACTGTCAACAGTTTTTGGTCGGAGTCCAAGTGGAAAATCTCCTCCCACGTGAGGCACTCCGCGGTTCTGTTATTCTTTGTGCAATCCTGTCAAATGTGTCATATCTCCGTGTCAGTTATTTCTGCTCCTCGTAGCGACAAGGGACCAGTGTTTGCATTTGTGGGTCCGTGTGTATCGTAACATGCGAGACGACAAAACAAGCCTCTTTTGCAAAAGCCTCGCTAAAGCCGAGCCAATGGGGACGCCTGGATGGACGACGGCACAACATGGGCGAGGCCGTGTAATCTAATAACAGGCTAGCAGCGCGGCAAGAATAGCCCTCGAATGGTGTAAGAGTCCTGCCTTCGAAACGACGGACGAAATGTTCCGCTCCATGTTATTCAGCCTCTTGTTAAGTCTCTCCCTAGGGCAGCGGCGATCAGCCTTGCATGTTGTGGCTTTCATTATTCTGATTTGCTTCTGGTTTTGTTTACTTCTGCTTGTTTTTCAGCTGACGACATCTTTACGAAGAAGAAAAGAAACACAGACTGAGCTCTGGATCTTTTCCTCTTGTAGGTTAACAACATCCAAACAGAAATGATTACTTTTAAAAAGATGTTCCGGCATCTAGGAACTCCTCCTCCTCCTCCTCCTCCTCCTCCTCCTCCTCCTCCACCACATCCTGCATTGTTATCACATTAATTCCCACTGTAAAAGGGTGTGATGCTCCAAGAACCTACTTTCGTTTGCAGGAAGTGAGGTGTGGCAAACTAAACATGAGTGAACTAGGAGCTCTGTGTCGACATGTCATCATGGGTGTGGCGCCCTGACTGCTACGCACCTGAGCTGCAGAAAATAAACCGCAAGACAGGTAATTATCACGCTGACGCATACAGGAGTGAATCTTAAAACATGTGCGGGGCTGTTGTCGTTTCTCAATGGAGGGGTTGGGTGAAACACAGGATGTCTTTAGTCCTGCAGTGGAAACACAGCCGAGGAATCCCAATAGACTAATTTGATCCAAATGACTTAAATGACATGGTGAACCATCCTAACCCTCTCTTTGTCTCTTTGCCATTAACGCTCACGCTGCAGTGGAGGTTTAACACTTTGTCACTTACACGCCACCGATGACATCTATCGACTGCGTCTTCACGCCGTAGCCCGTGTCGTCCATGTTAATGACGGGCCCCGTGAGGTCTATGTTCACTCCCAGCTTCCCGAAATCTCTGTCGCTGAACATTTTCAGGTGGGGCGACAAGAAATCCTGCAAGAGGAAAGAAATCATCTGATGAGAATCTGAAGACCGAGCTACATTAAATATTTATAATAAAAGTCAATACACTCCTCAAGCTGACTGTTATGAAACTTGATAAAGTGTCTGGTTTCCTCAGTTCAAACTAAGAATAACTTTTCACCCTCATTTTACTGTCGATTATTTGCCTTTTGATCTTAACTCCCTCAACGTTCAACCCGAAGTTTCGCTCTTGTCCTGCAGGGCAGTGGTTCTCAATCTATTCCTCATCACGTCTCATTAGGAAGCAGAAAAACAGTCAAGCACAGTATCCGAATACAATACAATACTAATTTTGATCAATCATTAATACTGGGAGAGTGGCAAACACGCCACATGAAGGTGGGAGGAGATTAAGGTGGTGACGGAGCAGCTTTGTCTTACTGTAGATAACAAACTCTTGTCTGACCAATGTTCTGATTGCATTTTTTAAAATGGCGAACAGCATATCTACTGCCTTAGAAAACTGTAACCTGTGTTACTGCAATAACTCAAAACAAGATCCGAGAGCCGTGTGGAGTTTGGAGCAAGATGTCGAAGTGAAATACAACTGATATAGAATAATACCATTTTAATTCTTCACTCTAATTGTCTGTTAAACTGTTTATCTGATGTGTTTGCTGTCCTGTAAAACAAATTGCCTCTCGGAGGACTTTGAAGTTTAAAGTTGGATCTCATTACATTGAAATAACATTATCCTCTCACTAATGTTCTTCTTTTGAGCAAATGAAAAATTCTTATCAGCCTGAATCTTATCAACCGTGTCAAAGAACCTGTTTGTTTGTCTTCCCATGAGTCATTTAAATTCTAATATGTGCATATTACCTCTGTTACCTCCCAGGCTGAGAAGCACTGCTCTCGGAGTAGACAAGTAAATCAATTTAACCAATGTATTAAACTAATATCGTGTGGTTTATGAAATACTGGATGACTCAAAGGCCAGAAGTGTCTGTCTATTTTATTTGACCCTCCAGTAGCAACTTCTGTCTGGGATAGAAAGACACATAGTTGTCTCGGCTTCAGTGAAATGATTTTACACTGAAGAGGATGAGAAGAAGTACTCAAACATTTTTACTTAAGTAAAAGTGAAAGTATCACTCTTAACTCTTCTACTTGAGCAAAAGTGAGTTCTTGCTTTTTAAAATAAATATAAAGTACTTGCCAAGTGAAGCCTATCCCCTAATTCAACGATCTACTACATCATTGATATGTGAACTGTTTGTTTAATACAAGAATAAAACAAACACATGCTACTGAAAACATCTTGATGGGATTACCCCCCAGTTACCTGCCCGCTCTGATTGGATCAGTGGATCAATTCCCCCCTTGTTACTGATTACTTAAAAAATATATATATATAAAAAAAACTATGTGAAGCAGCGTATTGTAAAATTGTAGTGGAGTAAAAGTAAAAAGTACCTGAAAATAAATGTACTTCAGTAGTAAATGTACTTTGTTACATCTCCGTCACTGACAAAGTACAACCTTGGTGGTCAAACCATCATTTCAACCACGCTGGTGTACGGTGGGTTAGTGCGGCGTCGTACTCACAGTCAGTATTGGTCTGATTGACAGCAGCTGCTCCGAGCCCCCCCATTCGCTGCAGTCCAGGTACTCTCCTTCCTCCAGGATGTGCTGTTGGCCCTCGAACCCCGGCTGGCTGTAGCCCACCCAGCTGGAACAAGACATACGTGCGGGGGTTGGACGTGTGTTTGTAAACTGTGACTGGATTACATAACCTCCACATCTCCATCTGGCAGCAGGGTTGGCTGTGACTAGAAAAATTCTGCTGCAAGCCAGACTGCCACCCAATTTGATTCTGTGCACATACGGAGAATGAAATATGATGCGAAGGGAGAGTTCAGACTCACAGTCCTCCGATGATCTTCAATGAACCCACAGCCTTCAGCTTGTTAGTGTCGAGGTTTTCAGCGTCTGCGGCAACGTCTACATCATCCTCGCAAAAGCTGAAAACATCACTGTCGATTTCCAAAAAGCAGCCTTCGAAGCCGGGCTGCTCATACACCACAGCCTGGAGCATAATGAGGACAGGAAGTAAATTAAACCTGACTCATCATTTACACTGTGTGACAGAATAGACTGTAATGGAATTCAGCTCTGTCCTTGAAACCACTTTGTCAACAAGATTGTACAAAAAAAAAAGAAGACTCAATCGATTTCCCTGAGACTTGCTGGAAGGATGTGGTGCGGGTCAGAAAGAAAACGTTCAATTTCAGTACATTTTCTTTTTTCTTATAAATATACATGTTTTTTAAATCAGGCTTATTTAGGGAACTGATATCTAGTGTGTGTAGTTTGGACTGTGAGGCCTCGGTGCAGGCATGTGCTCTACTGCATCCCATTTGAGTTTAGAATGTTAATTGTCAGTCAGCTGCACCTGATTCTTTCCAAAGAGTCAAATCAAATTTGACTGATGTTTTCTTTCTTGATGAATATGGAGCATTTCAAATCACAACATGTCCTTGGAGAAGATATTTGTGAGCACAACTTTGTCTTTTACTATGAAAAACACATCGTGGTAAAAGTCAAAAATAAATAAATTACAGTTTGAAATCTAAATTTTTGTCTTGAAATAAAACAAAATCACAACCAGAGGAAATAAATAGCCCATCATCTGCTAACCCTACATTTATAGATTCAACATAACATTGTTTACATTGACTTAATTATACTAAATATAAAACGAAAAAAAAAAAAAAGAATCAACTCTTCAGGATGGAGAGACCTGTACATACCTTGACTTCATTGGGATTCTCCACTTTGAAAGTCCCCTGGAACAGACACATTATTATTAACATTTTTTTGTCTCTACTTAAATGAACACGAGACAGTCAACGATCATAATGTGTGTGTGCGTGTGAATGGGTAAAGTGCTTTCAAGAAAAGCTCCACATATGTAATGCATGTGACCATTCTGTTCAACAGTGACAAAAGAAAAAGGAACAGGTCCTGTAACTAATTTCTGCTCATTTCTCGACTGCCTCTGAGCAGAGAGCCAGACAGAGGCTATAGTCACAAAGGGAACCGCAACTACAAAGTGAAGCAGGTTGATTTCATGCAAACCACAAGAGCAAGATGAAAAGTCAGGAGATAATCACAGGCATTTGTATTTGTCCTCGAGTGACCCTCTGCTGCCGAGATGTTTCACTAAAACAAAGATATATCAGCTTCAGAGAGGTGCCAGTCAGGGAGTCACACTGGTGTTGAGGCTCAGGAGGAAAAGCGGTTGTCTAGTAATTGGCTCGTTACTGGTTTGATCACCGGCTCCTCCAGACAAAGTGTTCTGCAGTTGAGCAGCAAACTTTTCTCAACTTTTCAAGCAGCAAATCAAATCGTGTTTAAACAAACAGCCAAGGGCGGGCGATAGCCAGTCAAATCACGCCAATGCAAATACGGGTCCATGTAAAAATGAGCCTTGAGATAGTTGGTGAACCTTCATCTGCTTGTGGATGTTATTCCCTGTGAAGCATTGCTTTGACAGCTAGCACGAAAGCTAAGTTGTGTGTCTCAAGCAGAAAATTGTGATTGCTTGTTGCTGCTGTGACGGTAGTGGATGACTCCCATCGCCGAGCGGAGTCATACTGCAACATGTGCCTGTGAGTCCTGGGTCACTGCTCCGGATGCTGCATGAGTCAGTGTGAGAATGTGTGAATGAGACACACATTATAAAGTACTTTGAGTTGCCCATAGGTTCGGAAAAGCACTTTATAAATACAGACCATTTACCAAAGTCAGTGCGCTCCATCCTCTGTGAATCACTAATGTCTCTAAAAGAATTCATTGAAATTCAACCGTGCCTGAGATATTTTAGTCACGACCCACCAACCAGCATTCTTATAAGAACCACCGCACAAGCATGGCTGTAAAGAGCAAATGAACGTGTAGTGTCCTCTGCAGTGTACAATAAATTTCACACACACCATTCTCAGAGGTCTGAGAGATCCCACGAAGGGTGAGGGGAAACCCCAGGCCTCAGGAAAAGGGTACACTCCTGTCTCCAGCACAGCCAGCATACCCTGGAACCCCGGGTCACTGAACAGCAGCCACCTGCAGGACAGAGGAACATGTTGATTAAACGTTAAGCCAGAAGGTTTGTCTACTTTGTGCCTCCTGGGAGTTTTAAAGGACACATATTATACGTTTTCTTTTTTTTTGATGATATATTTTATTGTGTTGAGTTCCGCACGTTAAAAAAAACCCAAAGTACGTGAAAAAGGAATCTCTTTACTCTTAAAACGCTTCATCAGTAGTCCGACAAAAACGTATGCATCATCACGATGTCATGTGACAACAATTCCCACCTCTAACTGCTTGTCTGCCACGCCCCCTAACAAAGCCACGTAAAGTGACATTTCCTAAATGGGCTAGAAGCGGTTGACCAATCACAACAGAGGGGACCAGCTAGCCAATCGGAGCAAACCGGGCTTTATCAGGCGGGGGGGCTTAAAGAGACAGAAGCTGAAAGTGTTTTAGAAAGAGGCTGAAAAGAGGAGCTGCAGCAATGGACAGTTTGAGCAAAGTGATGCGTTTTCTGAACATTAGAGCATCACAATCTTTCCAAGTAATAACCCAAATTAAAATGATTAACCTTTAAGGTTATTTAAAATAATCTTTTCAATTCACTGTGAGTCAAAACCTTGCATGACTTGTAAAGGAAGTCAGTGGCTCCCGTGTCCTTAAAACACAGATAAGTATGATTGATACCTTCTGCTCATTACATCATAAGTCAAGGGAGTATGTTAATTGGGTATTTTCTATCGACCTCAGATGTGAGGCACGCAACCAGAGCCGAGAACAAAATCTATTTGCTTTAAAATAAAACATCTTGGGAATGGTAAGCCTCAGTTCAAAGCATTTTTCTTAACAATTCACTTTTTACTGTGTCGGCAGCCGTTGTTGGAACTATGCCCCGACCTCTGGTATTCCGAGCCATTGTGTGGCACAGCTCAAAGCCACATACCGATCACCACATGTGAGCCTCTGGGGAGAAGAACATATACACCCAGCTCAGTCTGCCAGAGCGAGGAAACGATACCAAGAAGTGATGCCAACCTTATGGCGCTGAAGGACACATACTAGGAGGAGCAAATGAGTCAGTCTGCTCAGGGAAGTCAACCAAGCTGGGCCACAGTAAAAGCTACAGTACAATTGTCAGACGCAAAACTACGTACATCTGCTGAACAGTTGTTCCTCCAACTGTCGCAGAGGTAAATTATTAATAACTAAGCAGAGATGACACGGCAAGTTGTAAATTATGTTGAGGTTCTGGGAAATGATAAAACAATCCCCAAAATGGTAGGATTCTAGCGGAGGTGCGACTGCCAAGGTAAACCTACGAAAATAGCTGTGGGAAAAAGGTCTGCTGTCATTAACCTCGCCAGGGGCAGGGCACAAAACGTCCCGAATGCCTCCACCTCTCATGTGGAAAAACACGCTCCCCTCTGCCAAATTCTCTCCGCACCTATGCCTGTTTCTCACTCAACCATCGGTCTACTTCTCAGTCTCCACCTCTGCACGTTTTCCAAGTGTGCCCACACCTTCTCTCTCTCTCCCGCTCTCTCACGTTCCTCTGACATGCAACGGCAGGAGAGACATTCCTGAGCAGTAAAATGAGCGAGAGTCCGACCAAAGACGAAGATAAACACTCAGGAGCTTAGTAATGATTATCATCTCTCAGCTATTTGTCAAAGTCAAACAGAGAGGATCCCATTAAAACAGGCGGCTCAGCAGGCTCAACGTATTGAAGAGAAGAAAGTCTCCTTCTCCAGTTTGTCGCTATCAATACAAAAATCACTGGAGTTGTCTCATTACTTGGTTTTCTGCTGCTGCAAAACAAAGGCACTCCTTCACTTTTCAGCGACTGAATGAATCGTATTTCAAATAAAATCAACCCCTCTTACTCCCTCTCGTATCAATCACCATAATTAGACCATTTGTCTTGTGATTGACTTGTGGGCCAATATTGCCGCAATACTCTTTGTGTGACTTCGGAGAGTTGTGTGCGTGATCAGATTAGCAAATGTGTAAAATAATCTGCAAATGTGCATTCAGAATCTGTGTGCGCAGGAATCAGATTTGCGAACGTGTAGTTGAATCTGCAAACATGTGCATATAGATCTATGAATGTGTAGATACATCTTTAAATGCATACATAGGTACTAATTGCTGAAAAGGTGTTTTGCTCGGCAGTTACAAATCAGTTGGGACTCCCATTTGGCTATCATGATTTTTACTGCACTTCTGTGGTGTCTAAGTGGATATGCAAATGCGTGTGGAGATTTGTCCGTATCCACCGGTATTCAGAATGTTTTCTTTTTACCCTGAGGCAAGCACGGAGGCCATTTTCCATCAATTTTCCTGTGCACTTTGTGAAATAAATAAATAAATGACCAAAAGGAGGGTGCCAACCAAACTTGGGCATGGTTGCAAATGTCAGGGAGACAGCCTCCTCCAACAATCGATGGGTAAGTTACAAAGTTAGCACCGCTGCCTCAGAGGAAGAAGGTCAAATCAGGGTTTTTCTCTGTGGAGTTTGCATCTCCTCGTGTCTGCGTGGGTTTTCTCAGATTACTCTGGCTTCCTCCCACAGTCCAAAGACATGATTAAATTAACCGTAGGTGTGAATGTGAGTGTGAATGGTTGGTTATCTCTGTACATTGCTCTTGTGATACACAAAGGGGAAAACCCTGCCTTTGGGCCAATGTCAGCTGGGATTGGCTCCAGCTCCCTGTGACCCCCGAAAGTTAAACGGTATAGGATGGATGAGAAAAGTGGCATTTGCAGATTCTTTTACACATTTACAAGTCTGATCAAGCGCACACAGATTGAGATACAGTTACACAACCCTCCACAAACACACAAAGCTCTATTTGTTGCTGTAACACATAGGTCATTCACAAAGATCTCAATGATTGGTTTCGCAGAGGCAGCCACACTTACACCCCAGAGTGCACTTGGATGGAAGCCGTGCTCAGCGGGACGCCAAACGAGCCCGTCTCTATTGTGTCATCGTGGTACGGTGTTACTCTCCCGTGGCCCTCTGGTTCAGTAAACAGATCAATATGGGGTATGCTGTAATCCTGCAGACGCGTGGAAACAAGCACAGTGATTATTAGCAGTGGCCCACACGGGTCCTTAAATCCTTCTTCACAATAACACCAAGTAAGGTCTTGACGTCTTATTCTTTTCTCTTCTGGAGGATTCAGGACTGAGGATCGATGGAGCAATTAGCTACTTTTTTTCGAAGGCCATGTGAGTCGGCAACAATGTGGATATTGAGATATTAAAAGGCCAGATGAGGTGGAAGCGTTTGATCGGTGCACTCACCCAGACAGCAAGTCGAACAGAGCCAATCAGCATGGGCGGGAGGTTTTGTGGTTCCGTCTCCGAAGCGGGCTCGGCCCACATGTTTGTCAGCTCTATCCCCCCCTCCTCCAAGGCGATGGTGCGGCCCTGGAAGTCGGGTTTCTCGTAGAGCACCCAGCTGTGGTGAGAAAACCAAAACATACAACATCATAAGACACAAGCACGTGATCCTAATACAGGATTAAAAGGTTTTAGCAATATTTTCTTAAATTTAAATGTTCTCTCTTGCTGAAAGTTGAAAGTGACAAATAGAGAGAAGCAATATCACTTATCTGTGAGTTTTAAAAAAACTGCAACAGCATCATCACCAATTTGGTTAATCTGTCACAGAACTGAAGTGTAAAAGTGACACTTTGCCCTCATAACACTGACATGTTTTCTCTCTTTATGCTAAGCCAACGCGCCGCAGGCTGCAGATCTATATCTAACAGACTGTTATCAGAGCTGAATTGATTTTCTCCTCTAACTCTCCTCAAGAAAAAGGAACAATTGTGTTTCCCAAGATGCTAAATCCCTTTACACATCCGTCAAGAATAACAGTGGCTATATAGACAGTATTACAGTAGTATGATTCCTCCATGCACTAACATGGAGGAGGCAGGGTTCATGACCTATACTGCAGGCAGACACCAGTTGGCGAGTGTGGAACTCTCAACGCAACTATTTAATTAAATTGTGACACATCCAGCAGCCATAACAATCAACACTTAGATCAATTCAAACTACACCCCAGTTCACTATTTTCTTCCCATTGTCCTTGAGTTCTGGTTGAATCCTGCGACTTACCATCCTCTGACAACCTTCACAGATATGAGGGGCGAGAGCTGCAGAGCCGTGGCATCTGCTACATCCCTGTGAATCTCATACGCTTGGCCACCGAACTCCGGTTTCTCAAATAACACCATCTGCGTAAAGAGATGAGGGGCAGTGTCAAAAAAAGATCAACACATTGGCCACGGAGAGAGAAAAGTAAATGGCAAAATGCATGACATGTGTACTGCATGATGATGACTCACTGTGCTGCAGAAGAGGAACTACAGTAAAGCACTTTCCTACATTTTTCTCCTGAGTTACAGTTACTGCTACACACACACACTCATACTGCTAATGTGAGGCAGCACTTTACAATAAAGTAACATTTTAGTGCATGAGCTAAAAGGGGCTGCTCTTTAGACCTGGTAGTCAACAGCAACAACTCATCTCAAAAGCCTTTTCAAGCAGTGTGCTTCTTTTTTTTTTTTTTAAATGGCACTCATGACAGAAGATCCCCGGGAGAGAAACTGCGAACACTGCACAGCAGGGGAGTGAGTATCTCTCGTTCTACGACTGCAGTTGCACAACAATGAAAAACCACAAGTTTTCACTGCGTTGGCAGCGCTGTGTTCTGTGATTGTAATCACATCCAGCTGAGAACTTGCCCCACGCTGTTTTTTTTTAAATACGTTGTTTATCCTCAAGAACAGCGTATGAAAAGCAGATGTTTCCAGAGAACACAGAGTTGTCTGTCCAGAGTCCTGCCTCCATCTTGTTTCTGCTCTAAGTGGGCCAAGCTGCGTCTACTGTACCTTTCCAGGACGCTTGTGAAATCCCTTGTCGACTCTTATCTGGAATGCAGAAACACAGAATTACCATGGGGACAAAGTCGGAAGTGCACGACAAACATCTGTAAAATGCCAGTAATGTTGACCTGCACTCTGCTTTGTGCAGCAGCCCTGTGTCTGTTGACTGTCCTGACCGACCTTTAGTTTACTTCTCGAGACAGAGTCGGTCCACAGAGGCTGTTTTACACTTGAATTCAAAGCATTGCACGTAGAAGCAGAGCGAGTAGAAAGAAGGTGTTTGAACGTGCTCGCACATTTGGCAGCTTTCAAGTTGACGGATTCAAATGTCAGTAAAGAGAAACTGAAAAAACGTCAATAACAACAATTGAAAAGCTCACAACATGAACTCAGTAACAGTTTCATCAAATTATTTGAGGAAATGCCAGATCACTTGTTTGCTTTTGTTTTTTCGACTGTTGGTCGGACAAAATGTGTCTTCTGGCAAACTCACAGTTTAACATATTTGAATAACAATCACTTCTATCGGTATTAAATAAATTGTTGCTGGTGTGAAACTGGGTTTTTGTTTATCGTGTTCATGAGATGAATTCACATGAAGCTCAGAGTCCTCGAGTTGTGACATGTTTGCTGATGTTTTCAGAAACGCTTGAGGCCACTGAATTTCTCTTGTTGTTGGTTGGAAAGTAAAAGTATTTTATTGTCTGGAGTCTTTCTTTTGAATTGTATAATGCGTCTGAATAAAACAGCCTCCTCTTTTTTCCCTGTGTCACAATGACTTTGAATTCCCTGCAGCAGGTTACCTGCCCGCTTGCTCCTGCATCATAACCACAAGTTCCATTTGAAAGCAGCAATTTACTCTGGTTTACATGAGTATATAATTAGTATGAATTATATACTTTTTTTCATGGAAATGATACAGCCCTAAACACATATAGTAATTGTCACTAGTACAAATTCAATCAAAGAGACAAATTAGACAAATCTCCAGAGGTAGTGTGAATAGAGAAGCTTTGGACATGTGGTGCAGGTTTAACAGAAATATCAGTAATAATAAATAGTGTCTCCAAGTGCAGCTGGCGGCTAATGCCCATATACATGTGTTAATTTGTGATATATACGATTTAACGCGTGTGTGGCTCACTGACATGATGAGCAGGTTTCTCATGCGGCTGAGCCAGAGGCCTCTCAGGCAGAGCAGGATGTTTGTTCGGAGGAATCCCAGGGAAACGTGGAGGAACAGCCTCAGGAAGCAGCGGACCTGGTTTTACAGCCATGTCTGCTTCACCTCCAGGAACCACAGTCGTCATTTTCTCGATAACCTGAGACAAAGACAAGTTTATTGTGATTCTCTACAGATAAAAATGTCCTCAGATGACTTGCATCACCATTTGGAAACATTAGAAACTTCCATTAGACAATGATCACACTCTGATTGTTGTTGTAGCTTGTGTAGCTTTGCTTCACTTCAACTTGTCTGAGCTTGTGAAAGGTATTTTTACCAGTGAAAATCTCAGTTATGAGGACAAGCACGTTTACAACCAGGTCGTCTTTAAGCAGTGAAGTTAATGTAAAGAAAACAAACCTTTCTATTGACTTCCTCTTGTCCTTGTGTGCTTAGCACTGGTTTTGCTGGTTCCCGCTGGAGGAACTTCTCCAAATAGTCTGGCAGCTTGATGTCGTTAAAGGAAGGAAGCGGAGGACCTGAGTCATTGACCACAGCCTCCGCGGCCTGGGCTTCCTCTCTGCCGCTCAGGGCAGAGCTCTGCTTGGCCAGTGTGTCTTTGACTGGTGCGTGGGCCGTCGGGCTTGGCATGGGTGGAGGGCTCAGCTGGGGGGGGCTGGTGGGAGAAACATCCCCAGAGCTGCTGGCGTCCGCCTGTGTTTGAGCTCCGTTCCTCTTCCCTCTGAAGCTGGTGGAGGTGAGGCTGCTGAGGACACAGCTCCCCTCCAAGCGAGACTTCACCCTGACCTTATTGTCTTTCTCCTCTTTGTCATCATCCTCATCATTCACTGGGGTTTTCTCCCTGTGCCGAGAGTCGTTCTCCAGGCTGCTGAGCAGCAGGCACCTATCGGCCAAACTGGCCCTTGCGGGCTTCACAGCAGATTTCTTCTCGGTTTTCTTGAGCTTGGCTAACATGCTCGGCGTTTCATAGTTGAACTGATCCTTCTTCCTCAAGCCGAACTTAAACTCCTCGGGGTCAAACGTCTTTTCGAAGCGGGCCTCTTTGATCGCCGGCATGGCAAAGAGGGGCTGAGGTGGCCTAAGCTGGGTGTGTTTGCGTGGCGGGAAGGAGAAGGGGGCGCAAAGTTTCTTGATCTTCTCGACAAAATCTTCGTCGTCCAGATCAGTGTCCAGGAGGTTGCTTTCACTCCCAGAATAGCTCAGTTTGGGCTCGGAGACTTTAAGCCTCCGTTTGGGGAAGTCCACATCCAGCCAGCTCGAGGGAGCGTCTTGTTGTCTCGTAGCATCGTCTCTGCTTAGTCCCCGCGGCAAATGGAGCTTCTTCATGGGCGAACGCTGGGGTGACCCTGGGGTCAGTTTCTCAGCCTCTGGGGAAGTGGGTGCTTTTTGACTTGGCTTGTTATCGCCTGCTTCCTTTTTGACTGTGAGGAGCTGTGAATGTGACAAGACGTCACCATTAGGAACTAGAGGACGCTCGTTTGGTAGCGGCCTGGATGTTTCCTCAGCTGTCCTCTCTGTCTCATGAACTGTGGGTTTTAAAGTGTTACTATCAGGACGGCGCCCTGCTTTTTCTTCTGTGCTCATGCGAGTAGAGCTCGGGACTAGTTTTGCTACATCTCCTGAGATTTTCTCCTCTGAGAGCTCTGCTTTAACAGTGGTTTTCCTGTCATCCTGCCCTGCTCTCGGGCTTCTCTTAGGTTTAGAGACAGAAATAGGAGAAGGCTCTTCCTTTGCCATATTGCCCGTCTGTACATTTATCAGAGCTGGAGTGTAATTGGAGGCTTTTATGGACACCTCCTCGGCCGCTGCTTTTGCTTTGGAATTAGGCTCGGAGCTGGAGAACTCGACATCATTAGCTCTGTCTGTATGTGAGTCATCGAGCGAATGCTTCGTTTTTTCCACTGATACAGAATTAGGCTGTGGTTCGGCTGCAATGACCACGGGACCTACTTCTGTTCCAGAGCTTTCTGTTCGCACTTTTGTTTCTATTGCTCCCTTCAAAGGCCCTTTATCAGGCTTGGTCTGATTCACCGTCTCATTAGCCTCGACGACGGCACAAATATCACCTTTTTGACCTTTGTGATCGTCTGATGATCTGCTGGTCTTTTCTGATGCCTCTGGTTTGTCAGCTTCCTGTTTTATCCTGTCTTTTATGTGCTCCTCTTTTCTTTCAGCGACTTTTCTTTCATCGCCCTTCGCAGCCTTTCCCTCCTTCCCCGAGTCACCTTGACCACCCTCTGTCTTGGAATCTGAACGCTGGAGCAGCTGTGTTTTATCTTTGTCTTTCTTCTCAGTCTGATTTGCATTTTCACTCCCCGACTTCTCTTGCCTCTCGGCATCCTCCCTCTCAGTCGGCTTTATCGAGTCCGTGTTCTTGTCTTGAGGTTGCGATTTTTGCCCTTTGTCTCTCTGACCGGGCTGCCTCACTTTTTCTTTGCTTCTCGAGTCGTGTTGAACAGCACACTCTTTATCTAATTTGAGGTTTTCAACCGGTGAGGCCTGCTCCTTCGAGGGAGGCTGGTCAGCAGAGGGAGAGGGGGCTGAATTCTCCCCGCTGCCCTTGGAGGCCTTTTCTCTCTCCTGTGTGAACACCAGACCCCCGGCCTTTTCCTCCTTTCGGGGTAAAGTTACAGGATCCTTGTCAATGGGCTTCCTTGTTCCTCTGTTACGAACGGGGGCATCAGGTTCGTCTCTGTTGACAGACGGATCAGGGAGTCCCTTCTGTGCGTTCGCTGGTTTGTCAACATTCTTCTTTGTAAGTGAGGAGTCAACCTGCTTTTTCAGTTTTTCAGAAACATCCGCTTCCTTTTTAAAAGCTTTTTGTTTGGCATCAGACAGCGAAGGTTTTTCTGATGTGTTTCCTTCATCAGATGAGGATGAAACTTTGGCTGTGAGCTTTTTGGAGGCAGACACCACTGTATTATCCACCTGCTCTCTGACCTCTGTCTTACGTGTGGGTTTGTTTTCACTTTTCGGGCTGATGGGACTTGTAGGCTCTCTGGGTGTAGATCTGTTTCCACTGTTTGAGCTGATGGTGGTTGTCGTCTCTCTGGGTGTAGATTTGTTTTCACCTTTCGGGCTGATGGGACTTGTAGGCTCTCTGGGTGTAGATCTGTTTTCACTTTTGAGTGATGGGGTTGTCGATGGAGTGAGGCTCTCTGGGTGTAGATTTGTTTTCACCTTTTGGGCTGATGGGACTTGTAGTCTCTCTGGGTGTAGATCTGTTTCCACTGTTTGGGCTGATGGTGGTTGTCGTCTCTCTGGGTGTAGATTTGTTTTCACCTTTCGGGCTGATGGGACTTGTAGGCTCTCTGGGTGTAGATCTGTTTCCACTGTTTGAGCTGATGGTGGTTGTCGTCTCTCTGGGTGTAGATTTGTTTTCGCTATTTGGGCTGATGGGACTTGTAGGCTCTCTGGGTGTAGATTTGTTTTCACTTTTCAGAGTGATGGGAGTTGGAGGCTCTCTGGGTGTAGATTTGTTTTCACTTTTCAGAGTGATGGGAGTTGTAGGCTCTCTGGGTGTAGATTTGTTTTCACTTTTCAGAGTGATGGGAGTTGGAGGCTCTCTGGGTGCAGATCTGTTTTCACTTTTCAGAGTGATGGGAGTTGTAGGCTCTCTGGGTGTAGATTTGTTTTCACCTTTCGGGCTGATGGGACTTGTAGGCTCTCTGGGTGTAGATCTGTTTTCACCTTTCGGGCTGATGGGACTTGTAGGCTCTCTGGGTGAAGATTTGTTTTCACTTTTCAGAGTGATGGGAGTTGGAGGCTCTCTGGGTGTAGATCTGTTTTCACTGTTTGAGCTGATGGGACTTGTAGGCTCTCTGGGTGTAGATTTGTTTTCACTTTTCGAGCTGATGGGACTTGTAGGCTCTATGGGTGTAGATTTATTTTCACCTTTCGGGCTGATGGTGGTTGTAGGCTCTCTGGGTGTAGATCTGTTTCCACTGTTTGAGCTGGTGGGGGTTGTAGTTTCTCTAGGTCTAGATATGTTTTCACTGTTTGGGCTGATGGGGACTTGTAGTTTCTCTAGGTCTAGATCTGTTTTCACTGTTTGGGCTGATGGGACTTGTAGGCTCTCTGGGTGTAGATCTGTTTTCGCTGTCTGGGCTGAGGGGACTTTTAGGATCTCTGCTTTTCCTTCTTTTAGAGCGCGAGCCCGTTCTGCTCGGACCCTTGGGCAGCTGACTAATGTCACCAGCGGTTTCTGAAGAATCAGCCGTTACTTTAGCCGATATGTCTGACTCAATGTTCTTAGGTTTCACACCCTGATCTCCTGCTTTATAGGTCGCTGTGTCTGTTTTCTTAGAGTCTGTCGGTTGATCCTTTGGAATGGAAATATTTACCCCTACGGACGTGGTATCTCGTCCATCAGGTTTTATTGTTATCTCTGACTTGGCTGTTTTCGCATCCAGTTTACCCTGACTGTCCCGTTCTGGCAACTCTACGGCAGCGGCTGCCAAAGAGGATGTGGATTTTTGAGACATTCCTGTCATGGTTTGCTTCTGTGGCAGTGCAGGCTTAGCCTCTGACTTCGAGGCCTCCGTTAAGTTCCTCACTCGTTCCTTGATTGTCATTGGTTTCTCCCCAACCAGTGGCCCGGCCTTGGACTTGATCGTGTCGTGGCGTTCGGCCGATTTTGACCTCTGGAATGACAACTCGGGAATTGCTTTCAGCCTGTCTGTGGCTCTCCTGACCGGAGAGACGTCGGCGCTTCTCGGGGTTTGGAAGGTCTTCTTGAAGCCCTCCACCCCCTGCTGGCGCTCAAAGAGGCTGATTTTATCTGTGATCCGACCGACGACTTGTTTTGGCTCCTCTGCGGTTTTCTTCGGATCTTGTAGTCTGTGTATGAAAAGAGGTAAATAAGGTCTTAAGTCAAACTAGTCAATACTTTTTAGAATTTTAAACATTCAAAGTTGATTTTTGACCTATTTTTGTATAAGAGCCTCATTATTCACCCAGCCCATATTTAACGTGAACTATACTTCATAGTGCTAATCTTTAAGCATTAGGCTGTACTGTATGCTGTGACTCACACTACTGCTTCATTGTGGATACACCTGTCATTTTCCACCCACAGCACACACATTCCCTGCTTTGACAGTGATGTTGTGCCAGACAAAAGCCTGACAGGTAGGTTTGCTTATGTTGGGAGGTGCATTAGCAGAACAATAGAACATCTATTCAAATAAAGTGAAAGTATATTCTCAGTTTCATTCATTCACAAATCAAACATTGGTCTCGGTCTAACTTTAACTCACCTTGCATTAGTCTCCGGTTTGGGTTTTTCCTTTTCTTCGCCTTGGTCATTCTTTGACTTAGATTTATAATCCTGGCCGTCTCCCGCTGGATTTTGCCCGGGTTTCAGCGGCACATGTTTACTAAAGAACTTCACCTCGCTCCGGGAAACCTTCATACTCCTGCGTTTAGACTCCGGCGTCTCCGTCTTCCTCTCCACTTTGTAAAGGCTGCTGTCCTCCTCCATGTCTGCGTCCCCATCAACCGCCCGCACCAGAGTGTCTGCAACGACTGAGTTTGAATCCTGGAAGCTGTCCAATTGCTTGTCGCTATCAGAGCAGGAAGTCTTGTTTTCCCCTCCCTTAGGCAAGGCCTGAGAGGTGAGGTTTAGATTGGGGGAGGAGTTTTCAGACGGCTCTCCCATGTGAGTGCTTGGACTTTTGCCCTGAGCACTGGTCACTGGGTTATCTGATGAGAGGGAACCCTCTGGGACAGGCTGTGCACTGGGAGGCATTTTCTCCTGGGGGCTGCTCCCCCCATCTCCCTGAGAGTTCTTTCTCTGTCTCCTCTTGGCTGGATTTTTACGCCCCATGCTGTCTGCCTCTGTTTGCTCTTGATCAAGTTCAGGCTCTAACTCTGGGTCTTTGTGTGATTTCCGTGGCACTCCCACTGGATCGCTGTAATAACTCTGTGCCTCAGCTGCAGGCCTCACATTTGTCCCTCTGCTCTCTGCACTTGTTGAGGTTGGGCTGTTTGGTAGATCTAAACTAGGGGATGATTTTGTCTTTTGGAGGATCTGTAGGCTTTTTGGGACTTTAGTGCGAACGACTTCCTTTGTTGTGTCCTGGCCGTGGTGAAACACGCTGGTGTCCTCCAGGTACACATGGAGCCTCCTGCCTGCCTGGGCCTGTGCTTGTCTCTGGGTGTGGGCCCGGTCAGCGCCCTGTTCAGAGGAGGAAAAGAGATGTGTCAGATGACTGGCATTCCTCTCAGGATTCCCACTCGCTGAAGCACCCTGGCTGCTCTCCTCCCTCCCCTCCCTCTCCACAAACTCCTCCTCCTTTGGACCTCCCTCTCCTGTCTCAGTGCTACTCACAGCAGAGTCGTGTCTGCGGGCAGACTGTGTGGCGTCCCTCCTCTCACAAAGGAAACTGTCTCTGGAGAGTCCCAGCGTATTGGGACCAGAGCTGTGGTCCTTCTCCTCCTCCTTCTCCTTCCACTGTTGTTCCCCCGCCCAGGGTCTCACAGACTCCTCACTCTCCTTGCCTTCCCCTGACCAACGAGCCTGATCACTGGTTGGGGAGTCATCTTCAGTGGGACTCTTTGGACCCTTTGCCTTCCATGGAGATAACCAGCTCCCAATACGGCCCAGGACCCCGGTGCTCGGCTGCTCGTCGGGGGTCTCAGACTAAACCAAAACGGAGAAACAACTCACATTAATTCCTGCTTACGAGTGTGCATCTGCAGTCAGTAAACATGCATATTTCAATATGAACATGTGCAAACTATCACGAGTAGTTACACATGATTATGCAAATATCATTAACGGTCAATGAACAAAGGGAGGGAGTGCAGGCTTGGCATCAAGAGTAAATATAGGTCGGGATTATTTGTTCACAGACATTTTTTTTTTTGTTTTAGTACGGCCATGCATCTCTCAGCACAGCAAATACATGCAGGAGAGCTTATAACCTGTGAGCTTACCGTGGAAAATACCATATCATTCAGACTCTTTATGTAGGTGTTGAACATGATTTTGGTTTAGAACAAAAACTCCTACAGAGCATAAAACAAAAACAAAATCATTCCACCAGGATAATCAATATAGCAGAGAGAAAGAAAAGAAGTTCACCATAAATTCTGCCTCAGCAAAGTGAAAGATCCGATCACAAATCTGTACTTAGGAGCAATACTAGCTGTAATTAAACAAAATCGACTCACCCTTAATTAGACATTGAAGAAAAGTTTTCTCCCCCCCTGCAGCAGGTAAAGGTCTCTCAGTTTGTACAGTTTGAAATCTGCATCATGGTGTTTGTCAATCAGAAGTTCAGTTTAATCCTCCCAGAATCCAGTGAAGCATCCACAACTGCACGAGTGTGTTAGACTGAGGCATTGGAGATATGAGTGGAGCTGAAGTTCTGCCCCTCCACACAGCCAAGTGGTTAAACTGATGCGTTTAAGTGCACCTCGGAAACCCCATGTGCCACTGCCTGGATTGGTTGTTCAGCTGAGTTAAAAAGTGATTTTCCTCAGCCACCTGATCGCAGTATTTTTTACTGTATTTTTAATGGATAGAGATATTCAGGTGTGTGACCGTCTGCCACTGACTGCAGGTCTCCACCCCTCTATTTCCTGACTTTCATCATTTTTTAAAAATCCCCTTCACTATGGAGAACAACAACAAACCGAGACATCTTTCGCTGTGACAAGGAGAATGTCGTATCTTTGAATTTGCATCACTCTGAACAACATTTCTCCTCTTTTTTCCGGAGAGAGGACTCCTCCGATAGAACAGAGATATTGTTTGTTGCATCTGCTACACATGAGATTACTCTGATTCGTCATTGTCTGATTTATCTCTCTCTGTCTCTCACACGTAGATCTATAAATACATGTATATGTGTGTCTGAGACTGTGGGTCCCTGTGAGTCACTGTACACTTGCTAATACACGGATATCTTGGTAAAAAGATAAATAATATGTGATGTAACTATGTTAGATTACGTGTGCATTGTATAAAAATCTACGTGTGCACAATCTGTACACATATTACTGCCAATCTATTTGTTGTTCTGCTTTGGAAACCAAGCAACACAGACAGAACGGTTGTTCCATTCCAGTTCATTTATCAGCCGAACAACAAACCCTGAAGCAGGATTAAGAAACGCTGAATGCAAACAGAGAATCACAAGGACATGTATGAGATAACCAGGCGTTAACCCATCACGACTTGGCACAGGAATCAGAGCATCACTGGATTGTCAGATATGTGAGACACTCGCTAGACATCAGGACAAGTGAGTCCAACTTTGCTTTTTGTGGTTTTCCTCAGTCTGTTACGTTTCACAGCAGATTGGTCTAATATTACACTCAATGTATCCAGAATTAGTCCAGAAAAGAGCTATTGTGCATAAATGAGCAGCTCTGGACATTTTAATTTGAAATCATACGTTAACTAAAGCGACCCTGCTGGCCTGAATTTGCTAAATCACTTTGTCCGGGTCTTTTATGGTTGCTGCTCTCAAATTTCCCACGTTTATTTGGGCATTTGAAGGCACCGAGGAGGCCATGTCCAAACAAAGTTTTCCAGGGGAAATGACGCAGTGACTGTGGGTTTCTGAGCCTGTGCACTTCACGTTTTTTTTGGTTTTTCCAGAATCTGCCTGTCCTTGTTTAACTTGGCCTGCAGCTCAAGTCAGTCTTTCCATGCTGCAAAGGCAAGAAACTTAACCCTTTGTCTTCCCCTATCTGGGTAAACACTCGTTTCAACTTTTATAATAACTGAACAAAAGGAATAGTGATAAATTTGAATCAAGGCCTACTGGTCCCTTTCCAGACAAAACGTGTCATATAATATGTGTTTAAACAACACCGTGACAACACTTTCCAATATTTGCATGATAACAAAGAGCACAGAAAAAGGATTAAGTGTGACAGGCATATAAATAATTTAAAACTTATGCATGTTATTCATAAAAACATCTGTATTTGCTAAAAAAGTTTGGCGTCACACATCGTCGATTGACAAAAGTGATGACGTCAATAACTTGACGTAACTCGCGTACAAGAATTTCTGCAGACTTTTCGTGTGGTTGTTCTGACTTAAGTCGACTTTTTCGCAGTTGGAAGATAAATTACGTGATTATTCCGACACAAAATAAACGCACAATTACTCCATCGTGCCTGTAGGTGCGGATGCGGCGCTCATAGTCAGCCCGATGTATGTTTGTTCAAGTGATACAGCTTTTTCTGGTTGGATATTAATTCAGAGGCTTGAATGGTTTGGGAGGAGTTTGACCTTAAGTGTTCACAGATGAAATAAAAAACCGTTACGGAGATAAAATCTACCTCATTAATCTCATTTGAAAACCGCCCACGTTAAGCCTTCAAACGGGTTTCTACTCAAAACAAACACCGGCGCTGAAGCTTCAGTGGAGTCATTATTAAAAGCTGTATTGAATCAGTTTTGAACTCCTGTAAACAAGTTTTGCAGACTTTTAGAGTGCTTGTTCTGACTTGATGCTACTTTTCATAGTCAGGAACTAATTTTAACGATTATGCCGACGCAGCATGAATGCACAATTACTCCACCTTGCCTGTAGGTGGGGGTGTGGCCCTCATAATCAACTTTTCTTCTTATAACACCTTTTTATTGTTGGATATTATTTCAGAAACTTGGATGGCTGAGAAGTAGTTTGACCTCAGGTGTTTACAGCTCAAGGACAAGCTGTCAACATCAACCTCATTAATTTCATTTGAACAGCTGTATTTTTCTTGTACCCGCCCACACAAACCATCCAACAGGTTTCTACACAAAACCAGCAGCAGCCCAGCAGCATCAGTGCGCTCCTCTATCGAGCGAAAACCTTAAGTCCCAAGTTCATCCCTTTACGCACGTCCCCGGAGACGCAGAGAAGCATCTTACCATGATTTCAAAAAGTCCCTCCATTGTCTCCCCGTCGTCTCGGTTTAGCGCAGCCGCTGCAGAAGCACCTCACACGGGTCGAAGTCTTCCAGTGCCTCCCTGAGGTAATAACCTCGCACTCCTCGGTGCGTCCTGTGCGCACAGATCGGATGAATATTCCCTGCGCACTAAAAGCAGAAAGCACCAGCTGTGACTGTGGCTCTGCACCACTTGTGTCATGGTGACTTTTTGGAGGAGTTATTTTTTTCCCCACAAGGGCTGACGGGGGTAAGGTGGAATCTGCCCGGGCCAGGTACACACACCCAGAGGCTTGTCAGCATCGTGACACAGCAGCCAGCTATGGAGGCTTTATTGTGCAACTGTGTCAGGGCCACATGCAAACACTTAGACTCTGCTGCAGGGTAATGTCCTATAGACTGTCCTCGGTGTTTGCATTTCACATTTCACACCTAAAAATAGACACTGAAAGCTGTAATCAAAACACGCCACATACATGCAAATATAAAGACCTAACGCAAAACAAAAAAAACAATAACAAAGCAGAAAAGCTAACACTTATCGTGATTGTGTAGCTCACTGTTCAGTCCAGTGAAGGTTTCCACAGTTCCACAGTCATAAGTCCGATCCCAGACATGGGCCTCTATTGGCAAACATGCAGAGCTCTCAGCAAGGTGTAATCTGGGATGTGAACCTAAAGTGGGCCATGTGGTAAGTGGTGGATATGGACCAATTGGCACGAAACAAAGTAGGGCCACCTTTGGCCCCTTTGGCTGACATGTGATATTGTTGTGGATTACTTGAGGCCCAGATCTGGCAAACGGACCATGCCATCATTCCACGTGTTATATGGGGCAGATGTGGGCCGAAACTATTTTTGCTCTTTGGGAAGCTGCATACAATAAAAAACATCACCCCTCCCCTTTAGATTTAGAATAGTGGCCTTTTAAAGATGGTTCAGATATTATAGGCTTGTGTTTCAATAACATGAAATGTTTCAATTGCAAGTATTTAAAAAGTGATTTGTGGGGATATCGTATTACTGACACATCTGATCAAATATAAGGAGTTAATTTTAGGAAAATAAAATTTCGGTATATTCTGTATAAAGTTTCAAAGAAAATCAGCATGAGCTGAGGGGAAGCACTTTATTTACCCAACACAAAATATCTCTGTGTAACAGAAAAAGGAGAATAACATTCTATATGTATATCTAATGGAATGGGATAGAAAGGTTGTCCTGATGCTGAAGTCTCATTCTGACCCTCATGTTTTCTTTATTTGGTTTTTCGGTTCTGCTCCGTTCTTAACTCTGTTTGTTGCTTGATTTAAATGACTTGTTTTGAGTTTGGTAGCCGAAGCGGAAAGGAGCATGTTTATCATAAAATGTGAAGACAGAATTTAAAGAAGGACTCGATATATATACGTTCACACTTCATTCCTTCTCCTCTCTGACATTTAAATTAATTTAAATTGATATTAAATGCCAGAATAAACGTTTCATTAATGCATTTATTCATTTCCATTCATTTTTAACAGAGGACTTGTATTTGCCTCCAGGCTCTTCTCTTAAAAACAACAGGTAACATCTACACTTACACCTCACACACCTTTTATTCACACTGTGCACATCACATTCACTGATATATGCAAACACCCCCCTGTCTGCAGCTTTCTCATCACTTATTCATGTGCGACAGAAACTGAAACCTGTCTCCTTCTACACCCTATGAAATATTTACACATCACCTTTCACATGTTTTTAACTCTTACTAATGGCAAAACACACACAGCCTAATGATAATACATGTATTTTTAAAAACTTTATCATCAATATGCACAAACAGCGAAGGCAGACGTGTGCTCACTCCAAATAGTTACGATAAAAGCTTAAAACTAAATACATTACATAACAAAACACGTCTCTATAGTTGGACAATCCACAAAATGAATAATTAATCCTAATAAGAGAAAACTATTGTATGTAAATAAATTACCAGTGTTTGAATTACACAGTATCTTTCGGAGGAGCCCTGTGGACTTGCATGTAATAGAATTGCTTGGCAACATGGTCAACTACGCATTACAAAATGAGAAAATATTCCTTTTCTCTCTGGCTGTCCAGTCACTTTAATACAGAACAATATGCAATACAATTACTGTTTGTGTTGAACGCCTGTTTTCCTTTGACAGTTTAAAAAAAAGTCTGTTGGTACATGCTCAACTGTGCTGACTCCACAGCATCTAATCCCCCGCAGCAGCGTCAGTCTGGTTTTACTGGTTTGAAACTAATTAAAGACGCAGCGGTGACAAAAATACAGACAAGTTAAAAAAGGAAAACCCTGAGAAAACAAAAACCTGGATCGTAAAGATTTACAGGAGAACTTGTTCTACACTAAAAATGAAATGAGGGGGGTGAGTCAGTCACACATTCTGCTTTACTCTGCAACTCTTTGGCCAATTATAATATTCAGTATATTGAGAAGTTATTTTTTAAATTCATCCCAGAACGAGCTTTACAGCAGAATTATTTTCACTGAGTCACACTCAGGCAGATCCAGACATGCTCACCTGGCAGCTGCTAACAACAGCCAGCTCGCTTTCTGTTGCACGGAGCGGCCGGGAAAGAGAAAACAGTTACTCGCTCTCTGTTTCCACCCAGATTCTTCTTGCCTGGCGAGAGCTGTTGGAGTTGGCAGCCTGCTGGGGCCAGACGCACAATCTTTTGAAGTAAGAATACGTTATTTTTTTTTTAAGGCTCGTCCCTGACTCTCGCACCACAGAGAGGCTCTGAGACTGCAGTCTAATTTTAAGGTTGGATTTTCTTTTGTGGAGTTTTCTTTCTCCAAAGTGACTCTAACCACGGCGTTGGGCTTTGACAGCTGCCCAATTTAGAATAACTGTTTTGGTTGGCTACACTTTATAATATCGTACAAACTAAACTGGGGAATAGTCGGAGATAAAATCAAATCCCCGTCGTACGTGCAACCAAACCCTGCGCTGCAATGCAGAGAGATAAAGAGACTTTTGTATGTAGTCGGTTTGGTGCAGTGACTCATCTGCAGAGCTTTTTTCATGTTGTGCATCTGCTACCTCAGACCTCTCACCACCGCCGACGAAGCAAGTAGCATGTTCTCATCCTCAGACAACACCTCACCTGCGGTCATCCTGGTTCCTTTGACCTTTAGTCGAGACAGTTGGCTCAGTTCAGCCTAACAATAATTTCTTGAATTAGATTTAATGGATTTGTTGAATAAATGTAAACGCCAACACAGGATCAGAACTCAGTAACACCTCAGTGAATCAGACTGTGGAGGCTTCATCTCCACTGGTACTTATGTTGTCTTGCAGATATTGCACCACAGTGGCCCTCGCTGATCATGCAGCATGAATGACACAAGATAAGTCGTCTCCTTGACATTTCTTTTTAACACCCACCGGTTCTTTCGGGATTATGTGCATCAACAAAACGGCAATATTATCCTTTCTCCCAGCATGCCCCTCTCTCTCTCTCTCTCTCTCTGTCTCCCTCTGCCAGTCGCCTCCCCTGCTGCTGCTCATTTGTGGTAGCGCCATTGTAAACTCAACAACTGTCAACCATAAGGCCTGCAGGGACCGCCGAGGGGTATTTGGTGAACACAGCAAATGGCAGACTCCCTGCATGGAATGGATGCAGACTCCCCTGCGCCACCCACTGGTTGTTGACGCCCACTGCACAAAGGCAAACTGCAGGGGCATGTGGAGCCTGGAGTGATATGTTCATTTTCCTTCATGGATTGACCACTTACCAGCTTTGCCAAGGCTGCATTTGAAGAAGCCAACGAAATGGGACAGCGTTGTTGCACCGCTGTGACACAATCGGTTTTCCAATGCAGCCCCTGAAGGATGCAGGATAGATGTAGATGTACAACGTATATTCATCTTCATCATTTGTTTTCCATGCAAATTATCTAGTCTTTCTCTTCTCTGCGGTTGCACAGTGGACATGTATTTAAACTAAACACAATAAAAAATGTGATTCACTGCTGCTCTCCTTGTCACCCACCACCTCATTGAGCTGTTCTCCCCCAACCAGCTCCCCTGATGTGTTAATTACTTTATTTTGAAGTTCGGCCAGCGGGAAATGAGGGAATGTGGGTAAATCTGTTGTTTTATGTGTTGCATCCTTTGTGCTGTGCTGCTCACAGGTCTCCTCTCACAGGCCACGCGTTTTTTTTCTGCTGTTGTTTGATGTTTACTTTATATAACCCTCAGACATTAACCTGCTGCCCACACATCGTTTTACTGTCTGGGCTCCGCAGCTCCGAATTCAGAGATATGTGCACCTGACTGTGCTCTGAACTTTCAGAAGTATATATTTTTTAATCCTTCACTGGTGTCATGAGAGGTATACACTCAGCTGTGCAGGTAAAATGGAAGTTTAATGATAAATGGTTTGCCTGACACTTATATTCTCAGCCCAGTGATGACGGCATAAATTATATTTGTGCTGTATGTGGCCTTCTGGGCTCAGTAAGTGGAAACAAAGGAGAAACGAAATCGAGTTATTCAACAAACTGAATTTTATTACCAAATTTCTAGAACTGTTCCCGTGCCGG
The DNA here is from genome assembly GCF_022539355.2 of Hippoglossus stenolepis. Taxonomy (NCBI): domain Eukaryota; kingdom Metazoa; phylum Chordata; class Actinopteri; order Pleuronectiformes; family Pleuronectidae; genus Hippoglossus; species Hippoglossus stenolepis. Next base: position 15,906,928 of record NC_061502.1, read on the forward strand.
CTGCTGTGATAGTTCATTGGTCGGAGACTAATTAATTGCTTCTCATGTAAGAATGTGATAATGCCGTGAAATAATCAAAGAATAACATTCCCTGCCGGTGAGCCTCCACCAGGAGAAGAACACAATGCACCGACTTAATTGCCAAAGCCTTCCCTGCAAATGGTTCTGGGAAATGAACTAATCGCATTTGTTCGGCTTGGTTGCAACTGCCTGCCCTTTCAAGAAGAACACAAGATACTATATGTTAGCAGACCGACTGTGTGAATATTTATTTCCCTGAGGTGTCGGGGAAAAGCTTTAAGGGACTGTTTGTGCGAATCTGAAATAATGTTTCAGTCAAGCATGTGTTAATGCTGATGGACTCTCTGGCATTTCCACAACATCCCCACATCAGCCAAACATATTGTGCATCTGCTGAAATGGGACAACAGTAGCTGGCAATGTTCCTTTGCATAATCACCGCCGGAAAATGCTAAGTAATATAATTTGTTTTGAATGGAAAACATGAATGAAGACACAGACAAGGAGTGTGCTGCTCCTCAGCAAGAGTTTGTATGTGTTGTAAGCTCCAATCTGCCCAAACACTATTAATATAGATATTACAATAATAATTGTAATTTGATGTTTTTACTGAGTTTATATCTAAGACTGAATTTAATACTTTTTTTATGCAAAAGTGAAGCCAAAATATCTTAGTTGCAGGTGTGATCGCCATCGTCCGACTGATACACATCTTTGATAAAAATGTATTTAACATGGACTTTTAGATTGTTCCATGTCCCATCTGCTAACATGGTGGAGGAAGGGTTTATGACCTGTATAGCTGCCAGCCACTAGGGGGCAATCAAGATGATTTGGCTGCACTTTTGGGAGCTTTGATATCGTCCATCTTTATAAACAGTCTATGCTCAACTAACATTTAGTTTTATGGCTACATATCAGCAGCGCAACAAGTTGTGAACACAATAGGCACATATCATCTTTATGTAGAGTTAATATAACATTATAACAGACATTGATTAAACATCATAACATTAGCATTTATTTAAAATAGTTTGTTAGTCCGATATCCAAACTCCTATTTTGCTCTCCTCCGAACACTGAGCAAAGTATTTGGCCGTTGAGATGATAAACATTCTACTGTGCTCATTAGCTGGTTGCTAACTCTGCCTGCTGCTTGGCACTACATGCAAGTGGGTGCTATGGTTTGACTTGTCTGGTTTGACTGTAGTTGGGTGATGAAATCAAAACAATCAGCTAAAAGGAGCTAAATTGCTCCATTCAGTTGAGGGCAGCAGCAGCAGCAGCAGCAGTGTTGGGTGATAACCAGTGTGAACTGGTAACAAATGCTGCAACCCACCAATGTCGAGTCGATTTCCAAAATCACATCAGCTTTATTTGTCAACTACATTCAGCAGAATACAAAAGCATTAAATCACATTACCACCCATGGCCTCAGGTTGCCTATACCCTGTAAAGGAACAATGATATGTTTGATTCAGTGCTACTTATCACACAGTAAAAATACACTTCACCTGTTTCTAGAGCAACAACAATCCTGTGTTTTTAATCTTCTTGGTTGACCGGGGGGGCGTTTGAGTCTCGTCGCAGGGAAAAATGTCCAACATCCAGGGTTTGCACAAGGAAACAATTCAACAACCCATCGCTCTCCAGTGACCCTTTTTCAATCTGCTCCTGTGTCGTAATTCATCTTTTCCAGAAGCCACTCTCAACCCCGGAGGAGCTGAAGTGAAAGCTACTATTTTCCAGGCAATTTTGTCTCCACAATGAAATGCCTTTGTAAAACTGAGCTGCACTTAATAAGGAATTGTCGGGCAGCATTTGTGCAGATTACTTGCCGATCCGAAAGTACGCTTGTTGAAGAGCCTCAAAACACTCTTGAGCTTAATAAGGATGAAAACGGTAGATGGTGTGTGGCAGGTGAGCGTCTTTCTGAGACTGAACGGTCACACATGGCCCCGTGAAAAGGAAAGGAAATTAAAACCACTCTGTCTTTGCCTGTCATCTCTTTTGTAGAAACAGCCTTGGTGGATGTCACAGTGAACATCCTGAGAGTGTGGGGGGGGGGGTCGCTCCAGTACGACGAGCGGGTCGCTCTACAAATCGTCCTCCCCCAGCGTTGAGCTGTGCTCCAAATTCACAAAATTGGGGATGTTGAAGTGGGACAGGGAGGCACACTCTCTGTCTCTCTTACTCTCCTCCATTAGTCCCTTCAGAGGTTGGTGGTGTCCCCCAGCTTCCTCAACATCGTCCTCCATATCATCCATCCCCGGGGAGCTGCCTCCCCTGGGCCGGTTGCAGGTGCCGTGCTGGGCTCCAGCCCCCGTGTGCTTCCCAAACTTCTTGTCTGCTGGTTTTGGTTTCCCCTCACCCTGATCCTCCTCGTTGATAAAGAAATGAAAATACGAGCGGGACCCTTCTAGCAGTGGACGAGAGAAGGCCTTTTCATTTTCATCCTGGACACCGCCGAGGTCAACCAGACATCTCCCTGGCTGATGCCGCTTCTCAGCAGCATCTGGATTTCTGTTTAGGGAAGGAGGAGAGAACTAGATTGTGATTGGTGCAGGGAAAGGCTTTGAAAACACGATTAAACATTTGTCCTGAATGTAGCTGTCGACAAAATCTATTTTATAATTCCAGAAATCTCTCTCTGTCTGTATTTGTCTCAAGAACCGTTCGTCTTATCAGCTTTAAACTTTGAACTGTTGAATTTGGTGCAATTTGGACACGTGATTTACTATTTTTCAACGTTTTTGATTCTGCGTCTCGAAAATAAACACTAAAAGTCGTTCCACAGCCTTTTTCTAAAAAATAAAAAAAGAATAGCGGGGGAAAGAAAATACTGCGAGCCAATAAATTCCCTATTTTATTTTAGCTTAAGCTCAGTGCCGGTCTCGGCCTGACCTTATCAGAGCAACTCCTCTGCAGTTTCCACTATACCGCCGACCCAAATGTCAGCTTATCACAGACGGGTACATCAACAACCAGACAGCCTTACAACACAATCTACTGTCAGAATAGCAAAACGCACCAGTGGAACTCATTACAGCTCTGCCCCTCTGTGCTTCTGTACACATGACGTGTTTATCCTCCTGCCTCCAGTGTCTGAGATTGGAAGTGTGCGAGCTGAGTTGCCCTGCACTCCCCTGGCTGCTGGAACAGTGAAATGTGTGGGGAACCTGGTTTTCATACTCACTCCTGATGTGGAGCTCCCGTCTTTGTGAGCAGCGTGAGCACAAAGAACATGAAGATGACAAACACAGCGAGTCCGACCCAGAAGCCGATGACGATGGAGTCTGAAATGCCAGAGAGGAAAGAATCTTATTACAGCAAATAGTTTTTCATGATTGACCTATTAATCCGCAGGGGCCCCCACAAGAGCAGAAATCATCAATTACCGTTTAAAAGCAGGCATTCAGGATTTCTAAAATCGAATTAGAAGAGGACTCCAGCTTCCTACTTGTCTGTTGTGCCAATTTGTCTTTTTTCATTAAGTGGTTTGATCATTATAAGTGGAGTGTATAGAGCACCAGCCAGTCCAGGTGCTGCAGGATCATGTGGAGAAGCATGTAAAGCACTGCTGAGGCTATATGGACTCAAAAATAATCTAATGCACAGGAACCTTGTTTGCTGACTCACAAACACTGAACATGCACTTAGAGGCTCGCCCACACGCAGCAGAGGCAAAGGCAGGTGATGCTTTTATCCATCTTACATCTGTGCGCCCTGAGTCCCTCAAAGGACACGGGCTCCTCGTCGTCATAGTACTCGTACTGCCACACGTAGTCCCCGCGACGCGCGCTGGGCTGGCTCCGGTTGTGCAGGTCGGACATCTCCACCCCCGGTTGTAACGAACCTTAACATGAGAAAAAAACACACGGAATCAACCCAGAGATGAAGCTGCTGACATGGCTCACGTTGCCATTTACGCATCGAACTTTACAAACCACAATCTCCCCCCCTGGTGTTGGAAACAACTCCACAGCCTTTGCGCAACAAACAAAACCTAATACAAAAAAATAAAAAACACAACTCCTTGTGTGCTACGTCCTTGTTACGGGATTTAAAAAACGTACCCAAGATGTGGAGATGAGAGGGGGAATCCATCATGTCACCGTCACGCAAAAACTCCCTCCATCCCTGCGAGTGTCCTGGAGGAGAAGCAGCAGCAGCAGCTCAGTGCGCATCAGCCTCATCCAGCCTCCTCTCTATACGACATCCAGAGGGAGACTGGGATTGTTCTTCAAGTATCATGTCAACCACTGACTGAGGCTGGTGCTGATAATAATAATAATGATCACATGAATTCTCTCCTATGTGAGGAGGTGTGTCCACCGCAGCAGCTGATTCGTCTCCAAGTCTATCTGTATTGAAACCTCCTGGATTATTAATCCGTTTAATAAAGATTTAAGACCCTTGGCTGAATATATATAGGCGGGGAGGGGGGTTTTATGTGAGATGAAAATATTAACACTTCACATATCCAACGGTCTGGGAGATGTAAGAACATTTTTAGAAAGCAAAACAAAGTTTAACTCAATTCAAGAGTTTTCTACAAACACATAATTGTCATAAATAGCAATATAACCATATATATATATATATATATATATAACTTGTACATTGTGAGGAGGGTAATCTATCTCAGAATATAATAATAGTCATTTTTGCCTTTATACCCAGCCTTAATACTTTGGAGATGTGGGTTTCCTTCTTAGTTTCACATCAAAAATTTATAAATAATCTTGAAATGCAGATGAGGCTGGGAACTGCAAGGTCTTGTTAATGGGACCAGCCAATCACAGCTCTTCTGAAGTGGTTCCCCTCCTCTATGATCCCTCCATTCTTACACCCACTCTCAAAAAACACACACTAATTAATAACACTATACACTATGCATGATAACACTTGATAGACTGACAAACCACTTTATTTGATGAGGGGAAAAAAAGACACGAATATGACAAAAGGAATCATCTGGAATGACTCAGTGAGGATCAGTGGGAAAACTCACAGAGGAGCAGATCACACATTAAGATAATAACAAGCAGCATGATGTCAAATAGATTGAATCTCATATATTCCTTGACTTTGACCTTACTATTGATTTAGCTGTTTTCAGATTTGTTTTTTCTTGTTCCTCAGGATTTCATATATAAGGTGTTCATGTCAACATTATGTAAAAATACTGATAGAGCACGATTTCAATGCTAATACAGAAGAATTCAATCTAAAATATGTGACTATATAGCACAGACTGCAGAAAGAATCTTTACAAAATATCTGTTTAACGTGTACTTTGACTTTGTGGTCCATGTCCAATCTTCTAACATAGAGGAGGTGGAGTTTATAACCTATACTGCAGACAGCCACCAGGGGGCGATCCAGCTGGTTTGGCTTCACTTTTGGCGAGCTGTCCTGTCAACCATCTTTATACACAGTCCAATGCCAATGGACAAGGATAGTGCCGTGTTGGAGTGGTGCTGCCACTCTTTCATAAAGTGTTCATATTGCATGTTATTGACCTGCTGCTGAGGGAAAACCAAAATATGTTTTGAGCGTTGGCATCACCTAAATTTGTCATGATACGTTTGATGAAAACCCCCCCCCCCCAAGCTTATTTTTATAACCTGCAAGCCACCATCTGCTATAGTGAAGAGAGAGGTTCCTTCAAGGCTGTAAACAAAATGACTTCAACTGAGGAGAGTTGGAAAATGGGTCGGCTAAAGGCAGGAAAGGCTTATTAAAACAAAATTTTAAATCTTCACTCGAGCAACAGGCTTTATTAGGAGGCATTCATTAATTTTTACAGACATCCATTCATTCACTGCTCCTCCAGCTAAATTACTTTTTCCCTGAATTAAAATAAATTTTTTCCCCAGTATCTCTGACCAAAATCTTTCATATATCCTGCCACTGCAGCTTCTAGGTGCTTGAATCACAACCCTGTGATCAAACGCTAAATTTAACCAACTGTGGGATTTTAATATTCAGGGTCTTGCTACCAAATACGACAAAGACTGAACCTAATGACAGAGTGGATGATGATATTGGTCGATTCTACGATTCTTGCTTTTTAATGTCACTTCCCAACTGTTACACAGTGATTTCTATGATATCTGCACATGGCAACTACAGTATAGTTAAGATTAGCAAAAAAACCCAGCCCATAGTTAAAGGTTGGGTTAGTTAGTTGTTTTCTGAAACACATACCAATAACCAGCAATAAATTAAGTTGTCTGAAAAAAAGAAAGAAGCCAGTGTCTGTGGCTCTGGAAAGTATAAAAGTACGACGAATCATTTCATTTGGACTGAATGAAATGATTGGCTGTCGAAACGTCTGCATGATCGGAGCTGCTGAAGCAGAGACGATAGCCAGATGTTAGCAAGCGAGTCACGGGATGAATCGGTTGCCTGCTCTTTTCCAGGATTACCAACCCGAGCTTTAAGGTAAGGTAAAGGTTGGTTAACTAAAAACTCGAGAAATCCAACATTAAACAAAAATTTAAAGCGTGGAGACCTTGAATTTGTGATGTCATTGGGTGATCTGTCTGTTAGTGTGTCAGTGCTGAATGAGAAACACGCTTTGTGCGAGAGTAGTTCTTGTCGCGTAAACTCATCCAGGCGTATAAATAAATTACAGCTCTGAATCTGGCAGCGAGCCTGTGCTACATTAAAACCACCGTGAGGAACCTACGACTCCGTCTCCAGCTGACATCAAAACACCTCCCTCCTGTTTCTCTGCTGCTTCAGTGCTGCTGACAAAAAACACATGGATTGCACTCTACAGCAGATACCTTTACAACATGTCAGATAAAGATTTATTTCATCCTGACCCATGTATTTATCATCCTTTGCAGTGTCGGGGGCTGAGTGAGGAGGCTGCAGACAGCTCCGCTGCGCCTGTTATCTTATGGACTTCTTACTGCTGAGATGTTTTATTCCGGAAGAAGACAGAGGAGCCCCCTTCTAAATCATGGTTAACTCAGCTGACTCAGGGAATTCAATAAGATTCGGCAGCCCTTAAACTCAAATATATAAATAGTCCCTGCTTGCGCTTCGATTTGTTCAAACACTCTACGCTTGCACTCAGATATTTTGTTGCTTGGACAGATTTCCTTTGCTTCCAGCTTCCGCTCTTCTCCTCGCGGTCCCGTTGCTTCTCTGAGAGCGTGAAACGTTCGTTATCTGATGTCTCCTCTGCTCTCAGATTTTCCAAAAGACATCTAATTTGAAGCATCGAGCATTTTCTGGCTAACATGATTTCTTTTTCCAGCTATTGAAGTGACACTGATAATCACAGTTCAGAGAAGAACAGCGAGGCTGAAGTTGTTTACGTCTTTTTTAATGATTCTCACACAGTTTGTATCTTGCACATGAACTGATAAACAACCTCCCCCTTAATGCAGTGGCGGAACCAGGATTTGTCTAAATCAGGGGCCATAAGGGGGCCACAATTTAGGGGCCAGTTATATGTCCATGCACAATATTTACTAGAATTACTATGAGCTCTGTAGCCCCACATCATTGTTCAAACAATACTACTGAGAGAGCAGGGGCACATCAAGGGCCAATCAGATCTCAGCTAAGGCCGATGCCCCCTAGCCCCCGCCCCTGGATCAGCCCCTGCTCCTGGGAGGCTCTGGGGCAGCAGTGGGGTTTGTTTGTGAGGGCGTCTCTCTGTTCTTGTTTTGCTGCTCAGTGTGCGACGCCAGGATTGTTTCTTCTCACAGCATCTGGCAAAAAGTCCTCACGGCTGACAGCGGTTTGTTGTTTACAGTTTGTGAATAATTTGCTCCAAAAAGACAGAGACAGTCAAAGCATGTGTGTTTGGATGCCATGTTTAATCATGCAGTTCTTCTAAACAAAAATAGAAAAATGTCAAACGATAACTGTATCACGTCATGCATAAGTAAAAAGGCTAAAAGCTAAATATTGATTACAGACATCGACTCAATTCATGTTCATGTCTGCATCACTTTCGGTGTAAAGACGACTTCATAGCTTGCTCTCATCTCTGTTTTCTGTCGTTCATTTGCAGACCTACACTGCAGAATTAATTTCCAACAGCCAGATATTTAAAGCCGCTCCTCTGGGTTTCGCTTCTGTCGGTTCTCCTTTGGTCCGCGGCTTTGTTCTACTCTAACTGCAGTGGTCATGGTGAGAAGATATGCTGTGCCGGAGTCACAGTGGATATAGCGAGGGCTTTGATCAAAAGGAAAGTGCGCGGTGGTCGCTGGGAGCAAAACTGTCAAAGTTCTTGTCAGCGAGGAGTAAAAACTCTTTGTATCACCAGCACAACTGATATGTGCCAAATGCAATGAGAGAGATCTAAAGGGGACGCCTCCCTCATTTCTTTCTTCTTCTGTATTCATTAATAATGGGTTGATTATGAATGATAATGACGATAGCTGTATGGCTGCAGCTTCTGGTTAGGAAGGGGGTAACGTATAAAGCACGTGTTTTTGTTTAGAGCACATCAACACCGGCGTCGGCCCTTTTCACCAAACGCTCTCGAAACTGGTTGTCTCCCCAAGTTGACATTTTTATCTGCGTCTGACTCGTCTTATTCATCCTGAGATAGTTGTATTCTTCCAGTTTGGGGTCCATTGCATGTTTGAATAGTCTTCAACACGCCCGCTCTGTGATTCCCTTGTGAACAGGTTCTTGCTGAGTTCTCACATAGGTTCACTCTGACATTTTTAGTAGAGGGCTGGCAGGAAACACAGAAATGTCTGGAGCAACTTTTGCATTTTCAAGGACATTCAGAACAATGTCAGGAGTTCAGTGCATGTCTGAAGGTTTGAAATGGAAATATAGGAATCACTAAATCGACTAAATCATGAAGGGTTTAAAGAACATTTGCATGCAAGTCCTGTGTAGAATACTGTTGCAGTAATAGTGGGTCAAAGGCAACAGTAATACAGGCATACCATTAGCATAACCATTGGCATGCTATGTTAGCAGCTTAGCATTAGTGTATTAGCATTCGTCTCAGGATGAAAACATTCATGCTCAAACTTAGAGCTGGTTTTAACCTCCGTTTCCCCCTGGTCCGTTTGTTTGTCTGTGGGATTAATCAAAAACTACTGAACAGATTTCCTCTAAACTTGGTGGAGGGATGGGACACGGGCCAAGAAACAACCCATTAAAGTTTGGCACAGATCTGGACAAAGATATTTGACAGATTTCCTCTGGGAATAATTCATGGAACTTGATGGAAGAAAAACAGGCATATTTATGGGACTGATATTTATGAGTGTGTGAAGGAAGGTTGGTGTGGATCCAAACAAACATCTGAATCTAGCAGATTTAAATGGGGTTTCATAAGGAGGTATATCCATCGGTTATTATCTTTCGGTTGAACTGGGTTTTTTCTACACATCCAGCAGCAGCAGCGGGACAACGACATCATCAGTATCAAGGGTATGTTTTTAATTGCTGTTTATTCTTTATTCTGCCCAATTTCCAAATTTTGAGAAAGAATGCGACATGAACCAAGAAAGAAAGTAATTGCATTTTGGAGCAGATGTGGACAAACGGTTGAATCCAGTCTTTTCTTTTTTCTGTCTTCAACATGCCGAGGTGGATGTTAGCCGTGGCCAAGGAATGCACTCTCCAAGAGCCCATCTAGTTTGGCTCCACTCCTGAGGGAAATCACTGGCTCTGCACCCACTAAATGCTCCACAGTATTCACCAGCTAGATGCTAACTGCTGTTTGGTGCGTACGATGTAGGGACGGTGGGTGTTTAGAGCCTTGTGAAGCAGAACAGTGACGTTGTGGAGCAGAGCTGAACATATATACGAAGCCTTGGAGGAGCTGCACAATGAGATTGTCATCAAAACTCTGCAGGCAATGGGCTTTAAATGACGTCCTTGATGACAGGTTTCAACACACAGTGGCAGTAATCACTGAGGATTCCATTAAGCCCTGCATGTGAAGTGGTAAAACTGTTTTGCAATGCTTTCTCCGTGTCATCAGTATATGATGTTCAGCATACCGCTGCCCTTGTTGAAACACAGAGTTGACACTGGCGGTAAGGTGAGACTCCAGCCTCCTCTGAAGAGCCCGGACACCCGTGATGCATGTCAATGACCCTGACCACTGGGGGCTGCGCTCGCTGACTCACCACTGCAGGGCCCGTACGGTGAGATGAGGCTTGAACCGATTGAGATTCAGTGCGGTTACACATGACAGTACATCTGATAGTTACCCCAGGAAAAAATCTAATTAATTCACACACACACACACAAAGTTACTTTTAAAAGTAAGATAGGGGCTTTTTGATATTTTGGCCACACTCTGCTTCACACTCATTCATGAATAATGTGCGTGTGTCCAGTGTTTCTACGAGCAAATGAAGCTCTGTCTGTAAAGCTGCCGGTGCTCTGACGCTGCTCTTAATGGAAACAGAATATTCATCGGTTCTGCATTGTTTCAACGAGAAAGGCGTAATTCAACGGCAAGGATGTCTTGTCCTTGAATCTTCACAATCCGACCGTACGATTGAACGCTCTTTTTTTTTTCTTCATATTTACCGACTCATTTATTGTCTCCACTGAGGAGGTTGTGTTTTCATCGGCACTCTTTTGTTTGTCTGTGCGTTTTGCAGGATTGCGCAAAAACTGTGGGACGAATGACCATGAAACTTGGTGGAAGGGTGCGGTATGGGTCAGGGAAGGAGCAATAAAATGTTAGTGCAGATCCGTCTTTTGATTCACAGGAGTTTGTAAAAACTACTGGATGGATTAACATGACATTTGGTGGAAGGATGCAGTAGTGGTCAGGGAGGAACTCATTAACTCTTTTTCATTTTCGGCGATTTCTCAGAGAACACCTCATGGATCTTGGTGAAAGAAAATGTGGCATTAATGAGTGTGTGTAATTCTGGTGCAGATCCAAATAAAAATATGAATCAAGTGAAGCTACATTTCATTTCGTGTTAAGGCTAAAACGAATACTGTTGGTTCATATATCATCTGCAATGACCTCAAAAAACCTAGTATATACTGTATTTTTATATGATTATTTTCACTCATTTAAATTAAATAAAACTTCAATAGTGCCATTGTAGTTCCATCATATTTCCCATTTGTTCCTTGATCCGTGCTACAGTAATTTTCAAATTAACCTCTTTTTATAAAATCTCTCACACTTCTCACACAGTTTAACTTCTTTCACGCCGCAAAATCACCCTCAGAGATCCTCTCTCTCGCCTCTGTTATCTAAATTGACTCCCACCAGGGGGTGTTTGTAACTCGATCATCGCTGCAGGAGACTTCCCACTCGATTTGATGTCATCGTGAACCCCAAAAAACAGGCTGCGTAATATTGAGCAGCCCTGACAGTCAGTCAGGATTAGACGGCACTGTCATCTTGACCTTTTTGCTTTGGGATTTAAGTCTGTCAGTGTTTGGAAGGTCGGTGACTGAAATAAAGCTGGTCATTAAGATAAGTGTAAATTAAGGAATTAGGCATGAGTTAATGAAAGAGGTAGGACACCACATTAGGATGATGCATTATTCAATAATAAATTCATAACTAAAACAAGCTTCAGGTTGTCATAGGTACAGATTTTGGAATTAAATATTTCATTCTTTGCAGTTGAGTTTTTTTCCATGTGTTTTCCTCTCATGTTTTTGTCCGAATCCTTTTTCTTTCTAATTACAGTGCATTATTATTTATTTTTTTCCTTCGCAGATGGTTTCCAAGGGAACACTCTGGACTTCAGTTGAAGTGGCATCTGCATCAGTCTGACCTTATGCACATCCATTTCTCAGTACATCGCTCAGAGTTCAGAGGAAAAAACACCCAAAACAGGTCCTGCCGTGGTCACACAGGACTTCATCAGGGCAACACGTTTAAAATCAACTGCAACATTTTGTATCTGAGGCGCATTTTGAATGATTTTTTATCGTGAGCTTATTGAATTTTCTGTTCCTGGCGGTTGAGGATTTGAATAATAAATAGGGTTTGATAAAATGGCCTCACATCACCTGAATGGATGAACACGCTCCGTCAATTAGGTTGTGTTTTTATCTCGGTTCGTTTGTCTGTTAGTTGGCAGGATGACGCAAAAACAACTGGATGCATTACCACAGAAATGGGTTGGAAGGCTGTGATGTGGATCAGGAAAGAATATGTTAAACTTCGGATCCAGGAATTTATCATCACTTTCTTTAATATTGTGAGATTTAGGGCATTTTTCAACATTTTCCATGATTTTCTTGAGTTCATGGATCTTTGTGAAAGAAAATCAAACATGTTTAAAGGACTGTTGGGCTTGGTGGACGTGCCCACTCTACTGTGAGCCATTCAAGTTCCAGATTCAATTCACTTTTATTTGTACAGCACCAGATCATAATATGCATCTCAAGGCTCTTTACATAGAAGTTCAAGACCTTAAAAATGATAGAGAAACCCAACGGTTCCCACAATGAGCAAGCTGCTCTTCATAATCAGTATAATGTGGTGGTTTTAGTCGTTACCTCCGCCGAGGACGTTATGTTTTCATCAGGGTTCGTACGATTGTTAGCAGGATTATGCAAAAATTGTTGAACATATTACCACGAAACTTGGTGCAAGGATGCAGTCGGAATTAGAAAAGAGCAAATTCAGTGTCGGTGCGGATCCAGGATTTTTCTTTTCACTTTCTTTAATATTGTGAGGCTGTTTTTTTAAAACATATTTTTTATTTCTCAGTGAATGATTTAAGGATCTTGATGATACATTAGTTTGAGGTGAATTATATTTATTTATATACGTTTTTTTTTGCATTAGTTGAAGCTGACGTGTGTATAAAATGAGGTCTTAGGTTCATTCTATATCCGTTCCCTCTGGCGAGGGTCCACGAGTGGAGATCACGACCCAGGTCACAGCAGGAATCACGTGAAATGGCTTTTGTCCTCAATTCGAACACAAGCAGCTCTTCATCGATTAGTCGGTGATGCACAAACTAAAAAGCATCAATGTTTGCACCTTCAAATCTTCTTCTTCTCCTGAAAAAAAAACAAATGAATGAATAAATAAAGTTAAGCTGGAGGCAAGAAGGTGGCATGAGATTGTCCTGAAGATGCTGCATCTTGTTTTTCAGTTAACGAATGAAGACTCTTCTTCCTCCTGTGGTTGATGACAATTCTTGTTAGTAGACCATGTGTCTCTTTGAATCTGAGGTATTACTCACAACATTAAGGAGGGCAAAGGTCAATGCCACTGTGCCCTGGAATACATTTAATCAACGGTCCTGCATGACCAGAATGCAAAGACTATAATAATGATAACTACTCTTAGTGTACCCCACAGGCCGCTTGGTAAAATGATTTATTCTCTTCATCACTTCTGCCATTTATGTTTTCAGCTGCTGTCTTATGCTCTGTTGCTTTTTTTAATTTGTCAGCATGAATACAAAAAAAAAACTAAGTGACCGATTTGGACCAAACTCGGTGGAGAGATGTGTCAGTTTTCCAAGAGAAGTACGGATTTAAAAGTTTGTAAGACGCTGAATATCTTGTTTTCTTGTCATCTCCGTTCCCTGGAGTTAATCCTCCGGGGCTCTGCCAAATGAAGACAGATTAGGATCTCATTAAAACAGGGGAGTTCTCCATTTGGAAGATGCTGGGCGACATGTGTGATGCCCAACTGCTGTGTGTTTGGGGAAAGCTGTCAGGGTGTGAAAACGGGGAGGAGAGCGTAAATGAGCACAAACAGCTCAAGCTCTCTTGTTTACTCAATCTCTTGACTGACATTCCCTGGTAATAGTAACAATATACAGAAGGTTTAGCAACATTATCACTCAGGTGCGACATTAATTAGATAAATGAAGGTTTTCTGTTATGTTTATCTTGTGGATAAGACACCCAGCGTGTGCCAGGAACATGAGCGAATCCTAAAAATACTGCTACCCCCGGAGCAGGGCGTGTTTTCCACTCCGTGTCACAAAGTGCATCATTGATCTGAATCTGTACAAAGCAGCTTCTAGATTAAAACGCGAGAAAACTGGTTCAAAACAGGAGCCCAGCGAAATAGATAGAGGCTCAAAGTGCTCACACACACGGGAGGCAGCGTCACGAAGGGCTGCAGCGTCAACACACAGTCCTCCAGGAGCATAACAAAATCACTGTGGGGGTTTAATAAGCAAAAATAAAAGGATAAGGTTTTACTCAGCCCATTACTAGAAAATGATGTCATCTGTGGTCGCCTGTTGCCGTGGAGAGGGGAAATTTGAGTGTAACAGTCTGTGTACGGGAAGAAGTGTAAATTACTTGGAGATAAAAGAGGGGATGAGACCTATGAATAATAAACCAGAGAAAAAGAACAGGATGCGATGGAGAGGAGAGTGGTTGTATGAGGGAAACTTGTGAAAAGGGTTCTTGAGTTGTCAGACAAGTTCAGGCCTTTGTTCGATCTGCAGCAGGAGAAATAAAATCATCACGGAATGTGTCACATCGTCTTTTTATATTTATATTGTCTCAAAAACACATCAGCAGCGCATCGATGTCCCTTTGTCCCCGTCTCCTCCTTTCGTTACCTATTCATGATGAATACACCAACACGGGAGAATGGCTTTCTCATGGATCGCCTCCGTGGTGAGTGACCTTAATATTTTGTGTGTAGCGGCTGAGGTGGGGAAATGTTCGTCTCTGGACCTTGCAGAGAATTTCAATTTGGCTTCATTCAGACGTGACAGAGACATCACATGCTGTCCCTGCTTCTTTTGTCTTTGTCTTTTTATTCACTCTTTTTGATCCACTTTGCTCTGTTATCGCTGAACAAAAAACGAATGAAATAACATAAAAAACTTTTATAATTTATATTAACAGTTATGGTAAAGTCTTTCATTCATGTGGCTGCTCTGTGGACGTTATGATCACGTGGCATAATGTGTTTGAATAGCAAGATGATAGCGTGATGAGTCTGTGTAGGTTTGCAAATGAAGCTCACAGCAGTGCATTAGGAAGAAGGAAGGACAGAGAGAAAGAAAGAAGGAAGGACGGAAGGAAGGACAAAGAAAGGGAGGATGGAAGGAAGAATGGATGGATGGATGGGAGAGGAAAGGACATATGGAAGGAAGGACAGAGAGAAGGATGGAAGTCAGTGAGTCAGTGGAACTTATTGGCATCTTTCTAATAAAAGGAAGGAGGGAAGGAAGGACGAAGAGAAGGAATGAAGGAAGGATGGAAGTAAGGAAGGAAGGAGGGAGGGAAAGACAGATGGATGGATGGAAGGAAAAATGGAAGGGAGGATGGAAAGAGGGACGGATGGAGGGAAGGAAGGGAGGAAGGAAGAATGAAAAGCCTGTGGACCTTATCAGCGTCAAGCTCTGACTGTTCTTTAGAGAGAGGTGATGGGATGTGCATGGACACACACACACGCACACACACACACACTCCCTTTAGTTTTGAATGACAGCAGGAGAATCTGCTCTACGTTACACATAAAAGTTGAATCACATATTTGCACATATCCCTGCATGTGGCCTCACGCTGCCCCCTACTGGTGCCCTGGGAGGAGGCATCACTTCGTTTGAATCTATGAATGAATGAATTAAACGATGATGGATTTCAACACGTAGAATTCCCACAATGCAACAGTAATACGTTTCTCTTGTGTGCTGCATTCGAGCTTTGCATCTGCTGAGGTGCAGCTATTACCCCCCCACCCCACCCCACACCACACACACACCCCCATCCCCCTGCTATTGTATGAATGGAGGGCTGGCGCGTGTCAACCCCCCCTCGCAGCGCACGAGCCTTCTTCCATCAGCCTCCCAGCGGGCGGCGACAGTCGGGCACGTGTTTCTTCACACCTCTGGGCCCAAATGGCTGCGCACACTGATAGCGAAAGGTGAAGAGGTTGAAGAGTTCAATTAGCTGTTTAATTAACGTTTTAATTTAATAAACCAAACTGAACCATTACTCAATCCATTAGGCCACAGTTAATCCTAATTAACATCGTGTCACCTTCCCGGTTCAGACCACAATGAAACCTGAACAAGAGCACAGTGGACAGAGCGAGTGCGTAAAGGCCTTTAAACCCCAGACACAAGAAACAGTCATAGGAAACTGTCTCAGCCTCTAAGGAGAACATGTTTAAATCCTACATTCAGACTTGAGACAGAAAGTGGCCAAATGCTCGGAGTTTGCCAACGTGTGATTTCGCACCTCGCCATCGTGGCGCATGGAAACACTTGGGGACGCGTCAAAGCGCAATTTGGCACCGGCTGCGCGGGGCCCTGATAAATAGGAGGGTTCCTGGCACTGCAGCCTCACATCCTCTCAGGACTTTACGAAGAACAGACAACCGCAAGAACAACCATGGAGACTTTCCCAAATAACGGTGGATTACCTTCTGCTTTTAACGGAGACAATGTCCCCACCCAGCAGTCCGACATGTGGAGACCGTGGACTGGAGAGGACAAGCCTGACGCACACAAGGTGGGTTTAGTTCACTTTAAAGTCTTAGAGGCTTTAAAATTCCAACATGCGTTTTCAATTTTATTGGATAAAAAGTCTAACAAGATGCCTTTTTTTTTTACTTTCAGATTTACTCCGAACATGGAGACCTCTCTGATCCAAAATCCTCAAAACCTCCTCAATTCGTTCACCCAGTCAAGTAAGTTCCGTTCATTACTTTGATGTTTACATGACCGTTATTTTTAATGTGTTATATCCCCTTATGTGCATCGTTTATTGATTATTTGTTCCTCTTTTTGTAGGTTGTATTGGCCAAAGTCGAGATGCTTCGATTACATGTTCCAGGACGCAGAAATGCTCCTGCGCAACTATCCGGTCCAAGCGACCATCTGCGTCTACGAGGACTCGAGCAGCGATGAAGACAGCGACGATGAAGAGGAGGAGATGGAAAAGGAGCTGAACTAACCGTCATCCTGCAAAGACTCTCTGAACTGTTCCCTAATGTGACAGAGCTGAACTAACCGTCGACCTGCAAAGACTCTCTGAACTGTTCCCTAATGTGACAGAGCTGAACTAACCGTCATCCTGCAAAGACTCTGAACTGTTCCCTAATGTGACAGAGCTGAACTAAACGTCGTCCTGCAAAGACTCTCTGAACTGTTCCCTCTAATGTGACAAAATATTATTTTATTATTAATATTATTATTATTATTCTATGTCTCCTAATTTATTCCTGTACATATATGTAAATACATGTTTCTCATTTTGATACCAAGCATGAATGCTTTAAATTATTCATTTTCTACCTCATTTGTGTTTTGTTGAGAATCGCAATAAAATACATAAGAAATTTCATTGTTGTCTGGGATCTATTTTTCTATCATGTCAGACTTTAGGTGAACTTTGAATAATATTATCTCCAAAGCAGTTTCCCCTCCTAATTATTAATTGAATTTTAAAACAGATATATTAAGGTTTAATTCTGTGGAGTTTCCTGGGTTTGGATTATTCATTAAAAGTTCTTAAACTCTGCTAAACACATCCGCCTGTTTAAAAGACTGAGCAGCTCTGTTCCCATGGATAAGTGCAAAGTGGTGAAGTCGCCATTTCCTGCTCAGTGTCGCCTGAAGTGTGGAAACTGTTCGACACGTGGAAGGTGCTAATCAGCGCGTCAGCAGAGCGCGTCCAGATCCCCACTGAGCTGGAGACAGAGGTGGGAGTTCTGTGTGTGTGTGTGTGTGTGTGTGTGTGTGTGTGTGTGTGTGTGTGTGTGTGTGTGTGTGTGTGTGTGTGTGTGTGTGTGTGTGTGTGTGTGGAGCTTCAGTCAAATCAACATTTCAGACTAAACATCAATTATAGTTTTGGTAAAATCATTAATTTGTGTGATTTTGATTGGAAAGTTTTACACATAATGGATTTGTTCTCTCTTCCACTCAGAGTGAATCATGAATGAATGAGTGAATGTTCAATAAATTACAGTTCAGATTTATGTCACTTTAAGATTGTCCACAAATTCAGTCTAAACTTTATTAAAACAAGACAACATGTGATCATCAGGGTTGAATTAAACCTTCACCACATCCTGAGGCAAACATAAGCTCGTGGGCCTCAGATACCTCGCTCTCCCTCCTGTACAGACATTTTCTACTGTGCACCATCAACTCCACACGTATAAATGCTGCCAATAAGAAAGCACCACAACATCACAATATATTACATCCAGAGATCCAGTAAATCACAAGAAAACATTTAACTGCTGCAAAACAAAGTCACATATGAGGTAATGAATGAAAGAAAGAAAGAAAGAAAATCAACTGATATTGTGCTGTTTAGATTTATAAAAAGACATCTGCAGCCATTTAAATCTAAAAGAATAAATGAGCAGCCCCTGAACATGTAGGATTTCTTTACTGTCAATAAGTGGCTGCAGATCTGAAGTGAGTTTTGCAGGTCGATGCACAGATTTGGATTTTTAAAACCATAAACAAATGTCTGGGACTCTTTGTTTATTCCAGCTGAGCAGAATATCTGTGTAATATCGCATCAATATAAACAAACAAGAACATGATCCTTTAGCTCCTGCAGCACAATCTTAAAACCATTAAAAAAAAAAATTGTTTAAATCTGCAGAGAATTTTCTTTATTGTTTAAATCAGTTTCTGACTCGACCTCTTCAACTCGCCCTGGTGCAAACCCTGCGAGCTGTTTCTGTGGGAACCCTGGGGATCACCTCTGGGTGTTCAGCAGGGTGCAAAGTCTCCACACCTCCCGTGAGGGGAGACACGGCGGCCTCGGGCTGCAGCAGGGCGCCGCGCACTGAACTGGTGACCTCAACTGGACTGATTGCTAATTCCGATGGTTTCAATTAATTGACATATGCACTCGCATGTTATCTTTCACGGGGGAATAAAGCTTATTGTAGATTTAGCCTTCATCCAGACTGCAGAGGTGTGAAGCAACACAAACAAGGATGTGCTGCCTCCTGGAGAAAGATGTTTCAAAGTGGCTTTAAATCACAATGTGAGCATCAAAATAAAACGTAATGACCACATCGAGAGGTCTGATATCAGGAGATGTGATGGAGAGATGGAGCTCTGATAACCTCTGTAACCCCGGCCTGGACCTTCCCAGGGTTGGGTGTCAGAGCCGGTGGAGTGTCACTTACTGGGGTGTGAGATTTGCTCACCTCCAAGAGTTAAATAGAAAAACCAGGGGCCCAGTCTGATGAACTTATAACCTCCAGTGCACAAAGTTGAGGTCAAGTGACGTTTAAACCCTGCAGCTTCTCACTGGGTTCGTTCATATCAACATCAAATCTCTGCACGTTTCAAAGTGTTTCAGGTTACACGTGAAACACGGTTTAAATGTTGGACTGAAAGTGATGCAGTGACACAAAACTGAGTAGTTTGAGTGTGTGTGTGTGTGTGTGTGTGTGTGTGTGTGTGTGTGTGTGTGTGTGTGTGTGTGTGTGTGTGTGTGTGTGTGTGTGTGTGTGTGTGTGTGTGTCTGTGTGTGTTATTGGGAAAACATGCAAAGCTACGGAGGACTGAAACTGCCAAAATTAACAAAGACAAATGAATACACATCTCAATTATGTCCAAATAAATAAGCAAGAAAATTCCCAAATAAATACTAAATAGTGACATACAAATGAAATGCATACATTTTGTTATTTATTTCTAAATATATTTTTTGTCTGAATCTTTACATTTCCACTTTTATTTCTTTATGTATTTTTACATGAATTTATTTATGTATTTCATTCCACTTCTCCATTTTTATTTATGTTATTTTGTTCTGCATTTAAAATATTTAAAACATACTTATTACTGTATTTTTACATTCCCTCATTTATTTATTCCTGTATCTATTTTTCTATTTTGGCAGTTTCGGTCGTCAAAATAATACAAGTGATAAATTAACATTATTTCAAAAGCAGTTTTGTGATTTTGCTCTCTACACAGGCTCGGCCATCTTCTCCCTGTTTGACTTTGTGACCCTTGGTGAATTGCACGACCTTGTTTTGGACTTTCCAGGCACATGCCGCCCGTTTTCCCAGGAGCTGGTGTGAACGTGGGTGTGAGGAATGCACACCTCAAGCTACGGACAGTGTTCAATCCCCGGGGTCGACCTCTGTGGTGACATGTGTCACCGCTGCCACACACCCTCTCTCGTACAGCGGCTCCTGATGATCAGCTGGAGCCAGTTTCTAATACAAATATAAAGATGTTGATGTAAGTTCTTCACTCTCGTTGTTAGTTGATCTGCTGATCTTTGTACATTCTACACACATGTATTATTCCCTATGTAGCTGTTGTAAATCAACACAATTTGCTGATGCTCAAATTTGGATATTCATTATTATGCAATATTTCTTTCCCAGGGGAGATGTTCCTGTAATCTGTGTTTCTTTATTTTTGCAGAGAGTTAATCTGGAGAGAGTGTGACTGGTGGCATGACCCTGGGAACTTTGCTGGAGCTGCTGCGGGTGCGATCACAGACACCAGCCGAGGTGACGAAGTGTGACTCGGCCGAGCTGAGGCCTCGGCCCACAGCTCCGGATTCCCACCGTCACACCTCTGCAGAGAGAGAGAGAGAGAGAGAGAGAGAGAGAGAGAGAGAGAGAGAGCTGACCTGTCGAGACCATTTCTGACACTGAGCAGTTGATTTATGACCGGTTGTGCAACATTATTCATTCTCAGATGTAGTTCTATGGTCAGCCAGAGTGGGGCGCTGTGTCTCTGCTCGCGTACAAGTTTGTGTTTTTTAAAAAATGGTCACTGACAGGAAGTGCTGGTTTGAATGGAGAAAGGAGAATGTGGCGCCTTTCACCTTCCACCTGTGTGTTTGGAGCTGAAAGTGTTTGTCAGTTCAATGTTAAACTGCTGTGCACGTGAGAAATATGAGTTTCAAAGGGATTTGACTTGATGAAGCTGCAACAGTAAGTATCTTTAACTTTAATTAATTATTATTTAATTATTTATTTTGTTTGAATTACTGGGGTTGTTGTGGAGGAATTTAAAAAAACCTTTTGAATATTTTCCTTAAAGACACATCAGTGCCTTTCAAAGAACCAGTGATATAATATATATTGAAATCATTGTGATAATGTTTGTGTGGTGGGCAGCTGTGTGAAACAACCTGTGTGGTGGTGTTAGGTGTGAGTCACATGTACCTGACTGTGTATTTATACCAGTATTTATACTTTGTTCATGGTGGAACCAGCAGGATTTCACTTTTCTTCTTATTCACAGTAAAATAAACAAGAGAATCGTGTCAGGGCCCAAATCCACATGTTGTCCGCAGAGTACAATGAGTGCACGTGACCAGCAGATGGTGCAAGGGAGCCATCAACTGCTCCTGGTTCCTGTGGTGCAACTTCGCAAAGCCTCCACCAGGGGGCTGTGTTGCACTGGCGCAGTTTTAAAATTAAGGGAAATTCAGACTCTGTATTTACTGGGAGGTTTTCAGAAAATTCTGCACGTTACAGAAAATATTAGATGACATAAAATCTATTTATTATATATCTTACAAAATGCATAATAAAGGACTAATAATGGGCGAGTTGCTGTTACAAAAATGGTTTGAATATGACTTTCACTGCATTTTACAGCAATCACATTTTAATAAGTTTTAAATAAAATAAATTACCTCCAAAAATAATTTCATCTCGTCAGAGCTGAATTTCATTAATGTAAAAATACTGAACCAAAATTACACATTTTATTCTGAGTAGATCAAATATTTGGTTTCATCTACAGGTTTCAGCAGTAATTACTTTTGAGCTGTAAAGGATGATAATGTGCTTTAAATATAAATGATATGTTGTGAATATCTAGATTATATATTGGAAAAATATAAAAAAGAATATAAACATATTGGGAATTTCTTTAGTTCTCTTTAAAAGAGAACTTCAATTAAGATTTGTATTTATTAATCCAAAGTAATTGTAACTTATAATATTGCATATTTATATTACATTATATTATGTTGCTATATTTGGTGTTATTTATTTATTTTTCAAATTTTCACTTTCCTTATTTTAGTGTAATTTAATCATTGATACTTTATATGTTTGCACACTTCTAAACTCTGGAGGTATCCCAGCTCCAGCTCCTGTCATTCACGCGTTTCTCTCCCCAACGTGATGCACGAGCAGCAAACAGGTGTGATGAGCGAGTAATGAAGCCGAGGACGAGCGGCACAGCTCCGTCAGGGGAGAGAAACCACAGAGTTGCTGCGTCTCCTCTCGGCAACATGAAGATTCAGGCTCTCGCCGCCGCCGCCTCAGACATGTAGCTGTTGTGCTTTTCTACTCCTTGTTATCTCGCCCTCCACTTAAATAGTTAGTTTGGTCTCCTCTCTCCGAGATGTGTGCAGTGGAGATAATTACAATTTCAGCAGCGTTTGCCAGGTGATTACCTCATAATCCCCTATTTCATTTGATAAGTCACGCATTGATTTAACTCAGAGTTGGACCTAATGGAGTATCTTTTCCACCGCCACAGTGATTTGTATGCTGGGGCGAAAGGACAACGGCGGATTGGAGGCAGAAAAACAGTCGCCTGCCGTTCCCATTCGCTCGAGTCACCGGTGAAAGATGAGCAACGGAGAGAGGCCGGTTTAATCACAGCAACCTGAATGCAAACAGTAAATCACCACTGTGGCTGATACAGTAATGTGTGCTGGTGTTGTTTAGAGTTTCTCCTTATTTTCTCCCCCCCTCTCGGGCAGGCGGGGAGGGGGATGGAGTGATGAGAGCGGTGCATGAGAGATAAGGTGAGTGAAGGGAAGACAGGCCTGCTTGGTATTCACCTGTCTCTCTGGATCAATAAAGGTAATTTGGGCTGATTCCTCCCCGTAGGCCTCTTAGCAGACAGAAGGGGAGAGGGGTCAGCCACTGCTGAGCTGCGGGAGCTGGAATAACTTAGAAACACACTCTGCAAATTACTGCCCCTGTTTGAGAATCTCTCATTCAGCTGTTCCTCCGCCGTGACGAGAGCTGCAGTGTGATGCATAGTCCTCACGCAAATGTGACTGGAGCAATAAGACGGGGGTGTGCAGCCCCGCGGAGAGATTCCCATGTGTGTGTGTGTGTGTGTGTGTGTAGCTGCTTTCAGACAGGCAAGGAAGATAGTTTCCAGAATTTTACCGGAGGGGCTCTGTGTGAGAATGCAAACGTCTGAGTCGGTTGCTCTGCAGATTTTACAGAAACTCCTCCGGCCAGCGCTTTAGATAAATGTCTGGAAAATGACAGAGTGACAAAAAATATCCCAGGATTAAAAAGAGGTGACGTTCACGTAGGAGAAGCCAACGAAGATGGGGGCGAGATTCTAGAGCTTTTGGCATTCAAGGTTCAGTGTGTAGAATTGAGTGACATCTAGTGGTGAAGTTGCATGTTGCAGCTGAATACCCCTCACCTCACCCTCCCCTTCGGGTGTTTAGTTTGTCCAGTCTGGGCTACTGTAAAAAAAAACATGGCGGCCTCCGTAGAGAGGAGCCGCTCCTGATGTGAACATAAAGTATTTAAATATATACATATAAACATCTTAAGAAATGCCTTTTGTTGGTGTTGATGGTTTAATTTACAACTTTATGGCCAAAGTGAAAGTTTCCCAGGAGAAGCTCTGAATGAATCCTTATAACCAGAACAAAAAGAGGGAAACCAACAGTTTTTGGTCATGACTATCGGTTTTCGCGTTCGGGGCCGTGTCAGAGCTGTGGTGGTTACCAAACAGTTCAAAGAGGGGATGTGATACCCATGAAGAAGACGGTTTTTGGAGGTGGGAGCTGGGTGTTCGCATTCACAGGTCAGGCCTCATAAATTACCGTGGAAACAGGGGTGTTGGGTTGACTGAAGAAAGGGGGAAAAAAATTGCAATATGTACACAAACGTTCAACAACCCATACGGACGAATAAAAAACAAAATTAAAGATTTTGCTCGTGTACTTTCATCTCATTTGTTCTGTACATTATCTGGCAACTTTTTCCAGTTTTTTTTTTTCCCCTTCACATTCCTGATCACAACCTCGGCCTTTCGGTCTCTGGAGGCTGCCGCGGGTCTCATCGCTCGGTTATAGGCATGGAGGATGCCGTCCGTCATTGTGGGGGTCACCAGTCTGGTAGGAATGCTCCATGTCAGGGGTGTCAGCAGTGGAAGGCGCGTCCCAAGGGACACAGAGCCCATGAAGGGGGAACCCCAACTATGGCCGGTCACTGTTGCTTCTCCTGCTTATGTTGTGTTTTTCATTGGAGTTCACAGGTGTTGCCCCCGCACCTGCATTTTCATGTATACACTCTATAAGTGTCTGTCTGCACCTTTTGCTTGTATAGTATTTACATTTGAGAGCTCATGTTTTAGTGCTTATATGTAAGCGCACTACATATTCTCTTTGAAACAGGTTGTTGTTACAGTCTGTGATAAACCAGGTCCCCTTGAGTTTTCATGCACTTCACTAAAGAGAAGGACGAGGGTCCTCGGGTTCCCAAACATCAAACTAACTGTGGCCCCCAACTTGGAAAACGTAATGTAAAAGTGCAAGAAGAGATTAAAAATTATTTAAACAAACAAACTCAAAAGAGTAAATGAACCCTTTGACATTCTGAAAAACTTTTCTGATGTTGCACAATAAAAATAAGTTATCGAGTCTAAATTCTGTGACTTTGTGCTTAGAATAATTTCAAAATAAAATATGTTTTGGAGAATTTTGTTTGCCGTCAACATTGATACCTCTCACTGAGGTAATTTCTATGAATTCATGCTTCTCTACATACACATTCATACAGCGCTTCTATAATGCTACTGTGCTTTTTCAATCACTCTTCATTGTCATTCGGACAAATTTGGGGATTTATGCCTCGTTCCATTTCCCCTCGGAGCTCGGCCCTTTGGAATGACATCACACCCGAATTACCCGAGTTGATGGCGTTCCAATGTTTACGTTAGCCAGTGAGCCATTGTTATCAAAACCAGTTTGTAATAACGCATTACGCGGTGTTTCCCGCACAGTAACGCCAGCTTTCACTACTGGGGATATACGGAGTGGCCATCTTGGATTTCAAATTCCAGTTTCAACTTCTGATATACTTCTCGATAATGGAACGCAGCGTTTAGTGTCTTGCCCAAGGACACTTCGGCATGTTGACTGGATGAGTCTGGGATCGGACCGTAGTTCTTATCCCACTGATGTTTGTTCAAGTTACTGACGCTTCTTCCATCTTTATGTTCAGTCTGTGATCAGGTATAACCCACATCAATCAATGACGTCTGTAGATTCAGAAAAAGGGCTTTTTTTTTCACGTGCAACAACATCACACCTCACGTAAGACGATTTCCATGTAACATATTTAAACATATAATATGAAGGATGAAATGAGGAGTTTTGCACTCGTGTGTTTTGACAGAAGCGTAATTTTTACGACCAGAACTCTGCTAAAGCGTCAAGTGTCTCGCATAAATTGCATTAATAGACTCCTTTTGCTTCCGCTGCCTACTATCAAACTTCCATTAGGTTCCAACATCATTAATTGTTTCTCGAGGAAGCCCGTCCACCGTGTGCGGAACCGTTTGAGGCTGACAAGTCATTTCCATTCTAGTACCCTGACCTAATCACCATGTCTTATTATCATTCACATGAAAACACTAATTACAAAGGCAGGGTGAACCTGATTTATGCTAATGGAAACGTGAATATGCGACGGATGCATTAATCTAGAGTATAGGACCCTGCGCTGGTGTTAACTGTGATTAGCATGTGATTACCATAGCATGGGTTATATCTACTGGAGGCCCCTGCGTCTGATGGGCTGCGGAAAATCTCTGTGCTCACAGGCAGCGAATGAGACTGTGACTCTTCACAGCAAAAGGAAATAACATTAATAGTACAAAATGAACAATTTTGATTGTTTTCATCCACAAAAATATGTCATTAGCAGCCAGTGTGGTAACAAGGAAGCTTTTTGTGTTGGCTCATTTAGAGGGTAAGGAAGTAAAGAGGAGTGAGAGCAGCAAAGAAATATGTTAAAGGCTCAGGTCTACTAATTACAGAAAGAAAAAATAGGTTTTTATTTGTTTTATCCGTCTGGGATTTCTGCCCCCACACAAATGTGTTTTTATAAGTGAGGGGAATCTTTTATTGCAGCACTGAAAAATAACCTAAAAATCCCTAAATCGCATTTTATTTCTGAAATCAACTGTGTGTTCGGTACAATGTTTGGAGAGGGACTATTTTCTTTTGTGGATTAGTTTGATAATGAGTGTTTACAACGACAGTGGGATGGAAGGATCTAGCGTTGGTGCAACAGTTTGGCCAATGCATGAGTTTGAGCTTTTTCGTCTGTGGCCGATCAACAAGTACTTCACACGTTGGATTTGATGTTTTTAAATGGGATTTATTAAGGATGAGAAAACATATCAGATTTATTCTTTAAATGCATTTAAGTGATTTTTTTTTGAAAGTGTATTGAGATGTAGGGTTTTACTGAAAACCCAGATATAAAGCCATCAGCACATCCCTCCACAGTTTATGATTATAATAGTTTTATTACTGATAAAATGTGGACGTGTTGGACACGATGCCTCCTTTCAGTGCAGGTGTCTCCCAGCGGCCGTCCCCTGCACCATCTGTTCCTGCGGCCGGACCTCCTCCGTGCGGCTTCCAGCGGACAGGAGGATGCGTTTGTCTTGGGGAGACACGAGAGCACAAAGAGAGGGGGCCCATCCTTCCACTCCTGCTTTGATCCCTCCATTGAGCGGACCCAGGCGTGGCCCCGGCCTGCTTGCCGCCTGCCCGGATGGCTGGTCTGACGCTGGTCCGAGGCTGGGGGCTAGCAGAGCCCGGCGCCCTCGTGCACATGGCACTCCAGCAGAAGGGGCCTATTGACGAGGCGACAGATTGGCTTTGAGTGCACCTGATGGTTATCCCCCTTTACTTCTCCCCGCTGGTCCCCCCTCTCTCTCCCTCTCTCAACTCAACCAAAGACAATCCCCGCGTCTCCATCTTTCTCATACAAATTGCCGGTGTGTAGTGGATTTAAGAGAGTGGCAGAAGCCATTGTTGGGTAATCTGCAGCAGAAAGGAGAGGTGATGTTGAGTGCGGTCCTTTTCTTAGTCGGGATTAGGCTCGGGTTAGCCCTCCTCGGGTGCTGCGTTTGGCTTTAGCAGCAGCTTGGCAGAGATGGAACAACCCTGCGATGGCGACTAACCCAGCGAGCAGGCTGAGGATAAGCGTGTGTGTGTGTGTGTGTGTGTGTGTGTGTGTGTGTGGGGGAGGAGTGCGGAGGAGGGGGGGGGATTCATCATTAGCCGAGCACAGGGTCATCTGGCTTTAATAGGTGTTCTCAGGTGTTGGTTCTGATGTCTGCAGCAATGGTGTTGTTTGCTGTTGGGAATCAGATCCCGGCTCTCCACCTTCCCCCTCCGCCGTCCCCGTGCCCCGCTCCGGTCCCTCTGCAACCCAGCTAATACCAGGCTCATTACAGCGCTATCGATCGGACCCTGCTGCACACCAAAGGGCAAAAAGAAGTCTCCTCTCTCCCCGTCCTTTCTCTCTTTTGTCAGCATCCCCTCTTTTCCTCCTCTTTTTTACCCTTGTTATAATCTGCTCTCTTTTTCTGCCTGCCCTTTCTCCTCTCGGCGCACTGCTGTTATCGCAATTATGTTTCTGTCTGGAGAGATGAACGTTTCAAGAAACCGAGAGTGCACGGGGCGAAAGCTGAGGAGACGCATGCATTGGAGAAGAAAAGGCGAAGGGCTTTGTTAAAGCGTTGTTTACGGCACGTGTCGTGTGTGCAGCAATGTAGAGAAGCTGATTTTTAGATACCGAGGAAAGAATACTCAACCCCCTGCCTCCGTCACTCCACCCCTCCTAGCTCCCTTTTTCCTTCTTTCTCTTCCCCGTTTTCTTTACCTTGCAAGAGATTGGGTGACTTGTAAAATAACACCCAATTTATTATCCAAATCTCTGTGAAAGAATGCAGCCTTGTGTGGGCTGGAGTGTAAACACTGCGAGAGGTGGCTTTGAAGCGAAGGAAGGACGGGTCTTGAATTACAACACTTTCCAGTGTAACGTGGTGGTGCAGTGAGTCGCATCAGATCTGCCTTATACCGCCGCACACAGATGTATATGCATTACATGGGTACGTGCTGGGATTAAGCTAATGAGGAAAATTTGGTGGGTTGGGAATCCTGGATTTGGGATTTGTTGCTCATGGGATTCTATTATGAGGGAGACCACCACCTAAATTAATTGTCGATTAAAGATTGAAAAATGTCAGACTTCTCTGATTTCAGCTTCTTAAATATGAATATTTTCTGGTTTCTTTGTTCCTCTAATGACAGTAACTCATTGTGTTAGTTCTCAATTCAGATCATTTCAAACACAGTTCAGGGCACATATGGAGAAAATCTGCTTTTGTTTTCAGTGAATACGTTGATATTGATATGATCTGATATTGTACTGCAGTTAAATGTTGTTTCATCTGTTTCACACATTTGATACAAAAATCTATCTTAAAAATTACCACATGTTGAAAATTGCAAATAAAGACATCTCACTGAAGCCTGGAACAACAAGTAAAACCATCTTGACAAATTCTAACAATCATCTTTTTTTTAATCTGTTTTTATAATGACTCTCTTCTCCGTCATGTGCAGTTAAAACGCTCCCCATGACACATCTTGCAGCAGAGACGTTCCCTTTATGTTGACAGAATTTATTTGAATTTCTGCGGCTACAGTAACTCAGCAAGGGGTCGCTCGTCCTCTGACCTCCGAGCTCGCAAGCTGCATCGCATGTTTAACCATAATTGCTTGCACACCATATTACTGCTGACTTCTCGACTTTGCCGTTGTAGTTTCTTCGCACATCCTTCAGTGACTTCACCCACTTTTACAGTCTCCTAGTTTCTATAATAAAGGGCTGTTGGTGTTACAGAGGTGCTGCTGCTCGGGTCTCCTGTTGTTAGCCAGGTTGGCTACCTCTGACCCCCCGCTACCTCTACGTCTTTGTTTCACGGCTGACAGAAGGAGTGCCAGAGCTCCTCCAGCTCGGGTGATTTATGACCAGCAGCTGCTTTTGCAGCCCATGGCCCACACAGCTGGGTGTCAGATGTGGTCTCCCTGTAAGCAGAAACTTATCTGGCAACCCAACGTCGGTTGAGTGCCGGACGGAGAGGGAGGAGGGCTGAGAAGAGGAGAGAGAGAGAAGACCAAGTGGGAGAAAGATGGAGTGGCAAGAGGGATCGTAGAAAAAACACACACACTAGGAATGAGAAGAAGATGAGGCTGCGAGTTAGCAAGACAAATACTAAAAGATTAAACGGCATAGAATGGAGTGATAATGCTGAAAACATGAATTCAGTCCTGGCAGAGGAAAAAAAAAGTGAGACATGTGGTTCAAGACAATTGATTTGAATGCACCGGCTCAGCTCTGCATTGATTTCCGCTGGTGTAGAGAAAGCAAAATGTTTGTATTATGTCATAAGCCAATTAGCTGCAAGGAGACTTCTCTCCCCGTGTGCATATTGACCCACAGTCTGTGGCTGCAGCTTTATTGTCTGGGGGGTGCTCTATAAAAGATCAATAACAGGCGAGTGATTGGATTATGGGGTAATCAATGCATTGTACTAATATATCACCAGAGTGATTACAGAGCACTGGCTAATCGGAGGCCTTAGAGAGCTGTAATGACATCACACTCCTGCTGAGAAAAAGTGTGCATCTCAAATGAAGTGCGTGTGGGTGAAATTGTTGCACGTGTGCAGGTGCATGTCACATGTGCGCACCGGCGTGTTGTGTGTGAGTGCAGGGGGTAGTGTCGGGGGTAGATGATGGGTTGATTTTCTTCAAACAGGTAGGAGGAGTGCTACCAGATGGTGCTCAGAAGAGGCCGTCATCAGATTCCTGCTGCAGCCCCGGTGACAGGGCTCCGTTCTGACGCTCGGTGCAGCAACATGTGTGGAAACTGGGAGAGCGATGGCGGCGGAGGGAAATGCAAAGTGTGTGGACACGACCTCTGCAGTCCTGTTTTCTCGATTGTGTATTTGTGGGGAGTTTTGTTGGTGACATTGTCAAATCAAATCACCAATGGGCGATAAATGCTGTTTTATCTGTTGTTTTTTTAGAGGATTGTTTTGTGTTCGAACATGATTTTGACTTTTTTTCTTTCTTCTCAGTGTTTGTGAGGGGAAATGGTCACCAGATGTTTCACAACACCAACAACAGTTTGGATGATTGTGTGTGTGTGTGTGATGTCCGTGATCATAGTTTTTTGTGTAGAAGACTCAAGAGAGTTGACATC
This sequence comes from Hippoglossus stenolepis, assembly GCF_022539355.2. Classification (NCBI taxonomy): domain Eukaryota; kingdom Metazoa; phylum Chordata; class Actinopteri; order Pleuronectiformes; family Pleuronectidae; genus Hippoglossus; species Hippoglossus stenolepis. The sequence goes on from NC_061502.1 coordinate 15,937,163, forward strand.
AAAGGTTTGTTTTTTCCCCCCCTTACATGCCACAACACAACTTTGTCAGAATATTTCATGCTGTGGACATCTCACTTTCAAATTAAATTCTGTCCCGGGCCTGAGAAAACTATGCACATGCATGTCCAAAACAAAAAAGTGCATTTTAATAGGTACACGTAGCTCAAACGTTAGTCTTACAATAAGTGTTCCATTCATTCATTTAAAGGAGGTTTTGTTTTTACCACTGTTTGTTTGTTAGTTTGTTCCTGAGCAGGATTACGCAAAAACTACTTTAGTGATTTGTATGAAACTTGGTGGAAGGATGTGTTATGGGTCAGGAAAGACATCATTAGATTCTGGTGCAGATCCGGATCAGGGGGCGGATGTAGGTTTTTTCTTTTTAACTTTCTTTTTTTATTAAATACATGATTAAGAACATAATGCACATTTAGGGGACTGATATCTGTAAGTTTGTGCAATTTATGTGCAGCCTGATTGAATTTAAGGGGACTGTTGGGTCTTGGTGGTTGATAATGGACACAACATTTTAAAGAGATTTCAAGCTTTATTATCACTTTGGAGGAAGCAAGATCCATGAATTCTTCTTTGAGAAATCTATGAAAAATATCGCAATGTTAAGGAAAGAGGGAAAAAAAATCCTTGCTCTGCCCCCTGATCCTGATCCGCACCAAAATTTAACAGATTCATCCCTGAACTAAACCAGATGTTTCCTCCTGGTTTTAGGGTAATCCGTCCGGGTTGCCTAATCCTGCTAATTAACAAACAATAAAAACCCAAACACGGATTAAAACACAACATCTAACTGTTGAGTCATCACGTCTCTAAAACAGTTTCAACAAAACCTTAATTCACTATCTTTCATGAAGGTAGAGACAGGCTGCATTGGTTTAACACTGAATGTACCTAATAAACTGACAACCTCAATAAGCATCACTTAGCTCAAATTGGAGACGCATACATTTCAGGAGACACTGATCATTTTTTACTTTTTCTCTCATCCTGAAATATTTGGCCCAAAGTTTGGAGAGTCCGTGAAGAAGCGATGGGGAAAAGCCGGCAGCTGGTGAAGTTGTCCATTGTCTGCTGGACTGAGAGGAGAAACGTGACTGGCAGGCTAATCTTGTTAGACACTTAGCAGCAGAATGCCAGAAACTGATGGTGTAATGGTAATGATGAACCTTTTCACAAGTAATTATCGCCGTTCAACATGTGTCGGCCCGTTTGCGATAATAGACTGAGCGCTGGAGCCACCAGTCACTTTACTGCCATTCATAACTTGTGTTTAAAAGCTCAACGGGCGATGATATCAACAGTGTGAGGTGGTGTTCGTGCAATCGGCCGCCACACACTGTGAAGATGTGGCGGGAGCTTTGCTTTTGTCCCTTTTATCCAGCGTTTTATTCCTGAGGAGAGAGGAGAAAGTGGCAGAATGAATAAGATGTGGTTAAACACCTTAAATCCTTTTTAAGGTGTCTTTGTTTGGCTTCTTCTTAGCTGCTTTGTCCCGTGTCTCCTGCTCAAACACGGGGCAGAGACGTCAGCCCGGCCTGCAGACGTGCACCGGGGGGGGCTTCAGTAAAGTTCCTGTTTGCTCAAGAGTTTAGGAGGCTTTTCTGTGACAAAGTGTAAAAAAGAGAGTTTTTAGAGGGCATAATGAAAAGCATGATCTTTTAAACTGGGGGAAGAATAGTGGATTGAAATGTAAACGTGTTTAAATTGTAAAGTAAAACTTGGAAAGATTTAAAAAACGGTGGATAATACAAACATGTCTGCCAAGGAGGTTGTTTTCCCACCTTTCTGATTGTTTGTGTGCAACAAGATTTCACAAAAAACAACTGGATGAATTTCCATGAAACTTGGTGGAAGGAAGTGGTTTGGCTCCGGAAAGAGTCCATTCCATTTTGGTGTGGATCTGGAACAGGGAGCAGATCCAGGAATTGTTTGAATCACTCTCTTTCACATAGGAGGTTTTTTGTCATTTCCATCAATTTCCCAGGGGATAAAAAAATCAGGCACATTTAGAGAACTGAAATCCATGACTGTGCAATTTGGCGAAGGTATATTATAATTATTGGCTATTTTCATGGGTAAATATAATTCACTTTTTAAAGTATTTATGATTTATTTCCAAAAAATAATATAAAATAAATATCACTGATTGACCATTTTCGATTTTCAATATTTGTAAACGCCACATGGAGGCCGTTCTTCATATCGTAGTTTAATATTGAAACTGGTAATTACATGCTCTGTGTGAAATCCGACATGTGTAGGTTATCTGAATCTTTATGCTTAACCCTTGTCTTCTTTAACACGACATGCACACCACCGGTTTTCCTATCAGCGTGGCGCTCTGATGCCCGTGTTCCTCTGCTGTCAGTTCCCCGGCTGTTTAAGTGTCCGTTTAAAAGCTGCTCCGTCCCGGAGGGCTTGTCTTTTACCCGTCAGCCCTGTCGAAAACACTAATCACTGCTCAAAGCTGAGCGAGCGCGCCATGCGCTTGTTAGCCCTCGTCCCAATCTTCTGCCAACGTCCCCCTTTGACATCCACACGGGCACTTAATTCCCCCCTATTATGTTCTTATGTTTCTATAGCCTCCTAATGAGACAAGAAAAGGGAGTATCAGGTTGTGTCCATTGATGCGTCGGACCCGGCGTGCGTTGAATGTGTGTGAATGCATGTGCCGGTGCGCTGAGCCATCTGCCCATCACGGGAACATGGCGTGTAATAACAGAATCATGACCGTGGAGATCAGGGCCGCAGCGGGGTGTCTTGTATTCATGGAGCTTTAAAGGCAGCCATCCAACACTGATCAGACACGCCCAGCTCGTACCCCCCCCCTCCCCTCTCCTCACTGCTTCTTTATGTGCACCCCAAACCCTCACAGATCCCCCCCGGTTCCATCCTCCCAGCGGCGTGGGCCTCAGGCTCCATGTTGCCAGGGGTGATGTGGCCGTCGGGGTCAGAGGTGCTTGTTGAAGGTGAGGTTCAGACAGTGGGCCCATCTGATGCCACCATCTGGAAGAGTGACCTGACATAATTAGTTATTAATTCTTCTCTAGGGGGGGAGAGGAGGTGGTTACACACAACTAATGCTCTTATTCACGCTGCTGCTGCTGCTGCTGGCACCATCATTATGGATGTAACTGGTGTTGCAGGCCTGTACTGTCTAAAGCAGAGTGGGGAAAAGAAAACTGAATTTGCTTCCAACACAAAACCTGCTCGGTGGGTCTGTGTCAGTGTATTTGTTCTGTTGCTCTCATGCACTGCAGGTAAATGGCTGAGCTTGAAACAATGCGACTTCACAGTGAGATACTTTGAATCCAGCCGTAATTGAGTTTGAAGGACGAGCTCAAAAATGTTCAAGTCTGTCCTAAAACAACAGTGAAGTGCCCACGTGAACAGCAAAAGAGATTTTGCTCATCATTCCTACTGTAACTGTTCATATCGTGTAAGTGACGGGGGACAGAATCCTCCGTTCTTCAAAACTTTAAGTAAAATCAAGTGGAGCTTCACATGAACCTTTTTAATAAAGTTTTGCACATAATGGCAAACTTTAGAGTTTGTCCACACATTAGGAAGGTATCTCCATGAACTGCAGACCTGGTTACACTGAGCAAAGCTTCTGCTTCATAATTGCAAACTTGAAAAGTTGTGAACTTATCCTTTAATGCAGAAAATTGCTGAATTGCCAACAAACGGTTAAATGGTTAAAGAGAAAAGGCATTTTTGATTTTGATTTTTTTACATCAAGATGCATAAAATATTCGCTGGGAAATTGGTCAAAATACACAATATCTCGCTATCTTAAAGAAAGGGGGAAAGAAATCCTGGATTTTCCCCTTTGTCTGTATCCACCGTAAAATGTGATGGGTTCCTTGTTGACCTATGTCCCATCCTTCCACCAAGTTTTGTTCAGACGTGTTCAGTAGTTTTTGCACAATTCCGCTGACAAACCATCCAATGGACGGACGGGGGCCTCGTTGGAACTGTCATCGGGTGATGAGGCTAAAAGAAGAACCGTGTGAGAGGTTTGCTCTGTGATGAAAAGGTGAAAGTCGAACTCAGATAATTCGATAATATGGATCAATGTTGTTGTGACACACAGATAAACATCACCAGCCTTTTGCTTACAGTTTCTTGAATTAGTTATTCAATGACTCCTCCATGCTTTGCTCCTGAAATCCATCTGGCGTTCAGCTCTTTTGTGACGAGTGTGTAATGTGGCCATCAAGGACTATCGTGGTACAGTGTCAGCAGCGGCCCCTCCTGCTGCTGCTGCCGCTGCAGGGGAATCTCCTCATTGGCATGCAGGCGGCGACTTGGAGCTGTGGAGCACCGGCACCTTCTCTCTAGGGACTCTCTCCACGCACTTTCCCTCTCTCCTTCTTTCTCCTTGTCTGTCCCCCTGCCCCCCACCCCCACCCCTCCTCATGCAGCTGTCACAATATCTGCTCCAGTGCAGATGCTACAGGATCGCGAGTGGAAGAGCCTGACTGTCGAGCCTGCATTCGAAACGGGGACGATTTCAAAAGACAATGGCTGAAAGGCCTCTCGTGAGGGGTGTTGAATCAATCTTAAGACTTCTGAACGATTTTGCGGCGTGCAGGTAGTTTGGTTGCACCGGGGGATTATCCTCCTAACTCTGCAGGAAATCACAGAATGAAGATATATGTCGGGAAGACGTATGCGTACATATAATCTACATGAAATTAGTTTTAAAAACACTGTGCAATGCAAAATGACAGTATCAGAATCCACTCTGATCCGCTCTTGGCAGATTGATGGGGTGTTTGCATCAAGAGGGAGCGAAATGCAAACAAACAAACACAACTCCTTTGGCTTGTGTGAAGAGTGTTTATCTGCAGGGAGATGTTAGAAGGAACAATGGCAGACGAGAGAGCAGAGAGAGAAAGAGAGCAGAGAGAGAGAAAGAGAGAGAGGAGACATGGATCGGCTGTGGCTCTGTGGATTTGGCAGCAGTGAAAGCAGTGAGAAGAGCGCGGATACCAGCCAGACTCAAGCTGTGGGCAAATCAAGTGTGAAATCAGGAACAAAGGGATTCACGGGATTGGGGGGCATTAGATTCACACTGTCTGAGCCCTGGGGGGGGGTGGTGTGTGTGTGTGTGAGACAGGGGCTCAGGATGTTGTACTTGTACTCGCTTTAATAGCCTTATTGCCGAGAGATTAGTGAGTTTTAAATTAAAGGGGTTTTGTAAAAACTGATCACGCTTTTGTTGGGATTTTTGATTCAACACACAAAAAGATCCATCGAAATCATTTTCAGCAACTTTGTGCCTAAATTTGTGGGATTCATTCTTTGTGTTTTTGTCGAATTTTAAAAAAAACTTTTAAATCACCTTCATGCGGTGGAGCTGTAAGATCTGAATCCTGCAGGTTTATTTGGTCCAAAGATGATTAACTGACTGAAACCTGAGAGAGACATTTCAACATTTCTAGTTTGTGTGGATGTAGAGATGAAGATTCATCTGTTGGCTGTTTGGTGATAGTTTTGTATTTTTCTTATGATAAATTGATTACTATTGGCTTTGAGTTCCTCTGTGCCATAGCCTTTCATTGTTGTCTAAAACCTATAAAACACATTCTGGCTGAAGCTCCCATCATTTATATCGTTTAATTTGAATCCTTTTAAATAAGCAGTTAAATGTACAATATGTAACTTGGACCTCTAGGGGTCTCTCAATCAAAACAATAACAAAAAGACTTAGATTGACGATGTCGTGAAGCAGCGTTGGAGTTCTAAATCTATCTGATGCAACTCGGGCACAAATCCTGTTCTCGGGGGTAATGTAGTAAGGGAACCCTAACCCTACGGGCAAAGCCACACGTAAACAGGATATGATACAAATGCCAACCAGAATGAAACGTCCTGTTACCTTGAATAAAATTGGGGATTTGTCTGTTTGAACATTGTTGGAAACATTTCGGATCAAGTAAGGTCTAGTTGTTTTTATTAATCTTAATATGTAGCCTAAAGTTAATGAAACACATCATATAATTACCAGGAGTAAAGAAATCGCAACACATCCATAAAGATAATATAAAGATTTTAACTTGACCTGTAATTAGGATTTCTATCTCAGGTGCTGTGCAATAAACAGAAACCCTATTTCCTCCCCACTTTGCAAACTGACCCCCAGTCTCCCGGCTCAGCCAATCAGATCGACCAGGTGACCTCAATATCCCGGTCCACCCAATCAGAACATCTAAATGTGTCGTGGTGCGGTGAGCTCTGCTGTCGAGGTGTCACTAAGTGCCCTGGTTGAGTGATTTTCCCAGGTCTTGAACTGTTCCTGCCCCTGGTTGACTGGTTGTTTATGGCTGCATGGAAAAGGGTTGTTGTGCACGGCTCAATATTTCCCTGATTTCACACTGCAGTTTTTTTGTTTTTTTATGAGCAGACCTTCCAAAGGCCGCTGCTCTGTAGCGGAATAGTTGGAGACGTGAGAGACGGCGAGGAATTAAACAATTATACGATGTCAGTTCGCGAGCGGAGAGGTCATAAAGTATGCACGAGCAGAAAACATGTTGAAACATTTTCCTCTGCTCTGGTCTGAAGCCGCTTCATAAGGATGACTCTTCGCTAAGTGCCAGGTTGAATTATGGAGGCACTAGCGCAGGAACACTTTAACTGATGTATGAATATGCAATCGTGCCTCAATCCCGGGCCTGAAATCAATCAAACAGACATTCAGGGGCTATTCTGAGCCGCCGCCACCTGCACCCTCGCACTCTGTGGTCGTTTGTGAGGTTGGGATCCGTCTCCCCTTCGCTGCAGTCGTAAAAACTCTGGGGATCTCGTGGTTCTACAGTTTACCTCCGTATAGATTCGACCGCATGACACGTCCGACATCTTTATCTCCTCAAACGGTTAATGCCGTGTGTTTTTTATTTTCAGTAGCGTATGGAGGTGAGATTAACTGCAAGTGCTTTAATTTTGCAGCGCGGTGGTTCGTCGTGAGGGGTTCCTGAGAGTAAGGAAGTGATTAACATTACACATCTGTTCAAGCAGTGACATCACACGATCCTTTGTTTTATTCCTGATTGAAATTATTCCATTTCTAGAATCGGCGATTCCTCCAGTAACTTCTGGAATCACTCCTAAAAAATAAATAAAAAATAAATCAAATCCACCTCAGCTGTAGTTTAAGAAAGTCTCTCTCTCTCCTCCAAATTTAGTTTTTACTCTTTGGCAGTGCTGGATACTAAGAAATTATTTGCTCCAGTACTGTATTTGGAATTTGAAGGTACTTTGCTGCAGTTTTTCCATTTTGTGAGACTTTACACTTCTACTCTGCTACATTTCAGAGGAGGGTTTTAACCTTGCAACCTAAACGTTGTTAAAACAACTGATCTGCAAAGATCTAGTGACTGATTCCATGTAATCATTAATAGAACCACTAATACCAGTTTCGTTTAGCTGCACCTTCATGAGCTACAACGTTACAGTTCTGCTTTACACATATTTGTAGTCATGCAATAATTGCATACATCTGCCAAGGCCTCTTTTGTCACATTTAAATTCACTATAGCCAGAGTTTAATCAGGATTCACAAAAATTTGCACATAAACATTCTGGATTTTTTTTAATTCAAGATCTATTCATAATTCTCTGAGAAATCGAGGAGAATGTCAAAACGCTCACAAAAAATCCTGGATTCGCCCCCTGATCCACATCCAAACCAAAATAAACTCCAAGTTTGATGGAAGTCCGTCTAGTAATCTTTGTGTAATCTTCCTTAGTGGAGGTAATAACTAGTTTCCTTTTACCTAAATACTTTTACTTTTTACTGAAAGTTCTGAATGCCAGACCTTTATTTGGAACAGGGTATTTCTACAAAGTGGTATTTCTAGTTTGACACGAGTAAAGGATTTGCTTCTTCCACCGCGGCTCCTCTGTATAATGATTTTTAGGCCTGTTTCTCTCTGTGGGACTGAGGACGGACAGAAAGCATCCAGGGTGGAAGGGTGAGGAAGGGTGAGGAGGGGTGAGGTGAGTGTCGAGGCTCATGCAAGTGTGCAAAGTCTGGGCAAAGGGCCCAGCGTTTGGCTGCATATACAGCCGCCTGCACGTGAAAGCCTCCAGGGCACATCAGGAAAAAGCCCCAGTGTTTAGAAGAAGGGGAAAAAAATAGGCTTCTTATTTTTGAAGTAACTCACCAATAAACACACACACACTTCCCAGACCTCAGTGATGTCAACAGCAGAGTGGTGTAGTAGCTCTACCTCCTGGAATGACAGCAGTGGTGATATCTGGCAGACCATCACATGCTCATGTCACCCGGTGAATGATGGGAGCTGTGCGTCCAGGCCCAGACCGCGTCCAGGTCCCGCTCAGCTCCGACAGGCGCGCAGGCCCGTTCTCCAGCTACATGTGAATTACTCGCATACATTAAAATACATGGCAGAGAAATTGCCTGAGAGCGGAGGTCAGAGCAGCTAAATGTGCGAGTTCAGCTGCGCCGACAGAAGGAACGTGTTGCTGCAAGTGCATTTAGAATGTGTCAGCTCAGTAGTCACAGTAGTTTGCTGTTGTAGTGATTTGTACTCATTTCTTCCTCTAGAGGTTTTTGATTACGGTGTCTGTGAATCCACTTGTCAGGCATTTAAAAAAAAAGAATAAGGATGATGCTTTTGAAATTTGATGTTTTTCTTATCATTGGTAAGTCTTATAAGTTTGTGTATCTAAAGTCTGATATAACCTCTATGAGCACCTTCGTTGTTGCATTGGAAAAACCTTGGACACTAGTTTAAGTCAAGACCAACATTCACCATTCTGCTGCCATAAATTCTGTCAACAGACTAAAAGTGTATTCATCCAATGTTTGCTAAAAAACTACAGTGAACAGCAGTTTGAAGAAATTCCCCTTTTCACAAATTAAACTATTTATTTGTGGCATATTTTTGAATATTTACATCTATGAATTGTCAGTTTTGGTCTTTTAATGGGGAGTGAGAAAGATATAGTCTAACTCGAGGCCTGTTCTTTAAGGTTTTAGACTTGTTTTCATTTACTAGTGTTTTTATCAAATGTAAAATTAAACTTTCATGGCCATCATCATAAATGATTGTCTGAATATTTCAATATTTTTAGCCTATATCTTTATATCATGTTAGATTTTTTCTATGCTTGATAAATAGCCGAGTGTGTTATGGCCCTGTATTGGATTGGTCTAATACTTGGTGTTACGTGGAAATAACTGACCAACATAGTATCTTTATCAGTGATAATATATATATGGCCCATGACACATGACTTTATCCAGCTTGTAAGATAATTCATATTATATACAACATTAAAATATAAAAATTGTCATGTTCAGCAATGATTTTCTTTCTGTGATAAAAGGAGATAATATAAAGGAGTGGACGAACATCAGCTTCAGGGCGGTCCAACTGTTTCCCTGCTGGGTCAAGACCAGGGTGAATGAAACTGTCGGGAAAAGCCCAGTAAATGTGGAATGATTATTTTTGTGTGTAAAAGATGAGCTAGTTTCGGTTGCGGTGATGAAAAAGGCCAATTATCCATGTTATACTGGGTGAGTTGTTCGGACGACGCTCCTGGATAAAGTTCACGTTCTCGGACGCAGTTTGGTGCCGAACAAGCAGCTCTCACACGACCACACTTTGACAGAGCCAGTGTTATGTAGACAAGTTGTGTGGTGAGCGAACTGGTAGCGAAGAATCTGAAAACCTCATTCAAAAGTAGAATTCATGCTGAAGAAAATTGTTGCCTGTCTGGACATTTCTATGTTTATATAAAACCTGCTGTGAATAGCATCATCATCACTACCATCTGGCATCAGATGCTTGGCCAACGGGAAACAGTTCCAGCCTCCGAGACGTTAGTGTGACATATGTAGTCAGTAATTTAGTATGAACTGTGAAGGATGTTGAGTGAAATGACCTGTATATTCATATTTTATGTATGTATATGTTTAATTTGCATTATTGTACAAAGTTGTTGTGAATATTTATTATTGGTGAACGATATATATCTGTAGTATCTATATAGCAGCATTATTTGTGATGTCGGACAGGTGACGGACAAAAAACTCGACAGACAAGTTACTCGTTTGCAACAGTATTCAGATTTAAGACTTTAACCAATTAATAAATAATCTTGCCACTCCTAGTCCAAAGGTTCATTGTGTGATGATATTTACATCATAAATTAAATAAGAAACTAAAGACATTCAACATATTTTAGATAAGTTGGTATCAATCATTTTTATCCCTTAGGCCCTCATGACGATACAAAAACAGATGGTTTTCAATTGCATGTGGAGCAGAATTTAAAAAAAAAAATTAAAGCTTACTCAACATATGCTAATATGTCGGGTAAAGCTTAAAGTAAAAACAGGAAAAAAAAAAAAAATCATACTCTGATATGTAAACAATATCATTTGAGCCACAGCTGTAAATCAATACATACAATATCTATGTTTAGAGGTCACGGGGAGATTACAGGTTGGTTTTGTAATCTCTTCGTGCTCTAAGTGAGGGCGTTTCACATACACGTTAAAACAGTTTAAAGTTGTCCTGCATAATTTACACTTTTACATATCAGAGGCCTTTTTCCTTCTTTCTGTTTTTCCACTAGATTATTTTTTTCTAGTCTAATCTCGGTGTCATCCAAACACCAAAACTAATTTAATGCCACCGGTAAAGTTTCTACTTGGACAGGAAGAAATGACACGTACAGAAAATAGCCCACTGACAAATAAATACCAGGAAACACTGACACCTAACAATAGCGAATTGCTCGCCGTTTCCCATGATGCACTTCATGTGTCAAACATTACGCTCTGTGCAATGGAGTTTTCAGGTGAAGGGGCAATGGAACAACACATTTGCTTACTGCCTTTGGAAATCGTGTCCGCGACAGATTAACTCACATGGCCAATGATGCGTAAGACATTTGGAACAGAAACACTGGCTTGATGTTTAACCAGATTCAAAACTTGGGTCGCCTTCGCAAGGAGGGGAATTCGCTCCCATTAGAGTAGTACTGTATTCCTATGTAATGGAGCAAACCTGTGCCAGGTGGCGTTTCAAATATTAGTTCTTAAACACGAGTCCTTTTAGAGTCTTGGAAAATCGTCCTCTGATGACGGAGAGGGAGAATGTCATGATACACAGGCCGGATGAAAACAGAAATTGCACTGACTGAGCCAGAGAGGGCGCATGGACCCTGTGCAGGTACCTTAGTCTTTTTTTTTTTTATTGTCTCGTCTTTCCCATCAAGCACCTGGCCAGTGTTTAATGTGCACACAGCACCACCTTCATTTAATATCCTCATTTAGAGAACAAAATCTGTCTGCAACCGCTATCGTCAGCTCCCGTTGGTTATGATAACTGAGGTGGCTTTGTGTCCCTGCATCTGCTCTGCCTGCATCCTCACGTGAGATGCCACATCATACTGGACTCCTCCACAGGCCAGTCCCGAGTAACTCCGCAGGTTCTCCGGGTCATACAGGTGCTCCAGGGAGTACCCAGTCAAAGCGTAGGCTGCTTGTCTGTCCAACGGCTGCCTCTCCTGGGTCGGATAGATCAGCGGGCTCCCCTGGGGCTGTGAATGGTGGGGGGACAGATCAGTCGCCATGTAGTCTTTGGTGAGGGAAAGGCCCGACCTCGGCATCCCATCAGAGCTGGGGCTGCTGAGACGAGATAAAGAAGCAGGACTGGTCGTGTTTTCGTCATTGTCATGGGGGCCAAGCACTTTGATGTCATCCCGGTGATGTAGGCGCTCAGAGGGGAGGTCGATGCTGGGTGCTCCGGGGCCTCGGCACACCACACTGGGCATGTTGAGCTGGGAGTGGTGGGGTAATGAGGAGTTGAAGCATGGGCTGTGAGCTTTGGCGAGCCCTGAGACGTCCAGCGGCGCCTTGTGCTGCTGCAGACGGCTCTCTTCCTCTTTGATCATCTGCTGCGTGGCACGAATCAGGGTCTCCATCTTGCTTGGCTCTCGGGGGCTTGCCCGAAAGTGGTCACCGTGGTAACGCTCACCTGAATCGCTGGTGGACCCGCCTCCATCTGGTGAACTCACTACACTGTCTTCATCCCAGTGACCCCGACCTGTGAGGAGAGTTGAATTAGCCACATTTTAAAACGCTGAAATAAATAAATTACATGTCTACTCATATATTTGATGTGCCTCAAACCATGAGTCTGTATAGCTGTGCACAATTCTGCTTTACATGCATATAGAATCTTGGTCTATTAGACTGGATGTCTTGGCAGAAACTCAGTGGGGGTTGTTTCACTGTTTGAGGATGTGAAATGTGAAATAACTTGGCTTTCAATTGCAGGCAATTTTTGAGCAGATGGTAGCAATCGGCACCCTGGCAAGAGACGCCGTAAACAACTTAGCATGTCTCATAATAACATTTGAAAAACAGCTACCAGGAGAAGCCAGGCCAGAACTATTTGCAGAGACAGATGGCTGTGGTCTCAACCCTAACACCTCACCATGAATGGCTCCGTGGTACGATGTGATTTCGTAGGCTTCGTTGTTCTCCACCGAGGGTTTCGGCAGCGAGAGAACGGAGCGTGTGGCATCCCACCAAACCTCTCTTCCTGACTGGGGGGTTCCTAGGAAGTATCGGCTGCTCTGGCATCGGACGCGGTCACAGGTGGTGGTGTGCGGATGTGCTTGGGCATGGGCGAGATCTTCTTCAGATAAACCAAGGCCATAGCACAGGGAGCCTGAGTCTGGATACAGTCGGTAGGCACAAGACGTCTCGGTCGCCTCAACGGGATCCAACAGCTGAGGAGATGCGGAGTCAGTCAGGGGGCTTCCTCCCCATTGGCTGTCTTGGTCTGACTCCGAGCGCTCTGGATTGAAAGCGGAAAACTGCTGGAGAGAGAAACAAGAAAATCACAGTTCCAGGAGTTTGTGATTTGATGAGCTTTCTAACAATTAGGCTTGTGCTGAGTCTCTTTTTCTTGATTTAGCTCTGCAAAACAGGCTGTTTATTACCTGTGGGTAGGGTGACACTCTGGCCTTGGCCTTCGCCGGGGGCAGACGTGACTTGGTGCTCTTCCTGTCTTCAGTGTGACTGTTGGCGTAGGGGAAGGCTGGCTTGGTCGGGCTCATTTGGTCCAAGGACAGCTGCATACCCTTATACTCAGTGTCCCTTTTGACAAAAACAAAATATATGTTACAGATAAGAATAACAATTTTTAGCCTATATTTATCCAAGTTGGGACGGTTAAGTCCTGCCAGTAGCTTAAAAAAAACCTCCATCTTGGCTAGCAATTTTAGTTGGTCCACCGCGTTTGTCAAAACTAAAATATCTAAACTACTGGATAAATTTCCATGAAATGTTGGACAGATTTGTGGTCTCAAAAGCATGAAGCACACAGACTTTGATGATCCTTTGATTATCCCCCTAGCACTACCACAAGGTTGACGTTTAGAGTTTTAAATTAAATATCCTGAAAACTATTTGCAGGATGAAATCAGCTCATACTGTACAGGTTCCATTCAAACAAGGATAGATTAAAAACATTTGTTTTAGCACCAAAGATATTACCAACAGCCAGCTATAATTATGTTCTGTGCTTATAGCCAAAACATTAAAATGCTAACTGCTAAACTAAGATGATGCACATAATACCTGCTACCACTGGGCATAATAGCATTGTCATTGTGAAAGTGTTAGCATGCTGAAGCTAGTATTATGTGCAACCTGCTAGCATTGCTGTGAAGACCTTGTTTTTCTCATACAGTAACAAATCTAACTTTTTTTTTGGCTCACATTCTTTTTGCCGCAGGCCACTGAGCCACTTAATTCCCAAGCCTTGCTGAAGGACACTTTGAATAAGTGCATCGCGTCACTTGTTAACCTTAGAACTTTTCAAACCTTTAGGCATTTTCTCCCCTCATAATCCGATGTACAGTCGTGGTGGTTGTATTGTGTCTAATCAGTGATTACTCTGCAGCAGACGTCTTGGCCAATATTGAACATAGATAGCGGAACAGACTTGTTTTACAAACAAACTTCTGATGGTCTGAATGGTGTCAAGACTATGAGAAGTGAAAACCACTGTACAGATAACTTCCAGAGATTGAGCCCTCCCCCTTCTGAGATAAATAACAGGTAACCTGAAGAAAGTTAATAATTCTTTTCTGCCAGAACGGTGCCAGAAAGCAACACACGAAAATGTGCAAACAGACACACACACTATCTCTGCACTGAATCTCCTCTGCCAGCGTCTTTAAGTAAAAATACAGTTTCCTTCAACGCAGACGCTCTTCTTACTCGTGTATGTGAGTGCAGCATGTGCACCGTCTTTGACATTTTAACCCACTGTCCTGCGGCTGAACTCGGTCCAAGTGACACTGTCGAGGGAGTGAAAAGGCTCCTGTGTCAAGTGTTCAGCAAACATGAGCCTATTCTTAACTTATCACATCAACAGTATGTAATAGCAGCTGCCTGGCATTTTAAACCCTGTGGCCCATCCCTGACCCTGCACAGCCAGCCTCTTTAATATGACTCTAAATATGACCCATTCTTTATGTACAACACCTCAGGGGAAAGGCTGTGTTTGGATAGCCAGTACACAGTGTGAGTGCTATTTGCTCTTGCAGGTATAGTTGCCGTGGCTGGTTCTGCATCCTATCTGTGCCCTGGCTGACTTCTGTCTGAGCCAATAATGTTGGGCCTTTGTGCAAACTCAGCTGTGTTGGCTGAATTCCACCTCAGGGTCAATGTCAGAGCACCTCGTGTCTGAAATACGCCACCAGCCGAGCTCCAAACATGATTTATTAATGGATTCTTGTTTGGCTAAAAATGCGGCCGGGGCGAGGTGATTGAATCACAGTGGTTTGTTTTTTGATGTACTTTTTTTTTGTAGTTATTGGTGTTATTATTCTTTTTGTGTGTGTGTGTGTGTACCTCTGTGTTAGACCTAATTGTGCGTTTGGAAATTCATTGTAATTTTAATGCAGTCACTTTGTTTTCTCCTTACTGCATTGAGGAAATCAATATTTGAAGTGCTGCCATATGCATGCATGCACGTACAGAGACTTGCACAAACACACCATCTCTTTTACTCACACACACACACAAGTGAGATTTGGATCAACCAAACCTAACAAGGAAAATACAACATGTGCTACAGCTATGAGATGGCTATTGATTCCTAGTTCACCGTTTGATCGATTTAGCTTCCCTCGGCCTGCGGATCGATGGTGACAGTAGAGGTTTTTTGATGGGGTTGAACCGTGATGTTTGTCTTGTCTTGTCTCAAAGGGCCCTAGTGTGCTTTGTGCTCTCATAACACACAACTGCCTGAGCCCTGCAGCCGCCACCGCCGCATTCGGTGGATTTGTACAGAGAGGCTGCAGAGGGATAAAGTGAAGGATTTCTCCAAGAGACAAAGACCCATCACATCATTGAGTGAGCTTCGAGCGTGGATCATAAGAGTCTATGATATGATTGTACCTAATCTAGTTAAATATTCAACGCTGCTCCCTCAGCAAACACATGAAAAATGCAGCTGCGTTTAGACCACAAACATAAAACCCTGTAAACCCTGTGTTGTGATTATTGCGTCGCTGTAGTTTCAGGGATTTTAGTCCGAAATGCAACAGATGTAAGGACTTAATATCTGAAAAGTGGGATTCAAATAAAATAGTTTTATATGCATGCATGCAAACATCTCTGGCTTTATAGTGGGACTCACGTGAGGACGTAGTTGACACTGACGATACAGTGAGGCCTTGAGGATCGGCTGTTGTGGACGATTGTGGCGTAACTCTGGACCCAGACCCAGCCACCGTGCTTGGCCAGGAAACGATAATACTTAGTGGTGACTTGGCCTTTTACCAGCACTGACGGAGATGAAAGAAACGGAGAGAAAACAGAGATTAGCGTATTTAACGTGATGCCTGTTTGTGTGTGTGTGTGTGTTTGTGTGATTGTCTGCATGTGGTGGCTGCAGCAGGTTGCCAGAGCAGACAAAAAAAGGGTCTGTTGTAAAAGGAATAATGGAGGAGGCTGGTAACTCACAGAGGTGGTGAGCACAGCGGAGGTGGAAGGTGTCACAGCTGTGGACATGATGGTACAGAGTTTTCTCTATTAGGTCCTGGGGCTCATAACCTGTCAGATCGGCAACCCTGGAAAGGAATTAGGGAGGGATGTTTAAAAAATATACTTGCAATTCAGGGATATTTCAAATTTGCCTGTAGGAGAAAAAGCTGATTGTATTATGCTGGTATTTTGTCGACCTGGAAATTCAGTGTACCTGGAGTCCAGGAAGATGAGCTTCATGTCCAGACTGGCTCTGAACATGAACATGTTGCTGTGCAGTTTGATCTCCGTCACGGCGCTGGGCGGCAGAGAGTGTCCCACCGCAACCAGACCCACGTTCTGGTAGCAGCTCTCGAAAGGTGACATGTCCAGACTGTACTGACGGATCTTCAGGTAGCCGCTGCAGTGGATCACCTGTGGTGAAGCACAGAGACATGTGAGAATATATTACACATAAAAATTAACACTGCAGAAGCAACGTGCACAATCTATTTGGTTTTATTTTTTAAATAATCTAAGATTGTTACCAAATTTTAAATTCAGGACATTATAGTAATATAATATTTCTTCTAATATAGAAACAAAGCACAGATATGAAAATATTTAAATTGACATTATTATACAATTGTTAACTAATCAATTAATTGTACTTTAATTAATTTCTTAATTAACACTAAGTCAATTAAACACAGTGACAAAACCTCACCGCCTACCTTGTATCCACCGCTGGTGAGGCCTGCGTTTCTCTTTGCCAGCACACATTTCATCCGCAGAAAGAAAGATCGCTCCATTTCATATTCTGCAGGAGGAAAAAAAACGAATATAAACAAGAATCCAATCAGAAAGTCATATTTGCATAAAAGACGCACAGACGCTTTGTGTGCATAGTAAAATAGAGACGCGTCATTAGGCCTATGGCGCACTTGTTCATTTCAAATACGAGTAATTATTACAAAATAAAGGTATTATTTAGCATTGCATCAAAATAAATAAATGCATTGAAACGTATAAAGCGATTTTCTGGTTTCCAAATGCTTCCTGCGGGAATCTTTAGTGCGTTTCTCTCCAATGTCAAACGCACGAATTTGTGCAGAATATATTCATTTTCCGCGTGTGATATTATTATAATAATATCAATGTAATGTTGATTTAAAAAATCCGATTCATTTATTGTAGCTTCGTCCTGCAGCACAGCGAGTTGCAATAAAATCCGCAAAACGTGGACACGGGCTGCGTCAGCGCCCAGGAAGCGTTTCTTACCTTGGACGAGGTGAGAGTAGGGCTGGTGAGGAGTGAGCACAGCGGTCATCTCATCGTGGTCGGCAGGATGGACATACTCATAAATACTGTTCCCAGTCAACTCTACCTGTGGAGATTGAATTATCAGAATAACAGACATGCAGGGATACTACGACTACTACTAATAATAATAACGTTAAATTGCACAGACGGACCTGAGACAGTCCTAGATGCACCGACGCCGTCTCTGAGATGTACATGATCTTTCCATCCGGGGCCACAACGAAGATGAATCCGTCCAACGTCTGTAAATAAACGACACGTGTTCAGTCACGACCACCCTGCATCAGCCCCCCCTCCCCCGTTATAGATGATGAATAATACTGGAGATATTAATGTACCTGCAGCAAATGAGACCCCAGCTCTCGACCTAAGTTGTCCAGAGATCTTGCTCGACTGGTGTGACCCCAGGCCTCACCCAGACCTGCACACACATCATACTGTGTCACTGCTGAGCTGCACATTACAATCAACGTGTCGTCTTGTTATTAATAATGCACAAAATCTAAGATGAAACTTTGTTAAAGATTATATGGTTTCATAAATCGACAGCATTTTATTATTATTATTTATTATTATTAAATTAAACCTATATTGGCAAAGTCAGGACCTTGTTTGTGTATCATACATAAAAAAAAATAACAATCTCAAGCCATATATACCGGTGTGCATTCATGCTCTTATTTTATAGCTCTTTTGTTACATTTTTATATTATTTCATTATATTTGATCACATGTATATATCACACACTTTATTTTATTAGATTATTTAGTGTTGAGGCATTGACACTGTCCCTTTTACTGTTAGTGCTAGCTTGTATAAATTACTTTAAGGGCTCTCAAGAGATGACAGGAATTTAATAGAATATTTAAATGAATACTCGTGCTATTATGAATATTATTGTTGTTGTTATCCCACTTATAGCAATTGTTGTGTTCTACGCTATTCAAAAACAACCTCTTCCATATTTTAACTGCTCAGATATCCTCCATCTTTGGATGTTTGGGTCCAGTGAACCTCTCACAGTGTAGGCCACGGTTTTTCAGTGTAAGTGGAACAAAGCAGGGCGCCTGTGTCCCTCAGTGAAATTCATTCGGCTTTATTAGAAATGTGCTGGAGCTCAGGCATCATCAGTAAATGAGTGATCCGTCTCCCCTGCTGCAGCCTGATTGAAAATAAAAATAGCTCTCCGCTTATACGGACATGTAGAATATTACCGTGCCCTCACATGAGAGGATGCAGAAATAGTGTATTTCTGCTGAGGGATAAAACTATATCAAAAATCCTACAGATGCAAAATGTGTCTTTATGTTTCAATACATCTATATTAATTGATTTCAGTGTGTTTAATAGTGTTTTATGCTGCATGTCATGACCTGTGTGTTATTATAACTATACTGTACATGCATCAAAAACCTACGCTTATGATCTGGCTTCATGGGAGAGCATTTTCCTTTTATGTGTGTGTGTGTGTCTGTGTGTGTCTGTGTGTGTGTGTGCCTCCTGCTCACATGGCTTTAGGTGATTAGAAGCCTTGCAGGGCCTTTTTTCTAATTGCTACATCTTGTTCTCAGTCACGCAGACAGAGGAGCCTGCAGAGACCTGTATAAAAAGATGGAGGCAGCTTGTCTCCTCTGGACACAGCGAATTAAAACACGCATCATAATCCATTTGTAAAGACGTCCTGTAGTTCGACGAGGAGTCGCTATTATATTCCTGTAATATTTGTATGTAGATTAAAACGAGCCTTGCAGCACGGGTATGGAAACAACAGGACCTAAATATTTTATTATATATTTTAAAAACCTATTTCTAAAGAATTTAGCTATTATTATTATCATGAATGATATGATTTATATTTTTGTATTTGCACGAATCCACACTTGTTGCAAGATTCAATGACTATTATAGTTATTATTATTATAATTGTTATTATTTGCACTGCTCAACTAAAATATATATGTATATCTCAATATTTCAGTTGTGGTATTTTACCAGGAAATCACACTGACTCATTGAGTAGTGATGCTAATAATATCTTTGTCAGATTTTGTCATCTGAATTTAATAACAATCCCAATTTATGCATATGATTTTTAATATAATTTAACTTTATATATAATATTTCATTTATAATTTAATTTATAATAAACGATTTGATTTATAATAATATATTGGGCTACATAAAGTTAAAAATAATTATATGACTGAATGCAGTGAATTCCCTGTAAACTGAATTCCATGCAGAGAGGGAAAATGTCACAAAGTAAAAAAAATGGTGGAAGTGCAGTGGTGTGTGTTCGTGGACCAGTCGCTCACCCTGAGGGAAAACTATCCTCATCTTCAGGTAACTGGTGGTGAGTCTGATGATGGAGGCCTTGTCCAGCTGGGAGGTGATGGCCGACGGTAGAGGCAACATTTTGGCCAGCTCGTAAAATTCACTGTTCTCCTTTTCCCGTCTAGTCCTTGCGGCCGTTTTGGATTTCTCCTTCATCTCGCAGCCTTTTTTATTTTCCCCTGCAGCTCTTTCTCGCTCGACTCGGTCCTTCCCGTCAGCAGCTCCACTCACTCCTCTGGCCCGTCTGCCTCCTTTTCATTGTACTTCTCAACTTCACAAACAAATCTTTATTTCTCTCTCTCTATGTATAAATACCAATAAGCGAATCCAGATTGTGAGAGTATCCCTGGTACAGCTCCTCCTGATGGACTCAGTGGTTTAATTCTCCTCGGTGCAGCGGCTGATGTTCATCCATGACCTGTGCAACACATGTCACAGGAAGAAAAAAACACGTTACTCCTGCATCCGGAGAGAAAAGCATCTTTGTTTTTTCATCTGCATGCACGAGGCCTGCGTGTGCACCAACACCGACATGATGTAAGGTCCCCTGTGTTATTTCTGATGCATGTATGACACATCAAAATGAAGGAGCTGACTGTTATGTGTAAAGAAAAACAACGCTGTGGATGAAGTTATTCCATTTAGTCGTGAATCAAAACACAGGTTTAATTTAATGTGAGTGTGAAAACAATAAATTAACAATATAAGCAACAGGTACAGCAGCAACACATTAGTGTATTTTAGGAAATTCTCACACTACATGAGGTGTAATTTAATTTCACGAGGATGTATAAAATATTTTAAAAAAGCAGATTTAAATACGTGCACAGTCAAAAGGATTCGTCAAAACTTTGTCTCAATTTTTTCGAGGAGCACAACAAACACCTTAAGTCATTTTAGCCATTTTCTTAATGTTTCGACTAAAATTAAATGTCACAAACGCCCGTTTAAAATAAAGCTGCATTTTGCATTTATCTATCTTTGGGCTTAAAAGAACAAAAAGTAATTTTAAGGCGTCGTGTGTGTGTGGTCACTGCTGCAGGATCGAGGAAATGGACATGGCACACTATTCCTGAAACCTGTGCTGGAGGAGGAAATAAAACTACTGTGACACAATATCACCACAATCCTCTAAATATATATATTTTTTTAAAGAATAAAAAAAATATTTCAACATCCAGAAGGATAGTGGTCAGACTCGTCGAGAGGAGAGAACATCTGCAGTGTGTGTGTGTAGTTTCCCTACCCGCGAGGAGACGCACCGCATTTCCGTGCGTCTGGATCAATCCATGTGGCCTTGCGGGGCAGCCTGCTGGGAATTTCACCTGTCCTGACGCGGGTTCACCCAGTCCTCCCAGTTCACTCCGGTGTCGGGCTCCTCCTGGATTCTCCACCTGGAAAGGCGAACGGGGCCGTGCGCTGCATACACCTCCCCAAATTATAAGGACGCGCAACGAGTGGCATTCGTGCCCAACAAGCCTCCTTCTCCACAACCATCTCCCTGTGCCTCTCCGGAGCAGCCCGGGACCCGCCCGCCTCGCTCTGATTGGACGCGACCCTGGAAAGCCGTGCGCCGATTGGACGCTGGCCGTGGGGCGTCGATTCGGTGCACGGCCGATGGTAGCCCTATGCGTGCATGCGCGGCACTTGGCCGTGCGCGTACAGTGCGCTTGGATGTGATCTTGTGTTTTTGTCATTAGCGTGGAGATCACGGATCAAGCTGGTGGAGAAAAATAAATAAAACAATCCGCGTAAAACAACATGACAGGAGAAATATTCTGCAGCCGAGAGTCCGAATCAAACCTTCACAGACCTGCAGTTAGGGATTACTTAAAGAAATGTTCAGGATACAATCTGCTGTTATATATCTACTAGAAGAGAAAAGGAAATATAATCACTTAAATGCCAATTTCGTGCGTAAAATCAAAGTTTTTTTCTATTAGATTGAAATGAGAAAAGGTGGAATTGTTTTAATTGCAATGGGAAATATTAAATCAATTCAAAAATAGTATATTTTTTTTCTCCAGTCACTAAATGCACTTTTCAAAAATATTTAGTAAAATCTGGGTAGAGCTAATAAAATATTAATAATAATAGAAACACAAGCAATAAATAAATAAGTGTGTCAGTGTTGTGAGTAAAATTAAAACGTTAATGTGTTAATGCTCTGCTCGTTTGGCTGAACAGGCCTTAAACCCTCCTCCTCGCCCTTTTCAGCATCATAGCGGATCCCTGTGTTTCTGGTCAGACTGTGCACGTGCTGACCAAAGAACATGGAGCCCTCCACCTGTTTGTACTGGTTACACCACATGTTCCACTGGTTTTCGTGTTGCTGCACGAACCTCATCTGGATTTCAAAAAGGCATTTGTTGCTGGAGAGGAATCAGCTCCGAAGTGGAGACTTAAACTTTACATTTGAAATTGATTTTTTCCTGTAAATATTTCTAGTTTAGTCTCTTGGCAAATTTACTCTCCAATCCTGTATTTTTTTATTTTTTAAATCTTGAGCTATTTCTGAAAGTGCGTGTGGGTTTTCTTTGTTTTTGTGTTTTCTTCCTCTGGATCCAGACTCAGAGCAGTTAGCGTCGGGCTGAGAGAGCAGCCCAGCACAGCTCCAGTCCTCCAGCGCTCCTGCACCAGTTTGGTTTGGTGTCCGTCCGTCAAACGCGTTTATCTCAGGATTAATTTCCATGGTGTGAATCAAATGAGAGCGCCGCGGTGCATGTAGTTTTTTAATTAGACACCAGGCGCTCAGGTGGAGGAGGGGGGTGCGTGTGTGGAGGGTGTGGGGCCGAGCAGCGGGCGCGGTGACGGGGGCGCGGACGCATGATGGTGAGCTCATTGCGCACGTAATTAGTCCTTAAATTGATGCTGCATCCTTCTATAATTGGAGATTCTCCTGCTGCCTGGGAACAGATTTCTCCCTCTGTCCTCGTGTGTGTGTGTGTGTGATCCATGTATTACTCACGTGGTGGGGACCTAAATCTGTTTACACAGTCACATTATGGGGACTTGTCTTCCTTGTGGGGACAAAAAGCAAGTCACCATAATGTAAATAATTTAAGTTTAATTTGAAGACATTTTTATGAGTTTGGTTAAGTTTAAGTTTTCATTAGGTGTAAGTAAAAGTTATAGGTTTAGGGTTAAGTTAAGGCTAAGGTTAGGTTTAGTTATGTCAAGGTTCATTTTAGGTTAAGTCTATGTTCGAGTTTTGTAGGGTTAAGGTTAGGTTAGGCATAGGTTAAAGTTAGGTTTAGGTTAAGCTTATAGGTTTAGGTTAAGTTAAGCTTAGGTTAACGTTAGGTTTAGATTCATGTTAAGGTTGGGTTAGGCATGTAGTAACTATGGTTAAGGTTAGAGTAAATCAATGTGTCAATGTAGTGTCCTCTGTAGCCATGGAGATAGGTGTGTGTGTGTGTGTGTGTGTGTGTGTGTGTGTGTGTGTGTGTGTGTGTGTGTGTGTGTGTGTGTGTGTGTGTGTGTGTGTGTGTGTGTGTGTGTGTGTGTGTGTGTGTGTGTGTGAGAGAAAATACTAAATGGCTTCTTCTTGACATAAAATCAGTGTGAAGCCGAAACTTTCCATATTTCTCTCCTCTCTCAGATAAAAACAGTAAACAGGTCATTGAAGTGCGGCTCTAGATGTTCAGCCTCCTTCACAGCTGATGTTTCTAGAAGAGGCATTTGAAGCCTTTGAAGTAGAGCAGCCTCTCGGATCCATATCCCACATCACTTTTCTGTGACCAATCCCTCATCACTGGCTCCCAGTTCCTCCCCATTTTGTACACGAGCCAGCCACAGGTCAAAGGTCACCGTGCTTTTGTTTACTGCGTAGATCCGTCTCCATGCAAATGATTGGAATTCCATACTTCCATACTACCATTTGTTGCTTTACGTCGGCAAACCAAAAAAAATATCTCACGAATAAAAGAAGTAGTCTTTAATGCAGCTTCCTCTCGGCAGCGCCCCCAGTGACTGACAACCTGTCAGGCGTGATTGGGAAAGCGCGAGTTCCTCGAAGCTGGTAGAAGATTTACCCTGCAGGACCTCCTGTTAATGCCCCACCGCAGGCTGCACAACAGGGGAGCTCGCTTTGGTGTCCTTCCAAACCCCTCCCTCCCCCACCGCCGCCGCAGTCTCGCCCGTCTTTCCATTTTTATGGTGTATTACGAATCCTGTTTCTCCGCGGGAAACCAGCATGGAAATAAGAAAAAAAAAAAAAGGTGGGAGCGGGGCAGGTTAGTGAAGGTTATTTAGGAGAAGGATTTGAGGAAACTGGGAAGGAGGTGAGGGGATGAAGGTAAAGACTCTGTCAGGGAGGAGCACGGTGCATCATTTCGTGTGATGAGGCCTGATAATGAAACTGTGGAGAGTTTTCTGTGTCGTATGATCTGAGTCAGTCACTTAAATAAGAAACTACCCTTGAGCAAGGCACTTAAAGACCTTAAAATAAACATTTTCTCAGAAGGAGGTGGAATGTCCTTTCACGTCTCTGCACTTTATTCTTTATTATCACTAACTGAATCTGCTGGTATCCAGCTCAGATTTTTGTGATGCCTCTGAATGAGATGCAGTTGAATGAGAATTTATTTTGTGCGTGTCAAGATTACTCGATGTCTTTTTGGTTATATAAATATATATGGTTATACGAAAGCTATGGAGGGAATTGTCACAGATTTATGATGACAAGTGATCGGTTAATCTAAGCTGTAGATCACGTCTTCAATGTTATTGGTTGAAAAAGTTAATGGATTATATGACATCAATTTGGGATTTCGTCCAAATAATGATTTTTTTCATTCAATATAATCTTTAGGTCGTGTCTATTGTCCTGGAGGATGCAGAAAAACATGCATAAAATATAGTTCAAATATTTTTTAAACAAAGCAAGATTGTCATTTTCTAACTTGTTTGGGACCTCCTCATCACGTCACTTTTGATATCATGTGATGCAGAATAATCTTTGCTCCATATAAGCTGTGGATTGTCTCTCTAGCCTCATTATCTGCAGAGATATCTTGGAATTTGTGTTTTCTCAAGCATATTTCTGTCGACCTTGATCTGTGACCAATCAACTGCAAAAGTGGAATAATATGGAAGGTAACCTCTAAAGTAACGTCCCCTGGTGAAAGTCCATCCATGCATTGTTGAGTTATTTTACACACTCACATGCACACAGCCGCCCGGCGTGCCGTATAATGATGCTAAGTAAACACATGGGCTTTAACATGCAAAACCTGTATGATTTTTACCATGACCTCACCATGCTGCCCCATGTACAGTAGTTAAATTTGTCTGTGGAGATCCACCTCTGTATTTATAACCTCCACCTCTCTCACATTTCCTCTCCAACACTCTCACACATCACAAACTAATACTCTGCCATTACAGATTCACACAACCTGATTAGATGCATCATACAGTATGTAGCCCGCAGATGGAAGAGATCCAGCGTCTGTACATGTATGTGTGGGATGTTCAGGAAGAACTGTGGCTCTGACAGGATGTACGGTAACAAGATGTGAAAGAGCAGGAGAAGCGAGGAGAGGAAAAAATAACCAGGCAGTCAATTCTAAATGCGTTAGCAAAAGATTTCGCCGAACAAGTGAAAAGCAATGAGCCCGCGGCACCATGTCGGGTTCCACTCTGTGCTGCGAGATTGAAACGGTTGGGCATATGTAAACAGGCTGCATGTTTGACCAAGATTTGCCAGTTGTGTTTTCTGTAAGCAATTACTGACTCTTTGTTTTCCCTAAAAGACTGAAATGTCTTTTTAGTGCTCCCCGCCTCCATTACCTGTTGGTTTGGAAAGCAGCCTTTTTCATTTGAAGGCTGGACATTTTTACGCCGCGCACTATTTTCTCCCCATTAGCGGTGACTCCTTTCCCTCCGACTCGCGCTCGCCGTGTCTCTTTCTGCCAGGCCCTTCACTGAGCCCATCTGCTGTGTGCGAGCGTTAATTAACCGCGCTGCCATTTCCTCTGTGCGCGCCGCGTTTGAAGGTGCTTAGAGTGCACGAGTCAGCCCCGCAAGTTCATCAAAATGCTAATTCAGCCCAAATTAAAGTTGTGATTAACATTACACAGTTTCCTGTGCAGACAAATTGATCCTTGCACGAGCTCTCCCTCGCTCACCCTCTCTGGGTGATGAGTGTCTGGGGGGGGGGGAGACTTTCCTCTTGGGTCTCCTTGTCATCGTCGCCAAACTGCAAGAAAAACAGAAACGTATGAAGCCAACGTAAAGCAAGATTTCTTCCTATATGCATCATAGGGTCAAAATAAAATCTTGCACCACCACAATCAATTTTATGGTATAAAAAATAAGAGTTCCTGTTATCTTTCCCCTGCCTTCTAGTCCTTTAAATGCATATGAGTCCATGTTTGTTTCTGCACATGTTCTGCACCTCTGTGTATGCCTCCAGCTTCTCTCACAGTGTGTACACATGTGAGGAACCAATAAGCTGTGGCACTGATGCTGTGACACATTTCTGACTGTATTTACCCTGCTCTCCAGCTGTCCCCGCGCCTCCCAGCCCTGACAGCAACATGGAAACGAGGCCCTGAGAGGTTAAAGAAAGCCCCGCCAAAATAATAGTGGTTTAAAGTGTGTTTAATTGTCTAACTCCTACCTATTTGTTTTCCATGTTTGAACCTTAGTCACCGTGACATTTCCACATCCGCAGATCTCTGCTGTCAGCTGTAAAATGTTGAGCACAAAATAAATTTGTAATGCTGAAAGACTAGATTAGCAGCGTCTCCGACGGGTTAGTTGTGCTAATTCACGGGCGCAAATCAGCGAGGCGCGTTCTCCTGGTGCAACGGAGGCGTATGTATTTTTGAAATAAAACGACAAACAGCTTGACATTCCCGATGGGTAAATAACAGGAGGACGCTTGTTTAGGTGCAATACTGTACTCGCACACACTTAAACACACACGTGCGGATAATGGCGGTGGTAATGAAAGCCCCTGGCGTTCATCACTCTGTCTTAAGCAGTGGTTATTGAGGCATTAAATATGTCTACACAGGGCTCAGTGAAAGGCTGCCAGATCAGTGTTCTCCTCTGAGGGGCTCTGTTTGCATACAGACAGGTTGGGGGATTGGGAACGTGCACCGAATGGAGGCTGGGAGTCGTAACTGGGTGCCCACCACTCTGATGTTAGTGCCATTATGGGATGTCACTGTGGGAGAACCGCGGCTCTTCAGCGGGATTACTGAGATTCTTGCTGAAATTGAGCGGAATTGGAAACGTGGCTGACGGATTCTCTCCCGAGTGATGCGTGCGCACCACACACACACACACACACACACACACACACACACACACGACGAGACACAGACACACATGTTAAAATAAATGCAAATGCATATTTAGGAAAACATTTAGTCACTACAGGAACCCTGATGATGTTGATGCTCGTACAAAAAGAAAAGCAGACAGACTGCTGTACGCTGTCGATTTGATTCAACAATGACATTTCTCATCTTTTTTCTTTCTTTTGATTTCTTCTCACAGCACGACAACAAATGCAAAACAGCACTGGTGCATAGCTCAGCAGCCTCCTCTGTCTTTGATGCATGTTTGCATAGAATAAAATGTGGTGGTCTGGTGTGTGTTTTTTTTTTATTCCACACTTGCAAAACAAAGGATTTGAATCGTATTAAAATGAAGCGATGAAGCAAATGGAATCTGCCACGTCAAAGAAAAACACTGACTTAGATTCTGAAAATGCATGTCGAGTGATTTTAGTTTTTTAATTTCTAAACTGGCGTGAATCTATTCCGGTGAAACTCATCCAACACTTCTTTACCTTGTATTGTACAACTGAGTTTTGATCAACAGAAATTTAATTTAATCTGTCGAGGAAGTTATGTTTTCACCCTCGTTTGTTTGAAAGCAATATTACGCTGAAACTAGTTGACAGATTTCCACCAAACCTGGTGGAAGGACGTTGTATCGATCGTCACATTTTTGTACAAATTCGGCCTAGGAGACAGATCCAGGATTTTGTATCCTATAACATTGCAACACAGGGCGTTTCCCAGTTAATAATTAATGGGACTTGATGGAAAAAAATATGGCATATTTAGGGGATTGATATCGATGAGTGTGCGCAATTTGGTGCAGCTTGATTGATTTTAAAGACACTATTTGGCGGAGCTATGCTAGGTTGTTGAACGGAAGCCCTACAACAGTATCAGAACAAACAAGGCTCAGACAGAAGTAAAGGGCCTTTACACCTCAGTAGCCTCCTCTCTAATGGGTTTTTGGGGGGTCAGTGTGCTAGAGGCCACACTCCTTTCTGAGGTCCCTTCTCCTGTGTCATAAAATAAACATGCTGGGTGCGACCCTGGTGAGGGTGAACATTAACACCCCAGCCGCCGGCCCAGGGGTCGGCGGGGGGTCAGCAGCCTGCAGTGGAGGCAAAGGACGGAGATTATTCTTCCACGCCGACAGCCGCAACAACGTGGCACCGGGCGCTTTGCGTCGGGTGTTTGAGACTCTCACCTCTGAATGTAAATTCTCTCTGACGGGTCAAAACAGTGTTTTGGGCCTCTTGGTAACTCTGAGCACATGGTAGACTTACAAATGATTATTTCAAGTGATTGTTTTATTTTTAATATTTGATTATTTTTTGCTTTCCTCCTCAATATCTCACTCTTACAATTTACTCCGTAATACTTTCAGTAAAAGGAACCAAAAGTCTGTCAAACCTGCGATAATTTAACTCATCTTTTATGTTGATCCGGTGAACTTACTACTTATTTGCACATTCATCAGGTTTGTGGCAACATCATAATTCATGCTGATGTGTTTCTTGCCTCCTTATGACTACAAATTTGACATGTAATCTCCTTTTTGCTTCGTTTTGGTCCTCACCAACTTCTCTGTAGCTGCTCAACCCGTCACTCCATCCACCAGCTGGACGCTAACCTTGTGTGTCTGCAGTTTGGTGCTGAGCAGTTGGTTTTCGAGAGTTGTTTTGCTAAAACCGATTTGCCTGCTGCAGAAAACGCTGTTGAGGGAGCAGCATTTCTAGCTATTAAACCAAAACAATGAGCTGAAAGAAGCTAAAATGCTACATTAATAAACTGTATGAAAAGCAGATATATAGTTAATTGTTGATTTGAAAAGCATTACTCATAGTTCTTTTAACGACACATTTTGGGGGGTTTGTTCGTGAATTGTTTGCAGCACGTTGCAAAGTGCAGAAACCAGAAGAGGCAGAGCAGAGTGCCGTGTGCTTCCCCCAACAGTGCTGCCCCTGGTGCATTATTCAGCCTGGCATTCACCCTAACTGTGGGGAGCCACAGATGTCAGACATGGCTAACCAGCTACTGTAGAGAGCAGGCACGGACATCAGACCTGCAACACTGGTCAGACTCGATAGTGAACTACATTCTTACATTTAGAAAGGAGGAAAAAAGAGAGAGCAGAAAGCTAGGAAATTATCGACAACCGTTCAGACACAGGCCAATTAGCGATTTGTAAATAAATCTTACTATTGCATTCCTCCTTATAATGTAGATGTAGGTTTTCTTACTTTCTGCAGAGGATTATTTCCAAAGTGTTTTTTTGTCCCCTGTGCTGCAGCTAGAAGACACTACGATTACAAAACAAGACAGAAAGTCAGGATTTATAAGCAGACTGCAAGCCATAGGATTTATATGCCCTTTTAGCCTATCCGCAGTGTGCTTATAAAACCTCCCCCTGCAACAATTAGGGGGGCATAGATCACATTCTTGCCTTTACAAAGGCCCGATAACACCACGAGGCTTTGGGACATCTCATTCGCATTGGGGACGGTCTGGAAGATGCTTTACTAGATGGATTTATACGTTGCCCTGCGCTGCTTTTCCAGTGATTGAATGTCTGTGTGCATGTGTTGAGCGGACTCTGCGTGGATCTGTCAGGGGACTCATAAGGCAGGTTTGAATTAGGCATGAGATCGGAGGAGGATGTGTCCGCGTTCGCCCGTGTGTGCATGTGCGACGCCGAGTACTTTATGGTGAAAGAGCGTGTAAGTAGTGACGGAGACAGATGTGGTCTCATCCCCGGAAAAGGCCCCGAGGATAAAAAATGATCAGGACAAGACCTCGGGATCAGGGCAGAGCAGGACGTTTCCCAAGATCACATATTTTCAGCGTGTTACACGTGGAAAAAAAAAGAAGTATGCGAAATGGACAGATACTCTAACACACATATGCACTTAGTCTTCCCTCTCTGTTGGATGGCATTACCGGTTGATAATATCCAGTTGCACAAAGTGAAATCAAATCCGTGAAAACTTCCCACAACCTTTTTCATGTGTGCAGCTCAGAGCTTTTCCGAAGAGGTTCGCTTCAGCCCTAAACACCACAAAGCCCATAAAACATGAGCTGCAGAGTTGTGAGAGACATAAAAGTGAGTTCTTTTAATGTAATATTGATTTACAGACCACATATTAAAACTTCCCCTGGTCATGGGTTATTACTTTCAACCCCACTAACAAATCGCACGGGGTGCTGAACTGGAGCCGGGGCATTCGAGGCACTGGAAGTTTTGAGATCAACGTGCAGAGGTTTTGGGTGTCCCAGTCTAGACGGTAGCACCCTGAGGGCACGGGCTCGGACTGCAGGAAAAAACACTACGCAGCGAAAGTAAGGGAAAATATCGTGAAAATGTGTGAAGAGGTTTTACAGTGTATTGGTGCTAAATGTACAACAATGTAGATGTTTCTGTTTTATCATATTTCTTAGATGCGATGACAGGCCGTGGGGAGAGGATCCGGTTCCCCGTCAACATCTTCCTGCCCCTGATCTGTTTTCACTGATGTCATCCTGAGGTTTTTATTTTTACTTGTCCATATTGATTAATGCAATTAGAAACAATTTAGCAGGATGACTGTCTGTGTTGTGACCTCACAGCACAGTGTTGTGACAGCAGGGACGACAACAGGGAGAAATGAATCAGTTCACTCAGTTCGTGTTTTAGAGGTGTTAGGAATGTTCACAGAAACAAGAGAGGCTTATTTTGGTTTGGTTTAGTAACAATCATGCAATATATTTTTATAAAAATCCAACATATCAATCAAGTCCCAGAATAATAACATCGTCCATGATCGGCCAACAAGTCATCAAGCTGCTGACTGAAACACGAGTGAATCACAGGATTGAACGATTGATTGGTTTGATTTAATTGAGTCGTTCCAGAAAACAGATGGAGAAAAAGTGAAAAGCATCACACACATCCAGAAAAACCAGATCATAAAAGAAAACAGTGAAATTAGATGAAGATAACAGGATCAGCCATAACCCATTTATTAGGCAGAGTATAAACATTGAATAAGTGTTAATAAAACACTGAACATCGTTATGATTTTAAGTGTTTATTGATGTGAAGTATCTGCCAAAGGAGACGTTATTTTTTTTTAATGTTAATAAACACGCTACCTTTACTTGAAACTTAATTGAACCTTTTTAATTTTTATTTAGTGTCTTTGATAGCTTTTTTGAAAAATATACATTTTAGTATATTGTAGAGCTCTTTAAGTATATTTAGTCTTCACTCCATATGTTGGCTAATACAGGAAATCTTTCATTTTTAGTTGTTTTATTAGCACAATGTACTTGAGTTAAATTAAAGGTTAATGTTAGAATTTTTCACATGAAGTGAAAGTATATTTTTTATAACACTTAATATTAATAGTTGTACAGTTGAGAACACCAATGTTGTTGATGGGAATTGATATTATTTGTTTCAAAAGATACGTGGTGTTTAATTGGATGATTCTTGGATTTTAAAACTTTATATAAATGAGTTTAACTGCTTTTAATCTGATTTAAATGTGTATATATATATAGGCCTCAGCATGATTTTGAATTATCGTTTAGATTTGTTTTATTGGGAAATAAAATGGAGAGATATTACTAAAGAAAGGTTAAGTGAAACATGAGATTAAGTAAAGTCCAGACAAATGAGAAATGGGGGGGGGCTGCTGCTTTAGAAGGAACTAAGTATTCCCAAAAACCAGGCTCGCCTTGGATGTAATAGTACTGGTAGTTAATTCAACTTTATTTGCTCAATGCATGAGAGCATAGTTCCCGAATAAATTGCAAAGCAAATATTGTAAAAAGCAAACTTTCCTTGTGTTTTCACCAGATTGACTAAACAAGCAGGAAACACTCGACGATTCTCGGGCAAATATGGCTCCCATTTCCATTTTAATTCACCGACTGGTAAACGCTTCCACGTGAGACTCAAATCTCACAGGAGAGTTTGTGTTTTTTTCAATACAAACTATTCCAATTTGTTTACACGCTCATGGAACACATACGTAAATATGTGGAGTTTATTTATAGGCACCGGCCGAACCACGACAGCAATAGCAACAGCAGCGAGCCTTTTCCATGTCTCATGCAAATCTTCGCAGAAACACCCCCCAGCACGCTTAGTTTTTTTTCCGTGGCAACACAGCATTTACATTTCATGAGCTCACTAACCTTTTTTTGTGTGCGTGTGTGCGTCCCTCTGCATTGACTTGTCACTGGTCTGATTTAGTGCACCAGTCATTTCCATGCAGGCCAGAGGCTGAAACGCTCTCTCCCTGCTACAGATGAATATTTACATGGCAGTTAACAGGTGGCGAGTAGTTTAATGGCGGTAATTGCTCCGCGGCACGTGTGGCAGCAGAGGAGGTGTAAGATGTGTGTTGCCGGGGGCCGTCCCGTTTCTGAGATGGTGCGTCCCAGGGGATGCTCGAGCATGTGGCAGCGTGCGTGTGTGTGTGTTTGTTCACCATATTTTATACATTCAATGGTGACATATAGGCTGCCCGGCCTGTTTGCCGCATAAAAGAAGCATTGTGAACTGGTGTGGCGCAAAAACATGCTTCCACGTCAGCACTTGACATTAGCATCTATAGCAAATGTTTCTTTCTTTGCAGATGATAATGGTTGATTTGTTGGTTGGCAATAAATTAAGGTTTTTAGTGTTTTTTGAGGCGGTCAAATTAGTTAAATAAGCCAAATAAGAGTGGGAGATCAAGACGTTTACTTCACGTCCTCATTTTGAGCAGATAGAGATCTGCCTCCTCTACATTTGTTATTTCACACCAGCTTCATTTCTCTCTTCGTTCGGAGAGAGATTAGTGTTTATTGTCGGCCTGACAGCCATGCAAATGCTAAAGCGCTGGAATGCTCCACGAACCGGAGCAGATGGACACAACAGGCCCATCCTTCTCACTCTCAAGGAAAATGACATCACCACATATGGTCGCGGGGATTGATCTGTCGTTGGAGAGTGATGGCCGGCGGAGTGGAGAGAATGGGAAATGCGCCGGAGCAGAGCCAAAGCGCCGGCGTTATGTTTTCCGTGGTGAAACTCATGCAGTCGAAAAGGATGAATGTGTCAGCAGACAGACTGTTTATGAAATTGATTGCCTGGGGGTTGTCGTGTGGCTTGGTGAAAATGGAGGCCTGTTGGTTTAAGTGAGATTTCCTTTTTTTATATATTTTAATTTAGCCTGTTTATCCAGCTTTTCTTATATTCTACTGTCATAAAGTGCTCTCAATGTTTTTTACATGTATTTATCAAATGATGCTTTAATCAGAGAAGATGTCCTTAATATATATATAATATTGTTTATTAAAATAACAACAGATTTCCCTCATATTGCCTCATGGTGCAGAATGAAAAACACAGAGCTGTCAGTCCTGCCGTGTTTCAATCGGCAAACACCTTTAAACAGCAGAAAATAAATTAGTCATCATTTAGAAGTTGGAGCTAAAAGTAGCACGAAGCACATGTGATTTATCTCCTTTTTAAAAAGTGCAATCATTGCATCTCCGTGACCACGAACTGGGGAAAAAAAGGTGCAGATGCAGAATCAAAGTAGGAGAATGAGTTGGAGGGAGAGAGAGAGTGATGATGTTGGAGGGAAAGGAAATGGGATGGATATGCAGCTCCAGACACAGACCAGAAGCTGGGAGCTTGTCTTGTCCTGCTGTGTGTCTGGCAGATTGCTATGGAGCCTGTCATTGCGGCCAGCGGGGTGTCCAGCCACTACATGGCATTCAGCAGGGGAGCTGAATAAATCACTGGAACACACACAGTCCAGCTTACGACCGCCTGACAAAGGCAAAGACTGCCCTCTAGTCACACCTATACTTTGTTTGACTGTGGTATCAGCACTATTCTGACTGCTGAAGTAGCACCGCTTATTCAATTTATGGCTTTAAACAAAGGCGAGAAGATTTCTGGTTGTTACTCAAAACCTTCTATGTGGATAAAACCCATGTATAGAAGGATATTCATCAGACTGTGACTGATATTGTAATGTCAAACTAAATATTCGCCAACCTAACGTCCCTTCAGGTAAACATTTGTACAGACATTGCTTTTGTGAGCACAAAACTCTCTCACTTTATCCTCACTCTAAACCTTTGATTATTTCTACGTCAATCACACGTCCAATACGCAGCGAGATGCACATCAAAGACAATTAAAGTCAGTTTAACTGTGTTATCTCGTTCCAGAGTTTGCACTCACTTTGCAGAACATGTTGAACCAATGGAAAACCAACAACAACCACCGGCTAATTGTTTGAAGATGTTAGTCTGTCCATCAGCGCTGCTCCGAGAAAGTCAGGGATTCGAATCATGAGTCGGGGGGGCCCCCTCGGTCGGCGGAGGTTCCTCGGGTCAGGCATTTGTTTGTGAGGTGGTTTTTCTGAGGTGGGATAAAATCATTTCTTTATCTCAAGTCGTCCTGTCCGCTTGGTGAAGACGTCTACGACAGCTACAGGCAGCTGCAGACATTAGCTCTGAAGGCTAACTTGCCTTTTTTACAATTTTACGTTACAATTTTTCCACTAAAACCTGCTAAAAACCAGGCACTAAAATTAATTATTGCTTGAAATTATATGATATATGAATATTTGTATTTGCACACTTTCAAAAACATCTGTTTTTGAGATAATAAAATAGATTTTAGAGCAACAGAATCAAGTCGTACATCTTTAATCACGTGTCGTCTGCAGTATTGCAGAGTTACATTAGCAACGAGCTGTCAGGAAACAATTCCTTTCACTTTTGTTAGCACTTGGTGTTTTATACGTTACAAGAAATCATTGTCTCATCTTGATAGTTACGATTGGTTGCAAACAAATCATTGATGTCTTGTTTTTTAAGACCCTGCTGAGCAATTTACGAGTCGGACCAAGTCATTACCTGTGAAACGGCTTTGTTCCAGCTCATAAAGAACAAACTGTCCTGCAGATCGAGTGTCACAAACGTCCCTCAAGGTTAATGCATACCTGACATCGACACTGCAGGGAGGAAGTACCGAATGTTTATGAGAAAATTAAAAACTAATCTTCTTAATATGGGTTTTAAGATGTTTAGTATGCCTCTTGCTTATTAAGGCAGTGAGCAGTAAACCCAGATCCAGAGCGTTTCTTCAGAAACCTACTGGCTTCCTCTTTATCCTTAAAACTTAAGACTTTCATCCAGTAAAAACTGTTTTAATACAAGTGTTTATAATTTCAACCAAAGTGAAATTTCAGACAAATCATATTTAATTGAATTCATGTTTTTATCAATTCCCTTAGCATTTAACTTTCATTAGTTTCACGGATCACAAGACAAATCACAGCTATCGGATGTTTTCTCGAGGTTCAGCCTGTTTAGAGTCTATCACAGCAGCATCAGTGTTTCTAACTATCAAACTACACGATATGAGCTTTTAGATAATCAACGCTACATGCACACAGAACAGTCAATTTGTAGAGGGAACTGGAGTTGTGTGGTCCTTAGTTTCCCAGACAGATTTCAGGGGCACAGAGATGTCAGTGTCACCTCATTTCATCCGGCAAAGCAACAAGGAAAGACATGAAAACCCTGCAATTGCACCAGAATAATAACAGCCTGCGCTCCTGGAAAGACTGGCTCATTGGTTTGGGTTGAGGAATGGCCGCTGACGACGAAGACAAGCATGTATTTACACGAGACACCCACACGGGCCTCCGTAATCAATCTTCCAATCTCTCAGGGTGCAGACTCGGCCAAGAATCAGTGTGTGGGATGGAAGTCATGGTAAACAGCATGAATCTTCCGCAGCCTATTTAAAACCGTTATTTATCCACAGAACTGCAAATCTTTTCCTGCCTTGTCAAACCAAACATAATGCTTCTTATGCACATGTTGGCATTTTGAAGAATACTGTAAGTTTGTGATCTTGCCAGGAGTCAGATAACAAGATTTCTGATCCATCAAAAAACCAACTAATGATGCTAGAACCCTCATATTTTCTTATTTATAGCAAAATCTGGTCACAAACGCATCCTAGAACCTTTACGTCAGTGTTCATTTTGTAGAATTGGCTGCTTCCCTGTGCAGAGGACTCCTGCCGTCACTGTTGTTGGACCATGTGGATGCTGGTCAGGAAACTCTGAAGGCTGTGCTCCTAAAGCCAATGATCTCCCATGCACCATTTTGGATGCTCTCTCTGCAGAGGGATTCATATGCTGCTTCCAGACCTGCACTGAACTCTGTATTCCTACTGTTGAAGACGCTTCTAACGTGCGACAGACACAAAATGAAAGAAACAAAACGACCACAAATATCTCCCGGTGGAAAAAGCGGTGTCATACATGTAGAAAGACACCGACGAAGATGTCATGAGGGTTCGTGGTGATAAGAGCCGTCACTGGTGTTTGTGTGTTGTAAAGAAAATCACGTGATCACCACAGCGGACTGTTGGGCATTTCTGCCTTCATTGGAAGATGGAAACAAATCTCTGTACATGTGTCGTACGTGTGTGCACCCTCTCTACCAGGTGAGCTGTCGTAAAGGCCCTTGATTGTCCTTTTTAAACTCTTTGACACAATTTCCAGCACAACAACCTCCGTCTTGGCCGGAAACACAGTTTATTTGTGTGAATTATTTACCTTTTTCTTTTTTCACTTTCTTACATAGATTCTGACGAGGAGATTGCGACCACTCTCACATCGCTCTGTTAAATATTAACCTGCAACCACCTCTAAAACTCACAAATTAACATTTCAAGTCTAAATTCTACTCAAAAACCTAAGTGATCAATTTTAGTTTTTCAAAGGGAATGTGTTTTTGGACTATTCTTTATGCTAAGCTAAGCAAAGTGACTTCATATTTAATAGACCTGAATGCGAGCAGGGGAGGTAGAAAATAAGTTGAGAACACAGCAGGGGGGGGCAGCCAAGCCTCATCACTCGTCTCCATTTATCAACATCAGGTTGATGTGCACATCTCCGTAAATATCACCAACCAATAAAGAATAACAGAGCTTCATATACTGCTGTGTACATTTCAATCTGAAACACACGGCCTGGCGAGGAGATGAAGTTGAGAGCAGCGACGCCGTCGACCTGATCAACAAGCAGAGACCTGAGGAAAGCTCCGGATTAGAGGATGGAGGAAATGTTTGTGAATCACAGACGCTAGTGGTCATTTAAAATGACCAGTCATGAACACTTCAGGGTGAATGAGTTCTCTGTCGCAATTACCAGGCCGACCTCGGTGTGACTCACCGGAGCTTAGCCTCGCCGCAACACGAAAGGAAGCCTGAGTGTTCATGTGTAAAAAGTGAGTGTTTTTCCATTTGCATAAGGACGATAGCGAGGTGAGAGAGTGGAATGGGTCAATAGTTTCACTAATAATTGCTTATTGCTGAGTGTTGTTCATGCTGTCTCATTTTCTTGTCCTTTAATTTTCTCTGTTCTCACTGCTTGCTCCTCTCCGTCTTGCTTTTCCTCGCCTCCTCTCCACACGTCTCCTTCCTCCTCTGCCTGACTTCAGCCCAGCAGACCAGAGTGAGTGCATGTTTTTACATAATCTCAAAGCATGAGCAACAGATCTGCTGCCTGATGCAGGGGAGCCGGATGCCAGATTTATGACTTGGCACAATCGGCGTAGCTGGCAATCTCATACTTGTTGCCCAATAACATCCAGAAATCCAAATCCTTCCTGTGCCTCTCACAGTTGGACAAACAACATTGGGAAATACATTAACAGTTTGTCTTGGCCTGTAGGTGGTGGACATTTTACAGAATGAGGAGTCGCAGTGAATTTAAATAACCTACATGGACGTATGTTGAAATACAACCAACAGGATTTATTCTTATTTGGTAATTCAGAACCATTCAGAGCTCTGTTCCAGTAAGAGTAGAGTATCTATTTATTCAGTCAACCCCAACAATTGAAACACATCTCCTTTTAATCCCCTTTTTTGCTTTTTGTACCACAAACATCCCTTAAATCATATTTACTCTGCTGAATTGGAAAATATCTTTGGACACAATTTGGGAATGACTTTGATTTTACTCTAAACATTAAGTGCATTATTTTAAAACTTATCAAATCGTGTAATTTCCTCACAGGAGATTTTATAAGTAGTTTATTTGCGTGATCATAATAATCTGCTTTATTGATTCATATATACCTATGGCTCCTTTCTGTGGTAATACAATTGGATTTAAAGTTGACAGACTGAAATGCTGGATATTCATAACTAGATGCTGTTGCATTTGAAAAGTTCTGTGTACGTTATATATTTCTTAAAGTAAAGTAGCTGTGAAATGGAAAAAAAAACACTTCTCAATCATATAAAGTCTGTTTTTTTATTCAATCCACCACATGGTTGTAATAACATTGTACTAATCAAAGCTCAATCGTCGTGTTTACCATCATATCCATGAAACTTCAAACCTTATTTAAACCAAAAAAATCACAATATTTCCCCAGTTTGTCAAAGACTTACTTGTGTATGTCTGCTTTATTTTTTATCACCACAAACATCAACCCCTGTCGTTCTGCTTCCAGATGGACGCCTGCCAGCAAAGAAAGGTGTTCGCTACAAAGCCAGCTGTGTAAATTGTTAATTTTGAATCAGTAAACAAAAACCTGAGTCGTCCACTGAGGCAAATATGATAATTGTTTGCGGATTATGGAGATCTGGCTGGCAACGCGGCGGAGGCTGTGAGTAAACGAGAAGAAAGCTCAGCTCAAACAAATGCAGTTACTCAGCCAATGGAGCAGTAAGGCTGATGGCACACACTGGTGTGATCCATGGGGGAATATCCAGCCTGGGAGGAAGGTTGGTTCAATCATTAAGACACACACGGACTTCTAGAAATAACTGGATTCTGGATGGAGCCTTAAAGCTAAAGTGCACCCGTGGTCCAAGTCTGGCAGTTATTTCTTTCACTTAGATACTGAAGGACATATTAATGTAAACGTGTGGAAAACATATAATTGATGTGTAAAGAATATTGTTACTTTTATTTAGGAGAAAATAATCAACATGAAGTTAAACACTCACATCGAGAAGTTGAGTGTCTTGACATTTGAATAAATGTCCAAGCTGATGTAGCTACAGTGCTACAATACAAAATATAGCTGGTTCCTTAATGTGCATTTTTATAATCGGGCCCAGAAAGCAAGGTGACATTGATTCAACGTGTGATTGACTTATTTGCTTTCATGCTAAGGGTGTAATGAGAGGATTAATACAACCCTCACGTGGCTACAGCTAGCACCTGGTTGGCTTTAGCCTTGTACAAAGACTGGGAAATGCTAGCTTAGCACTGTCCGAAAGCAACGCATGCTACCAATCAACATCTCTATAACTCACATGTTGTGTTTTATCTTTTTTAATCTGCACAAAAAGTGTAAAAAAAAAATTGGTATCACAGAGTTTTGTGTAGTGCACATAGTTAATTCAATGGGCTAGCAGGTAACCATACGTAAGTCCACTTGGCTACGTTGACATGTGCGACACCTGAAGATGTCACTGAATCCTTCACACTCTACGTCAAATACAGTATATCACAAAACAGCTATAGAATAAGTATTGTACCTCTGGACAGGCTTATCGTATACTTTGTGAGGCTAACCTGCCGCTAGCGGGAGCTTCATCGCTGGCATACAGAAATAATAATTACATCAATCTTCTCATCTGTGCAAGAAGTGAAAAATACCGAAACATAACTTCAAAGATTCGATTTCAATCTCCTTATGTATTATTTACGACAATGTTGAGGGACAGAAAAACATGGAGAGCACACACACTTGTTTGCCCTACTTTGCTATTTTCAGCTACAGAATAATAAAAACTTCTGTAGTAGCAGCTTAGACTAAATATAATGTAAATTTTGTTCTGGCTGTCGTTCGTTTCACTGTGTAAAACAACAGCTGTTTAGCATTTTAAAAAACGCATCATAGAGGCTAGTTAGACTAAAGTCAGGATGTTCCCTGTGACATCAGCCCGCACAAAAAATACCAGAGGGGAAACTGAATCAACACAGAAAGCGACAAGTCTGTTATTGGCAGCCCGATGCAAACTTCATCATTTGAAGCATGACTAACATCTTCCACGACAGCTTCCATTGACCTTTTAAAGTGGTTCTCGTGAGTTGTTGCTCTTTAAAGAACTGACTATTCCATCCTTTTCTTCTCGAGAATGGTAATAATTGTGTTCGGCGGTGAGACGCTCTAATCTCTCCACCGCAGAGACCGCGTATCCCCGCAGACCTTCGGATCAAAGCCTGCCGGGGACTCCTCGACATGGTGTCCCTTGATCGCCTTTTCCACCACACAAACAAAATGCCCCCAAAGAGTGTGTGAACTGCCCACTCTGGGAAAGAAATGGTAGAAGAGACTTTAATGCCTTGAACGAGATAAGTAGAGTTCCTTGACACTCTCGGTCATTGATACACAGCCGCGCTCTGTGTGAGGCAGTGGTCTTCAAGGATGGGTGGTCCGTCTGGGGCTGGAATCGGACGTGTGTGTAGGGGTGTGTGAGCTCCCTTTGTGTCAGGGGAGAGGGGCCTTTGTTCTCTTAACCAGGGAGGTGGGACCGACAGATTAAGCCTTTAGAAGTGCAACCGACCACCATGAGGGCACGCCACAAGGGAGAATGTGTTTGTATGTTGCTGTGTGTGTGTGTGTGTGTGTGTGTGTGTGTGTTTAGATGGGTGTGTACTTACAAATGCAGAGTGTGTTTTGTGGAATATGAGCCAAAGTGGTTAAAAAGGAGAGAAGCAGGGGAACGGAATCGACACGGAGAAGGAGACAAAAAAGTCAGAGCGGGTATTTGTACCCATTTGCATGCGAATTAGCATGAGTTAGTGAGAATCTGATGCAGGTCAGCGGGTCAATAGTTCTCATCCATCTGTCCTTCTGATGGCATGCCTCCCAGGTCAGCTTGATTCCTCTGTGAGGGAGCTAATCTCACCCCAGTGGTCAGTGAGCCTCTACAGCGTCCTCTGATCTGCTCCTTCAAACTCCCCTGCTCCCCACACACACAACAAAATGGGCCTGAGCCGAGGAGAGACGGGGGGGGGTCAGACACACACTCCCACACACTCACACACACACACACACACACACACACACACACACACACACACACACACACACACACACACACACACACACACACACGAAACACACACACACTGAGACAAACAGATTGATAGTTGCCTTAAAATACTAGTTTTCATCAAAATCATTTGCATCAAAATCTTAAGAATAAAGAATGAAACCTAAAAATCAATCTCCTGAATTTGCTGCAGACAATTCTTCAGTTTTATAGCAAATACCAACAGTGAGCATCATTCGTGCGATTGCCCCCAAACAAGGACCCTAAAAACTACTGCAACAGGGAAGCGTCCCGAACTTTTTCTCTTTCCTGTTGATATCGATGTTCTTTGTGGTGCATTTCGTCTTTTACCCACATCGAGCTTATTTTAGCATATGCTGAGAATTATTCTTAAATACTGTTTGACCCATGTCTGTGGAGACCAAAGCTTTTGGGAATAGGACAAGCGCACCATCTGTGATGTAGTCCTCCATCGCTCCTCTGTCTCAGCTCGACCTCCTCCTCCTCCTCCGCCTATTTCTCTCCAATTCTCGTTCTCTGCCTCTCTCCTTCATCAGTTTTCTTCTGTCTCAGCGTTCCTCCGTCTGTCATGGCTGTCGTCTGAACAAACAAACACGCGAGGGTCCACGGCGAGCCAGACGGCGTGATGTGGGAGTGTTTGCTTTGGTTGCTCCCGTGCGGGAGAAAGTTTTCTTAAGAGGCACACAGAGGGCCGGAGCTGAACACTGAGACCACAGAACAAATATTTACCCTCTTGCACCCGGGCCCTATTTCTTTCTCTCTCCTCCTCCTCGGGTGAGGAACAAGGGGATGGACCCACCTTTGGTTCTGGGGCAAAGGGAAAGAAGTGGTCCACAGATACAAAGAGGTGTGATGCTCAATTTATGGGCTGTGATTGGGTTTCTAGATTATTAACCAACACCATTAATGCATCTAATAACTGTGCAACTCAGCCAGGCTCTCCACGCGATTCCTTGAATGTGGAAAACAAAACAGGGCTGTGTGACTTCAGTTGCAGCCTCCTCACCCGTCGATTCCTCAGGCAACCTTTGCCAGTACTGCCATGCTCTTATTCTCTTACTCATAATCTCCACTCCCTCCACGTCTTCCTGCCACGATCAAACACAAATCAACAGATATCACTGTCCCTCCAATGCAACCATTAAGCTCAGCCTCCATCTGAATCTAAAGTGCCTCTCCTGTCGCTCCACTGTCTGTAAATATGCACATGTTTGACTGCGGGGTCATGGAGGAAGACAGGAACTGGGCAGAAATGCCCACTTCCTGGAGGAGACGGCACCGCAGGGTGGAGTGGGGTGCTTCTACCAATCATGCGTCAGCACAGGGACACTCTCGGATGCACGCCGTCACACATCAGAGATGAACAATAAAGCGGGGAGGTGAGGGAGAGGACGCTCGCAGGAAGTGGATGATTTCACTTGCTCAGGTGTGAGGTCTGTGATGGACAGATATGCAGGTGTTAATATCCTGCAAAAAGGAAATAGTTGCACGCTTTGGTGACCTCCACTGAGCACAGGGCTGTCCTCAGGTTGGCTGTGGAATTCCTAATGCTGGGTTCTTCTACATTGTGACTACACTAAAACAAAAACACATGGAACTATGGAAGATATATAATTAATATGTCACACTGTGTATAATTTCAGAATCCCCATAATAATATACCTGTTCAAACACTCCTTTGTTTATGTTCAGCTTCATGGAGCATCATGAGAAATAGCAAGATCACCAGTGGAACTCCAGCGCCCTCTTGTGTTGTGTATGACTCATCTTCATTTCCAGCATTTCAGGAATTCATATTTTTGATGTGAACTCCTTTTTTCTGTTGTTATATTTGAATTTAATGGGGATTTTTTTCACAAATTTCCAGAAATTTCTTTAAATTAAAAACCTATGAAAGTTTTTTGTGATCTAAGAACTGATGTGATAAGAATAAACCTGTTGGGCCCCCTGATATATATTTATATATTAATTTTTATCCCTGTCTCTACATTTCATTGATATTTGCATCTTAAAACTGATGCACAACCATC
Source organism: Hippoglossus stenolepis (assembly GCF_022539355.2). Lineage (NCBI taxonomy): Eukaryota > Metazoa > Chordata > Actinopteri > Pleuronectiformes > Pleuronectidae > Hippoglossus > Hippoglossus stenolepis. Next base: position 15,980,310 of record NC_061502.1, read on the forward strand.
GTCTTGTTAGATTCCATGCATCTGTAATACTTCTCACTGTGTCTGCATCATTGATAGGCTATTGATTTCAGGTTATTGATTCCAGGTTATTGATTCCAGGTCATCCATCCACCACGTCTTTGAACCGTGGGAGCAAAGAGCAAACCAGAGCACCACATCCATCAGGTAAACATGCAAACTCCAAACACAAAAGACTTAGACCGTGGCCTAACGCTTTGAGGTACATGTGAGGCTTGTGCTCAGGAGGTAGAGAGGGCCGTCCACAAACCAGAAGGTCAATGGTTTGATCCCCGGGACCTCTAGTCTGAATTACGGAGTGTCCTTGGGCAACATGGTGAACCCAAATTTCCAGTCCAGTTACATCCCTTGTTGTAATAACATATTTAAAACATATTTAAAATACTGCATAACGAAGCAGAGATGCTCAAAGCAGTAGCAGTGGTTAATTTCCATTCATTTACCTGAAATAGCCTGAGCTGGATTACAGGGGGGGGGGGTTGTTCTTCACAAGACCAAGGTCCAGGTCTCTTCGTCCTTCAACAAGACACTGGATCCCTTCAGCCACAAGGGGGGGGGGCTTTCCTGTAATTAATCCTGACCTATGAGCACCCAGGAGGACAAGAGGAGACCTTCCTGCCCCGGGATCAATACAGAACCTTGAGGTAGAAGAGAACAAATCCAGTGCAATACAGTAGCTGTTGACTGTTTCTACCACTAGGTGTCAGGTTGGTTTTACTGTAGAACTGCAGCAGCACAGGCAGGAGGTGAGAAACTGCTGCTTCGGTGTGTACAGGAAGAATAAGGAGGCTGTATATTAAGTGCAGTAATACACTGGTGTGAGTCATTTTACTTTGAAAAACCTGAGAATTCAACAACTCCTTCTCTTTATGTCTCGTTAAAATGTGAAAATTACTAGTATGATATAACCTTTTGATTTTCTTCTTCTTTGAGAGCATCTATTATGCACAAAATATATTTCTCTGCACAACAGACTTAATTATCTGAGTAAACATGTTTGTATTTGTATATTTAGAAGTAGCGCAGGTCTCATTCAGTAGCAGACGAATTTCCCTTTCCTCTTATCAGTGATCATTTTCCTTTAACAGACAGGTAATAAGCGCAGACAACACTTATTAAGAACTGATTAACACTGCTGTCTATCACACGGCGGCTTCACAGTTTTCTCTCACATGAATAATGGAGGAAATGGTGTCGTAAACATATTGCACTGTCACTATCACGGGCGGTGGAAAGAGCAAGTGAGGAGACAGAAATGAGGATAAACACGATGATGCTTATACCGAGGTTGTCGTCTGCGTCTAATTAATGAACAGTTGGCGTCGTTTTTATCATCGCGTCATTATTTTTTAATCGGAGCTCTGTCATGTCGGAGGCTTGAACCTCGACCAAAATGATACAATGAAAAATTACCCAGGATACAGGCTGTGTGCTGGTTCTATGCTTTACCCAACTCATTCTGCACACTGGGTATCTACCCACTAATTCCACAAACCTCTTGAATATCCGACATACACTGCATGACACAGTTACACCACTTCAGTAAATCTCTCAAACTTGTATGAAGCCCCACGTGTCAACAGGAACGAAGCAAATTTAGCTTCATTGGATAAAAAAACCATTGACTATAAAAATCTTCATTGCAGATAAACCAGGTAGGATGAGCACAAAGTTGTCTACCTTCACTCTGCATCATAGACTGTTTACTGCTCTGCACACAACGTCCAGCACATGAACAATGAATAAGTGACAGTTTGTTGTACAACAGTTTGAGGAAGACTCAATAATAATAATATTTCTGAAGTAGCTGCGGAGTATTACCAAGGCCGAGCAAACAGCCCATTCCACACAGGCAGGTTTAGAACTGCACTAGTGTCAAAATCAAGATGCAGGTCTATCTTTCATTATTAAAGCAAACAAAAAGCCGCCCTCATTTACCACATGCTTCCCGTTGCTGGGTACAAGACATCTGGGTGCTCTGTCACAGACTTCCCCGCGTCTCCCAGGCAGTCGGCGCCCGTCAGACCGTTTTTAGGCAAAGAGGCCGCCGAGGAAAGGCTGTCAGCGGAAATGGATGCTTCCCGAGCTCATTAAAGGCCTGTCTGCGGCGTGCCAGGCTCGGGGAGACGGAGCCGGAGATAGAGAGCAACATCAAAAAAGAAATTCCATCTATCATGTTCCACCATGACATTAATATCTGTCACACAACTCTGACAATGCAATACCGCACCCCCGGAGTGAGACATCCTCCTGTCATGGTGCTGCAGCTCGTGTCATGAGGGGAGTGTTCATGTGCACGTGTCCCTGTGTACTTACACGTTTGTTTGAGGGGAAGAGGGAGGATTTATACATGTATTACTTCTCCTCTCTTGTTCCCATTATTAAACATTGACTGTGATATCGCTGCAAGTGAATGTGGTGTTTTGTTTTTCTTTCCTCCTCCCACCAGAATAGTTTCAGTTGTATTCTGCACCACGGCAGAGCTTCCAACGCACAAACCACTCCGGGCTGTTGAACCAAATCTGGAATTTGGAGCACTACTCCGGGATGTTTACAATGAAATGATTCATAATGCGCAATATCAGGGAGGAGCAGCAGTGTTGAAGTGAAAAGCACTGTACTCAGCACATTATGGATTTAAATGCAAGTCCTTGCTGTAGGACGTGCCAGCGCCCCCTGTCCGGTCCCTTCACTGAGCCTCATGTGATGAAGCAGAAATGTCCCCAAAATTGTTTTGTAAATTCTTTCTCCCTGGCAGGCCTTTGATTCCCAGAGGAGAGATTCACTTCTGCATGACTTTCCAACTCTGTCTCTGCCCGGCGGGGATTCTGTCCTCCTCAGTGGTTCTCAAACCGGGGGGCGGACCCCCCCTCAGGGCGCAGCCTCTGCAGGGTAGAGCACTTAGATGACCACGGGGGAAACTGTGTAGTGAAAGTAAGTTGAATGAATGTGATTTATCGTTGGGGGAAAAAGCACAAACAAAAGATGGTGCTGATGCTACTGTGTTGACCTTTAATGCACTAAAACTCAACTTGAGTCCTTTTCCATTAGTTGCTTCCTCTATCTTTGTTAATGAATGTTTAAAACTGGGAGCTGAGGGGACATTAACCTTTTTCGGCTGCTGAAGGGGGGGGGACATGTCTGAGCCACCGGTCTTCTTCAAGGACACATCAACAGCAGAGTCTTGAGCTGGATGAAGGACGACTTTTTGTCACCAAGGAGAATATGAGACGGGAAATAGTCCAAAACATTTATGACTTTGTGAAGTTCAAGTTTTAATTAAATTTCAGCCACACAAAAAATTAGGATACAAGTACAAGACCTCCATGTAAAAGTACATAATCAGCAAAACATGGCTATAGTTTTAAATATATAACTACTCAGAATGGCCCCTTTCACAGTGTCATGTTAAGTATATTGAATACAGTAGATTTTTTTTATAATTGCTACAGATTCATTAACTTTTAAGTCACATTTTTGCACAATTTAAAATGTCGTTATAGTGGACCTACTGCAAGTTGATTGACTTAATATACTGTTATGTAGTTTGATATTAATAGAAATATATTTATATATATTAAAATACAGTACTTCAGTGAATTTACTTAATTGCTTTTTTAATGCATTTTAAACTGACATGTCAGTCGTCAATGTTTGTCATAGGATTAATCTCTAGAAACTGTAGGTTGATATACTAATATTTTCATGTTACTTTTTTGGAACTTTGTATATATTTGTATATCAAAAACTAACAGTACAATGAGAAATCTAAATTGTACAGCACTTGAGTAAATTTACCTAATCCCTCTCCACCACTGCATTCTAACATGCTATGCCTCTCTGAATATAAATTTTTCAAATGCGGCTTAAATCCTCAGCTGCATATTTTTTTCTGTATCATCATTTGACATTTAACATCAGGTCAGTAAATTAAACAAATTGCCCGTACGTGCTGTTTTTCTCCTTGGCAGCAGCGTCCGAAGCCTCTTTACGCTTTAATTCTTCTGGTGTAAAGCACAGCCCTGGTGATGCATCTGTAATTGATGTTATGGGATTATTAGAGACTTCAGTCCCCTTGTGTCGAGCACCGTGTCTCCATGTAAAACTCCTCCTCCCCCTCCCGGGAATCATAACCAGACTCAGCACTTTTCACCAGAATAGTCAGCCAATAAAACTGTAAATCAAAGCTGCTGTGGACGGCTTTTCAATTGCACACTGGTTAACCCCGAAGCATGCCCAGGGTGAGCTGTGATAATCACTATCGCCTCCTCTTGTTGCAGCAGCGTGCATTGATCGCTGCATTCATCCCAAGGATTATTTCAGTTTTTATGGAAATCATTTTCATCCCCGTCTCCGTCAGTATCTCGTTGAAAGAAATTTTGACATAAATCGATGAATCGTCTGCGTCGGAGACTGAACCTACAAAAGTTTGCGTCTGTTATAGAACTTTTTAAGGATCCACAGATATATATATATATATATTTCGTGGATATCTTCTCTCCCTCCCCCTTCCTCCCTGCTTGAGGCTCTCCCTTCCTCTCTCCCCCATATCTGCTCAGATTGCTGCAGCATCACAGGGCTGACTGCCTCTGACAGGACTCTCCTTGGACCGCTCCTCCAGGCCATTTGTCAGAAGGCAAGCCCCGCACGGCAGAGAGCAGATTGGCAGTTGGCTGTAACGGCGTTCGACGTGAACGAGCACGGGGCCACTGTTAGGGCTGTGAGTGAGGAATAATACGGAGGCGAGCTGAATAAACATGATCCTCTGGCGTAATGACTCAGTTCATAGCACTTCCTTGACAACAGAGGCCTGTCGGGTATAAATGAAAACCCATGCATAAATATTCTCCCTGGTTAATATTTTATCAGCTAGATGCCACATGGAACATCGCAATGTTGATGAACCAGCATCCGTGCGAGCGCTGACCATATGTTGTTCCACATTTCTGTTTCGCTGTCTGCGAGTTCAGACCGAGGTGCAGCTCGTTTGCCACGTGTCTCTTCTTCCGAGGTGATTAATCATAATTTCAGACGTAACGCTGAAGTGAAAAAAGAGGAACAACACCTTAATTCTCCTGAGTGTCGTTCTGTTTTTGCCGTAACACTCCTGCAGCAAAAAAGCCTTTCATTAAACACCCATTTTGCAGCAGGATGCTTAAATCACAGCTGGCGTGAAAGCAGAGGTGACTAGTGTTTTTAAAGTAGAATGGAGATATGTGCTTCTAATTAGACCACTGGCTATCTCAGCAGACCTCCTGTCACTGTCGGTGCCCAAACCCTCTCTTTAATTACTCACAGAGGAAAGAGGATGTCAAGAGAAAATAGCAAGTAGGCGCCATGTAAGACATGCTGCATGATTTCTGCTGCGGGGCAGCCGAGATGCACACTACAGCACGGGGAAGGGTTCTCAGGCAATTGATCGCAGAGAGAGGAATGTAACTTTGAAAGAATAATTACAGTACTAGAATAGAAATGTGTTCTTTTAAGTCATTTCCTCATCAATTTCCTGTCAAATTTCTAGTTTTTTTTCATATTAGCATCATTGCTCTAGACACTGTAGGTTGGTTGCTCAGCCTGAAATATCTTAACAGCCATTAAATCTGCTCCAGACATTCACGGTTCCCAGAGGATAACTCCTAATGATTGATCCCCTGACTTTCCCACCATGAGGCTGACTTTTGTCTTAATGAGCGTTAAGTAGATTGCTGCACACATTCAGGTTCCATTCACGATAAATTGTAGTAACACCCCTGATTTGCCATCTAGCCCCACCTTCAGGATTTGATTCGTTGAATTTTGTTTGTGCCTATTGACTGTTTAGCCTGCAAATATGGACAACATATACCAGATACAGGTGCTGCCATTTTGCGATGTTGACGTTACTTTGAGCCAGAGCCGAGCTCGTGTTTGAACCACAAGTACGAGCTCTTGAGCAAACATCGGTGTGATAAGAAACAAATGGATTTAACATGTAGGTTGACAGGGTTTCTGACCTGTACTGCGGCCAGCCACCAGGGGGAGAACAACATAATTTGGCTCCAGTTTGTAATTAGTATAACTTTCCAATCAGTGGTAGCTGTACAATACGTCTCATCGCAAATGCTACCATGCTAATGTACTAAATTATGATGATAAACTTAATAATGTACCAAAGAAAAACCCATAAAGGCTCATTCTCTGCAGCTACCTTCAACAATGGCTTCATATTTAATGGTGTAATCCCATTTTTTTAAGCACATGCACTTTTCTTGAGCATCTTTTCGGTTTTTATTTCACGACAGAGTACAATTTCTGGCAGCAATATAACAGTAATCAAACATTATCGCCGTGCTGCACAGCTCCGCGTGGATGTGGTGCTGCAGCAGATTCTACAGCCTCTGCTGGATAACTAGTGTGGAGATTTTCCAGGCTGAGAAGTGATGGGAGAAAGCTTGTACTCTGACACACCTGTGACACATCACAATTACCCACAAGCCCCAGGATTGTGTGTGTGTGTGTGTGGTGTGCGTGTCGTGTGGCGTGTGCGTGCGTGCGTGTGAGACAGGTACATGCAATCCTGCTCATGGGGGGGATAACCAGATAGAAAGAAATGGGGAGAGACGGATAAACTAACACAAAGTTGATGTTTTCACAGTGGAGAAAAAACAAACAAACAAGACAACACTGCATTCTCTGGCTTGTTGGTGGGTCGCACACCTCCGCAGTTACCATGGTAACAGTCATCCCTGTGGAGAAGAGTTCCGGCTCAATCCCTGAAGCCAGTGTTTGATTGAATGGTTGTCAGGATGCAAGACAAATGATGACGTGTAAGAGCACCGCTGACAGACGCGCCGCACACCGAGGCACAGTTAAGAGCAATAAAAGGTTTACGCATATATGTGTGTGGACAGCGTGTGTGTGTACAGCATGTATTAAAGAGCGGGTCACCAGGGTGGGGGCGAGGGGGCCTAGAAGGTTTCTTATATTTTTTTTTTGCCGCCCTGAGAAAAATATCAATGAGTCCTCACACTCCCGCTCACTCCTCATCCTGGAAATACATGCATGCATATTTTATGGCACGAATTCTCCCGGAGTAAATGCGTGCATCAATAACACAACCCTCCGCTGTATGTGTGCAGGGGTTGGATATTTACTGCGGCTCCAATTTGCATGTGCAGCAAACGCAATAATACCTTTTAACAGTAATGTGCCGAGGTTCACGAAAACACCATTCTCCAAATTGGAAAGGGATTGCTGTCGACTCTGGTAACACTTTGAATCATGCCGCCGCTTCTCGGCAACCTCTTGCCTGCACACGCTAATAAGCGACGCCAATAAATAAGGCTTTCGTGCGACCCCAAGATGTGCCAGACACAGGGAGCTGCATTTAAAAGGCGCATTATCAAATCTGTGTCTCGTAAGTGCCTCATCTTTGTTGCCTTTGTGCAATGTGAAGTTCATTTCCAGTGATAATTAAACCCTTAGCACATTTTCATCTTCTTACCTCTACTTTGCATAATTATCCTCGGGGCCACTTTCTACCGCTAAGGATTTTTTTAGCAGCTGGATAGTGAAGACAAAAGCTTCTCTCGAAGGATGTGATGTGTGTACAGAGGGAAGAGACTTTTCAGTTCAGGGCATGTCGGAGCAGATATGTGCAGTTGGACTCTCATTGTGGCACCAAATTAAATCTGTTGATAATAACAACATTAAAACCCTCATGCCCACGAAACACTATGAACACGGAGATTTCCCTTATTTATTTATTTATTTTTTAAATAGCAATCAGCCGCTATTAGGTCACGATGATTCTGGCGAATATCCACGAACACAGTCACCAACAATTACACGCAATCCTGCTTCTGGAAAAACAAAACCATTCCAAAATCCACAGATATTACTAAACCCCCCCCGAGCTCAAATATACATTCTGTACTGCTGGTAGGAGAGTGCAGCAACAGTGGCCTGCCAATTGCATAAGTGGTTCGCTAATGCTATGGTTAAGTTTATGACCCCCGAAACAGCCTGTTTCATTAGAGGTGAGTGTGGAGCAGCGGAAGGTCAAAGATGCGTTTTATAATATACGGCACTTACCACAGCCGAGTCCGTGCACCTGTAACTTTTCAGCTGTGAGCTATTACAAATGGCCTTGTGCCTTCCTGCCGCTTTAAGCACTGAAGGGGGCCCAGATATTCAGAAATGTATATAAATACAATGGAGCAATGCTTTTAGTTTTGTTCTAAAGGCGAGTTTCTTGAATTTTAGACCTTTAGGGGTGAATCATTTTGTCATAATTTCTCTTTTCTGAGTTTAGTTTAGAGTTAATGATTCGAGGTTAAATTATGGATGAGTAATCATTTACAGCAGCAGATACAATGCATAAAGCAGAATGCTTCTTTTGTTTGGGGTTGTAGCCTATTGAGCTGCATTAGCTTCATAACACATTATTTTATGTTGTATACTGTATTTAAATTTCTTTAAGGGTCTTTTCACTGGAGAAGAAACAAATATTGTCTCACATGACCCTATATTGTTCTTTAGCATCGTTACGGTTAAGTTGGTCTTTTTTTGCGTCTTCTTCTACAACAGAGAGATTAATGTCATTATCTTTTATTTTAACAACAGCTAACATGACTAAAGATGAAATAAACATCCCTCCGCTCTATGGAACGTGTCGCCAACTTTCAGCTTGTTGTTTTGGTCCAGTCATCATTTTAAAATGTAGCCTATACTCATTTTGTGTTTTCAGCCGCTTCAGGCTGATATTTTAAGCAGAACAAAATACTAATTGTGCGCTTCCTCCTCAGCACAAAGACAAAGTTAGCAGCTTGTTTGACCCAGATATTCACTACAGGAGTTGGTAGAGAACAAAAGCAGAGCTGAAGCAAAACGGAAAATTGGACGTTTACTGAGCGGCCATAATGAAACATGAGTATGAATGTTCTCATCTTGTGACCAAATAAATACATGTACATGAGTTAGTTTGAAGTTTCAGAATTTGGTAACAACTATTCTCTACTAAAGACTTATTTATTTGTCTCGTTGATCAAACATATCTTTAAATGATCAACAGAGGATCTGTTTTAACGGCACCGGACCAAACACCCCCGACTACGCCAATGACAATGAGGCTTATGAGGTCACATTCTAGGTCATTTTCCTCCTGTGACAGTATGTACAGTGTAACATGACATGTGCGCTTATCTATGTCGGGAAGAAAGAAATAACAAAGCAACGTAAGCTGAAACCATAATTAGTCTTTCCCCCCTCCCCCCCTCAATAACTCAAAAAAAGTAGAAGAAACACCCACACGATGTCAACTTAATCAACAGAGAAGCTTTAATACAGCGTTTTTTAATACAGACGACCTTCAGGTATATATCAATTACTTCATTAGGATCAAGACTGTTTATTGTCAGTGCCCCTGTAGGAATCTCTGTTGACTGCTAGAGTACGCACTCATTCATCACCTGACCTCCACTCACTTACTGATCACTGCATAATGTCCCCGTCACACCTAATCCTGCATTAATTGTCGCCCGTGCATCCGAGCTGCATAAGTATCAGGTCTCCGGTTATGTTATAGAATAAATGCAGTCAAGAGGAAGTCTGTGATTTCCATCGAGGGAGTGACTGGGGGGTGGGGGGGGCAGAGAGATGAGATGGGGGAGTGTGTGTGTGTGTTGGGGGTTGGGGGGGGGGCGCTGGTGAAGGGGAGATGATAAATGAGTCCCACACCATGCTGTCATTTGTACGTTGGCATCCAGTCCAAAGCACAATTTAGTGTAAAATATGACGCCGGCTCCTCCAGATGACAAAGTTTAATGCTGATGTATGAACAGACAGAGAGCGTCCCCAGCTGCTATTGAACAGAAGGAGGTGGCCATTCTTCTCAAAGGGCAATTAATTAGTGCGCACACAAGCGCCACCGAGGATGGACGGTGAAAACGAGCAGCCTCTCGTAGCTGTAACAACAACGTGCTTTGTTTTAGTTGTTTCTCACTGTCCATCAACTGTCCAGGGAATTCAATCCCTAACCCTAACCCCCTTTTCTATAGCATCAAATAACTAATAAAACTATATTTACACTTCTTATAAACATCAGTGTTACATGAACTTAAGTGAAAGTCATTGTTAAGAAAAATTCACTTGACGTGGATTTTTTATTTGGTCCATGTCCCACTCACTAACCTGGAGGAGACAGGGTTTCACCAATCACCAGGTAGTGATTTTGATGCTTTGACTTTGGAGCCATCATGTCGTCCATCTATATATATATATATATACAGTCTACGGATCAACCTCTAAAATTTGACCCTGACAATATATTAAAATGGATTAGTGCACGTTTAGATAACACAGAGCTCCCTGTGAAGGATCGTCCTCTCGTCTTCGTCAAAGAGCTGAACAGACTGATTTAAAATTCACCTGAGACACTGCACGGAAAGGTCATTGTCAACGTCTGGGAAGATCTCTATAAAAACCTGTTTGGTTTATTTTCTCTACGCACCCAAACGGGGCATCGGAGCATTTTGTTCGTATGAGATAAATCATCACATAACCACAAACAGCTTCTCACACAGTCCCCGTATTGACTCGGAGTCCAGGTGCAGTGAACTGACTCCTTTCAGCCTCTTGCACTCGAAACATCCTTTTTTTTTTCTTCTTTTTAATTGCACAGATATCATGACAGATGCCAAGAGGAAGCTAAATTTACATCTGGATTATGGCATTTCACTGCAGCTGTGCTCATTCTGCAAAGGACACGAAGGTAAACGCTCATCATGTGTCATCTATTTATCCATCGACGTGTGCTTGTCAGGAAGGGAAGCAGGTTTTCTGTTGTTTTTTTTATTTAAAACATTAGATTAACACGCCCCCCCCCACCTCTCCTCACACCTCACGTGGTTTTCTGGGTTAAATCTCGGTCAATGACACACATGCCACTGACCTATTGAGCCTTTCAGCTCTTTTCAGAGAAAATGAAACGTTATCTTCGACTATTATTTTCAACTCGTGAAATTTAAGAGTTGTACTCGCCCTTAGAATTGCAGTGTTTTTTCAATGGGAGATTGTCTCTTCGGGGATTTGTCAGACAACCCAATCCGCCTGTGAACTTCCCCGTTTGCTTGTTGTCTGTAACTCATTTATCTTCCGGATTGTGTTGGACACTATATTTAAGGGGGGGAGATATTTTCACGAAGCCAGACACGGTCCTTGTTCTTCTGAGAGGTTCTGTGGGTGAGAACAACAGATACAACTACAGTAAGTGGCATTAATTAATCTTTAAAAAATGTAAAACAACTTATTTTGATACTGCAGAAATATGTCATTTTATTCTCTTTTCTTTATTTTTATAAATACCAACAGCTCAGTTAGAGATCGCAGGTCTCAAGCTCCAATATCGTCTGCAATCATGATCAAATTGGTAATGTATAACTCTGTATAATGTCTATTAAGTTTTATATATGCACAGTTTGTCATATTCTGTAAGTGCAACCTTTCTAAATCCATATTTTCCCTCATATAGTTGAGTGTGGCGCTTGTTGCAGGATTGGTTTTCGGTAAGTTTATCTCATCACCTGCAAAGACCACGATCATTTGTACAATATATTGATGGCTTTACAATGTACGGGCACAATCACAAATATTGAAACATTGTTCTGATTATCTTGACCAGAAAGCAACCAGCAGATACTGAAACCCAATTTAGTGAAACCACTTCCTACAAGTAAGTATCGCCTTTGTCTCACGTCTGATGTGGAGCAAAATTTGTGACGAAAAAAAGCTCATCAGCTGTTGTTGAATGTAGAAAACAAAATTTATGTCGATATTAAATCATTTTGAGTTGCAAGGTTTTTTTCCCCACAACATATAAAGTACAAACTAAATGATTCTGTGGTTCACTTTGCACAGAACGCTCTGACACACACATTTCTTTGTTTTTACCTCCATCCAGAATTACCCTGCGTCTATCTAACCCACATCCGTGAGAACCTTCAGAATCTCTTTTTTGGACATTTCACAATAAGTTTGCAATTACAGGAAACTTACAAACGACTTATCTCAAATGAAATACCTTGTTCCAGAATGCTGGACGAACTGGTTTGACAGAGATGACCCCTCTGGAACTGGAGACTGGGAAACCCTCTACAATCTTCGTATTGAGAACCCAGGAAAGATCTGCCCCGAACCAATCCAGATCGAGGCCACGACTCTGTCTGGGGTCAGTGTGGCTGCAGCCGGGGATGTGATTTTTCAGTAAGTATTATGCAATTAGCCTTTAGAGACGTTATTTAACTTTTGTGTTTTGTCTTGATAAGCATACTGAACTGAAAAAAAAAAACGTTTTTAAAAAGTTGATTTTACTGTTCATGTTTTTTGTGGTTAGTTTTTATATAGCTACTCAGTTTAGGGATAGTTGCAATCAGCCATAACAAAACTTGGTTGCTGGACAAAACAATGATTCAAACTTAGGAAGTTTTGATTAATTCATATAAAAGGACAGGACCGTAAAATGTTCAGATGTGGGTTAACTTCAGATCCGTACAAAGTGGATCAAAAATTCAAAAAATCAGTCCAGGCACTGGCACTGTTGCATCCAGTCGATCGTTTCTAGTAAATATCTCTCTTTGTTTGTGTTGTCAGAAACGACGCATCTTCAGGATTCATCTGCAGAAACCAGGACCAGACGCTCAAGAAGCAGTGCAACGATTATCGCGTTCGCTTCAGCTGCCATCCCCCGTTCTGCGGTGGAGGTACTGTGTGAGCACGCTCCACACGTGCAGTGTTAAGTTGTTTCCCGCCGTGCAGTCGTGACGTCTCTTGTTCACTCGCTTCCTGCAGCGTGCTGGACCAAGTGGTACGACCGGGACTCTCCCACTGGGACGGGGGACTGGGAGCTTTTGAGTAACCTGAAGGCAGAAAACCCAGGACAGATCTGTGACAACCCGATTTACATCGAGGCTGTTACCACTGACACCATGACCCCAGCCATCAGCACAGGGGAGAACTTCTACGCGTAAGTTTCTCTCATAAGAGAAGAGAGATAGGAATTTATATGTGGTAATTACTGACCATCAAACAAAGTTTCCTAATCATCATGATAAACCGCCACAGAGCTGCTGCTTAAACAGTGAATGGAAACTTTGTAAATGCACATTTACATTAGAGAAGATGACATTTTAATGAGCCCCAGGAGAAAACCAGCCAATAGGCACCATATCGTCTGAAACCTTTAAACCGAGCTAAGCCCATAGCTCACCTACTTACACTTACTGTGTGGTCTGAGGGGCAAGAAACATGACCACACACCAAAAAAATCGTTGGTCAAGAAATAATTTTAAAGCAAGAAAGAAAAAACTGATTTCTGGATATTTTACTGATTCATCAACTGCTTGGATTCCTTTTTCAGCTACAACCCAACTGTGGGATTCGTTTGCCGAATGGAGGACCAGATATCCGGCCAATGCCTCAACTATAAAGTGCGGTTTGGATGCCAATGCCCGTGATACAGCAACACCGAGGTGCGGCGGCGAGAGAGGACCCCTTTTCCAATTTTTATCTCTTAAATTTGTATCTGCTCTGTCTTTTCTTGTATGATTATATGATTTACTTCTCCTGATTGAAGAACCACACAGAAATCAGCCTTTTTCACGGTAAACTTGTGGTAATTTTATCATTTCAATCAATTCTTCTTTTTGTGAAACCTCATTGTTATCTTCAGTGGAAAATACCTATTAGGGGCTTTTTCTTTTGCTTTTCCTGATCTCGTGTGACGACGACTGTAGAAGACAAATCACTAGCAATACAATAAAAATGCTCAAAAAGATGAAATCCCTTTTCCCATTAAGTTCCACTCTGCTCAGCTTGTTTGCAGTGCGCTAATGGGCTCACAGGCTTACGGGGAGCTGTGGTTCGGTGTGAGCAGTGCAGGCGGAGTATATGTCAGCAGATGGCATGAGGCACAGACGGTAGGAGGTGCTGGGTCGCTGGGGGAATGAGGAAAAGTCAGTGAATCTAAATTTTCTATCTGACAAGCACATGTACAGCAGTAGCAGTAATCATTTGTATTATCAGCGCATGTTCCATGTCCATGTCTGTGGTGAGAGGTCGTCAACTAACTAAGAAGGTCGGGGGTTCGATCACCATCTCCATTCCTTAGGGGGATGGATGCTGAGATACTGTAACGCAAATTGCTCCTGGCAGTCTGTGAGTGATGCATGAGAGAGAAAGATGCTTAGATGCACTCAATGTGTGTGAATGGGTGACTAACGGTGCAAATATAAAAAACACGTGCAAATGATCTCTTCAATTTGACGACACACGCGCTGCAAAAAGTCACAACACGTGCAAAATCAGAAACGTGCTGCAAATTGAGAAAACGACACCGGAAATGTTTCCAGCAAATTTGTGCTGTAAAGTTTTTTGAGTGGTCGTCAAGACTAGAAAACTTCTGACCTAAATCCCGCCTCTGAAACATAAAGATACAAGGTGATCGTCCACCATCGCATTTCCTCAGGAGATGAACACTGGTGATAGGAGCTGAAAGTAACTCATGATGCTTCGTGTCGCACAGAATATAAAATGAGGGGGTGAACACTTTCTCAGCTGTGCATTAAGGTGTTTTGTTCACACTTGCACCGCATCGATATTCCTATAGGCTATAATTTGCTGCTATGTAGCTTTGAACGTGCATGTCTGTCCTTTTTGCAAAAAAAGGAAGTTTGCGGTAAACGTTCCCTCATCCCTATTTTTTTATGATTAAAACCACAAAAGGGGAATTCTGACAGTGGTGGCGAAAGCAAAATGAACTCTGCACTAGTACAGAAGTGTTGGAGCTTCAGAACGTTATGGGCGTTCCATTCTCTCCCATTAATCTCCCAATATTCCATGGCTGTGAAGGCCTATTTATAGACCAGGGGATGATTAAGTGGTGAAGCACTGTGCCACAAAGGGAACCAAGCTCATTTTCTTTCCTCGTCCTCTCTTCTTTACTCGTGCTCTACCTACATCCTCTTTTTCATTCCCTCCCTCTGTGTC
This sequence comes from Hippoglossus stenolepis, assembly GCF_022539355.2. Lineage (NCBI taxonomy): Eukaryota > Metazoa > Chordata > Actinopteri > Pleuronectiformes > Pleuronectidae > Hippoglossus > Hippoglossus stenolepis. The sequence goes on from NC_061502.1 coordinate 15,995,349, forward strand.
TTAATTTTCTCTCTCGCCATCTCCTCGCTCCTAGCTCTCCGTACTCCACTTTTTCACGTACATTATGTTATACTTCATACCCAACCTTCTCTTGCAGATTTGTCAGTGGAATTACAGCCTCGGGGGGGGGAGGATAAGTCCCTAAATGCCTCTATTTTCCCCCTGTCAAGAGTTTGACTGAAGGGTTTATGGACGTGCTAATTGTTCTGGGAGACAGCCTCAGTAAGGGAGGATGAGGGGCGTCCATTCACTGTGAATAACGGAGGAAAACACGTGCAAAGATGCAACTTGCACTTGGTTTTGCAAAGCGTCCTTGAGTGGAAGTAGAGCACGGCACAGCGGAAAAGGTTAAGCTAATTTTCACGTGTACAGACGTGATTAATGGAGGATGAGGATGAGGATGAAGAGGAGAGGATGAGGATGAAGAGGAGAGGACTGACCGCGCTCATGCCGAAGAACCAGCCTCATTTCATCACCTGCTGACGTACAGAGAGCATAAATGAGATCAAACTCCTTTTTATGTTTCCTCGCTGATGCTCTATCTGCCGCTCCACATCCACAGTTTCCCCCCCCCGAGTTTGACGCTGTGAGGCTCTGGTAGCAACGTTTTCCTGCAGGGTGGATTTTCTACTGGGCTTTCTATAGATACTGAGCACCTCTGTAGCAAGTGTTTGCCCATTGGAAACTCCCCTAAAGGATTTATACAAGAAGCAGAAACAACAGAAAGTAGAATGAGACCACATGTTGGTCAGAGAAGCAGAGAAGTGTCTGCGGGTATTTGTCCAGTGGCATGTTCAGATTCCCTATTGAGACTTAATGTAGTAGTTTATCTTTTATATGATCAATTCTGAGCAAAAGAGACCATCAAGCAAATGAACAAAAAAGAAAAGCAAAATAGTACAGTCATTTTCTGTAAAATAACTTTTTACAGTGTAATTTTTGGGGAATTGAACACATCTCACGTGTCCTTAAATCCACCACAGCTCCGTGCACCCATGGAACCGGGGGTTTGCATTTAAAGACACATTCGTCACACGTTTTGCATTTCTCCTTATCTCGTCCAGTATATTTTGGTCCCACTGCGGTTTCTTGGCAACCCATGAAAACACCGGAGCTGCAGCTGATCAGAGTCCATGAACCTCCAGTTATTTTAAATAAATCCCTAAATTTGACTCTGCTCATGTGTCAAATGCCGGTTTAATCTAAAAGACACATTTATCACATTCATCGTGGTTCTGATTAATGCTGAATTGCATGTAAATGAGTCGCTCAGCCTCCTACACGACACTGTCTGGGCATTGAAACACCAACTTTAAATCCCCCGTACCAAAGCAATAGGAGCCTGAAAAGCTATTAGACCATGACCCCTCGGAGATAAACGAGACAAAGGCGTTATGGCTGTACCTCTGCGGAAGGTGAGAACAAAACCGGGCTATTTTCACTTTGAAAAGCCATATTAGTCGTGCCAGCTTTTGCCTGCCAGCAACTCCTGCGTGATAGCTGTCTGGGACATTTTATTTTCCGGTCACAGTAGCTGAACCCTCGATTGAAAACACCGAATGCTGAGAGGGTGTTATCCCTGTTTGGAGTTTCTGATCCTGGACGTCTGAGGCAGTTGATCCCCGGATCTCTGTGGAAACACAGTGGGTTGCGTTGCTGAGATGGAGGCCTGGAAGTGTCAGGGATGTTTGGCTGCTCTAACCCCTCGGTGAGAAGAGAAAAACAGCAGGAGTGTAACTGCATGTAAAGCAGGTTGTCTCATGGAAAAGTTGAGGCATTCCATCCAAATGGTGTCGGTCTTTGTGAACTGAAGAACTTCAAGTCCTGACTTTTCTTGCTGTCACTTCCTAAGTGACATGATACAGAATTTAACCGTATGGGGGATTTCTCTGTCTCCTCTTTGTTAGGTATGAAGAGAAATAGGCTCAGGCATAAAAACATATTTGAGGACAGGAATTTTTTTTTGCAATCTTGAACTTTGAGAATAAAGTCAAAGTAAATCATGATTTTCTTTTTTTCGTTTGAATATCGAGAATCAACTTGAAACATTTCAAGCGCAAACTTTTAAGAACATATCAAACTAGTAATGTACGAATATGACTGCTTCTACAAATTTGCCGAGTGAAGATGAATTGGTGAAATTGGAAATAAAAACAGTTCAAACACAAACTCAATGTGGTGATCAGTGTTCGGTCTTTGTGCCAAGGACTGCGTCTGTTCAGGAGAAGAAACCACAGAAGTTTGGAACGTCGAACTGGCAGTCGTGCAACATTTCACATTTATTTTCAACATTTTGACTTTTTTCCCAACATTTTGAGTTTATTTTCAACTTTACTCTCAACGGTTCCACTTTATTCTGTAGATTTTGACTTTAATTACAAAATACAAAAAACTCTCAATCTGATTTAGTTTGATTTCTAAAGCAAAATATCTTCCTCTCCTCCATTTCTCTTTTGCTTGACCCTAATACTCCTCTGTCCTTCTGTCAGCGGTTTGAAAAACGGCAAGAATTAGATCAAGCACTAATGAGGAGCGATCCATTAACACCGCCCTGAATTCACAAATCACCAATGTGTCTCCGCTTCCACGTCTTCCTCCGACAGGCCGTCCCTTCACTCCAAAGATGGAGACGTTCTTTTGCTGAGAGCCAAGTTTTATTGGAGGCTTTTTTCCTCCTGAAACAGTTTGTGAAGCCGTGTGAGTTCAGCTTTCATTCTCCAGTCTCTTTCCCTGCAGGCGAGTTCCTGACACAGACTATTCCGATGGGGAAAGTCACTTTTAGCAAGCAGTGCCAAGATCTGTGTTTGAGGGCCAGAGTATGTAGGCAGGCTGATGCTTCTGTCCACATTCTGTACTCCTCTCTTTCAAACTTTCTCTCAGTCTCTCTCATGCACACACACACACACACACACACACACACACACACACACACACACACACACACATCCATGCACACACAGGGGGGCTGTTTCTTCATCATTCACGCTGAGTACTGCCCTGTAACGACGTCCTTATCCTGCAAACCAGACTCCGCTGGGTGCTCTTTAATAACAACTCCAGCCGTCCACCGTCCAATCAGCCCGGCTCGTATGTATACGTGCACGTACGTGTGTGTTTGTGTGAGTTAGTGAATATAAATGATTTGATCTGAAACCACGGAGCACATTTATTCTTCTGACAAGAACAAAGAATATATATAGCTCATACAAAATGAATAAAAGGAAAAAAATATATCAATTTATTTATACTTACTTGTTTTGTTGCATTTAAGGGCTTATTATTAGAGAACCTCCGCATCTCACTGTGTATTTCTCTCATAAATAATACCATTGATGCTGACAACCATAAATAAAATCCACAGAAATCAAATAAAGATGTTTAATTAATGACTGCTCGGAGCAGAGTGAGTATGTGGATGGACAGAAGCAGCTCATATATAGAGAAGTTGGAAGTCCCTCTCTGTATTTAACACTGAGAATATATAGGGAATTCCTTTGCTGTAGTATTCAAAACACGGTGCATGTTATTATAATGGTCCTCATTTGTACACGTTGGATGCGCAGCTTTTATTTTGAACTTTTGTACGAATGCTTATGGCCCCTCCAGGACTAGGAAGCATTATGCTTTACTGCCTTGTTCACTCTTGTCTGAAATTGTGATGCTATCTTTAACCAAATCTAATTAAAAATAATGGATCCAGAGAGTGAAAGAGATTTAATTTAAGATACATCGTGTGAGTTAAGTCTGAGCAGGAGCCAATTTAAAGGTTGCACAGGTGTCGGACTTCTTTTGCCTGATCAGACCTTTTCTCGTGCTACGTGGGGCCTGAGAGGAATGTGCTTGATCGACGTCGCTGGAAGTTTGAGGAGTTCATCCATTCCAGCTTAGCTCCGAAGACAGAATAAGCAAAAACCACCGTGGGTGTACAGTTGTTCTTCGATGTTCACTTGGCACAGATTTAATCCACTCCTGGTTGGTCTGTTTGAAGGGGACGACCGGGTATCTAGAGTTGAGGAAGTGGGTCACTCATTGATCACAGCATTTTAAACTTTGACAGCTTCCAGCTCTGCATGTGACCTGATCACTCGTCCATTACTGCAATGATATTAATGATGTTTTGTTAAGGTACATTTTGAAAAGCTACAGGGGTTCAGCCAAAGTGCTTTACAATCGTAACAAAGGAAAAACAATACACCAACAGATAAAACAGAATATAAAAATGCATCAGTAGAATCAAATTCAATGTTATACAGATCAAAGGTGTACGAGAAACTCGGCTGATAAAAATGCAGTAAAAGACACAAAAGATTAAAATAACAAAGGGACAGCATCATGAGACAAACCGAGGCTGAATCCATAGCAAGGTTTTTAAAAAGGGAGGACTTTAAATTAGAGTTTAAATTATTGATAATGCAGCAGTACCTAATGTGGAACAAGAGGCTCTTCCATCGTTTGGAGGCTGCAACAGAGAAAACTCATTTTAGTGTTGAAACGAGATTTGGGGACTAAAAAGGAATGTGAGGACGACCCGAGTGACCCAGGGGCCGAATATGAATCCAGGAGATCAGTGATAGATAAATGACAACAGATCTGGTAGAGGTTACCACACTCAACCATCACGGCACTGACTTACGTACCTTGTCATTTTTCAGAAAGTATCGCCACGGCAGAGAGAAGTTAGATGTCACATCTCAAAGTCAGGGTGCAGCAGCAGAAGTAAGCCTGCCTGACTGCAGTTGCTGGAGGTGGGGGTAGGGGGTAGCGGGGGGGCATCCGTCAGCACTAACGGGAAGTGACAGTGTGCAGAGAGGTCCTAATTACTGTCTCACTTGACTAATTGTCATCTCTGAAGAATGCAGTCCCACTTAGATCTGAGGGATCTCATTGACAGCGCCGCTCAAGTCACACGGGCCGCTGCTGACTTCAGCACGCTTCTGTTTAAAGGGATCGCTGAAGCACGACCTCGAGCGAGGAACGTAAATACGCTGAACGCCCAAAAAAATGCAAACGATCGCAGGCTGGAGTGAGGCGAGCGTTTGGCACCGTGCGCTCGCAGGGATGATGGCTGGGATACAGTAGCAGGGTAAAAGGACCAGGTCCGTACTGTACGTTTTGCATGTGTGAGCGCTGAAGGACAAAGTGTGTGTGTGTGTGTGTGTGTGTGTGTGTGTGTGTGTGTGTGTGTGTGTGTGTGTGTGTGTGTGTGTGTGTGTGTGTGTGTGTGTGTGATTTTTGTAGAGGCCCTTCTTCTTCTTGCCAAAGTGTTAAGACACCCTCAGCTACAGTCATCCTCACATAATAGGCAGATGAAGTGAGACCATTGTGGGCTTTCGGGACCCGACCATGTTAGAATAAACTCGAGTCGCTGGGAATAATGCGGTGGAGATGAGGCTTTAGTACAGGGCAAGTGAAGTGAATGAATGTCTTCTTTTTCAGGGTCTTACCATTCAAAGTGCATCAGCTTCTCGTTTCCATGGTTTCCTTCCCTGTGCCAATGCTATCTTTCCACCAGTCCGCCTGTGCAAGAGAGCGAGGGAGGGAGGGAGCAGAGAGAGAGAGAGGATGACAGAAGGCTTTTAGCGGTGGTTATCTCTCCTTTGCATAAAGTCCCCTTTGCATTACCCAGTGCATGAATAGCATCTGAATAAACACACCAGCCAGCTCGTATTGAAGCCTCCCCGGGTTACAAGTGAGTGGGTGTGTATAAACTCATCTAATTCTGGGTCTTCTTCAAAAAAAACAACAACAATGAAAAACATGGTTTGATCATGGATTTAAAAAAAAGAGTACATCATCCAAATGACACAGGGGCATTGTGCCATTAGTCACAACAAGCTAATGGAGCAGGAGTCATCACCCACTCTTTTCTAACTGGTTTACATGAAAGTGAAAAGTTTGTTATTCCATGACTTTTGAATGGTGAAGGTTTACATCCGTTATCTACAGTGCTTGTGCTTTGAGGGTCGAAGGGGGGGATAGGTCGCTCATTAGGGTATCTACACACAGAACTATTGAACTTGGCATATAACGGATGTATTTGCTCAAACTTTCAATGCTCGGACACAGACTCAAGAAGGACAAAGAATATTCAGTCACCTGACAGTCAAAGAACATTATTTAGACTTATATCAGTAAGTCAGGTGAGAGTCATTTGTGCCTTAAAGGTCCAGTGTGTAGGATTTAGAAACATCCAGTGGTGAAGTTTCATGTTGCAGCTGAATCCCCCTCCGCTCACCCTCCACTTCCAAACAGGAAATAGAACCTGTGGCCTTGAGTTGTCATAAAAACTCAAAAGGTGTTTAGTTTGTCCAGTTTGGGCTACTGTAAAAAACATGGTGGCCTCCGTAGAGAGGACCTGCTCCTGACGTGAATATAAAGTATTTAAATATAACATTTTGTACAATTTAGATGAAACACACTAATGAAAACATCACTAGGAATATTTTATATTGAATGTCTGCCAGTAGATTCCTTTCACACTGGACCTTTAATTCCAGATGACATTTTTGAGTCTAAACAACCTGATGGCTTCTCACACTTAGTGCAATGCCACAGTATGGGGCCAGAGGGCGCTGTGACTTCAAGAGGGGGGAGCGAGTCAGTGGATGTGTCTTCTCCCCGAGCTCAATAAGCATTCCTTTCATGCTGTGTGAGGCTCTGCTGATACGGAAACCCTGGATTCCTCCATCATTATGCTAATGGTCCAGATGGTCGCATGACGAGTGCCGCTCTCCTTGGTTTTCTCACACGCGCTTGCACAGTTGCTGGTGTGCAGACCCACGCAAACTGACACACGGTCCAAAGTCAACGTTCACACCACCCTGCTTGATCCTGTGTAACTGCAAGTCGTGTCTCCCTTTAACGCATCTAAACGCCCCCTCCACGATATTAAAAGTATTGCCTTTTTTATTCATGGGGGGGGGATTGGACAGATCCGATAACGTACTGTATAATGGAGCAGCACTCTAACAAAAGATATGTGACACTCATGTATATAGTTTATATGACAAGGTGATACGCTTGAAATTTAAATACCCTTCACTAACTATTGCAGTACTTTTACACCACACACACACACTCACACACACACACAGGCCATCCATTCACACTGGAGTCACACAGTGATAGTGTTCATCCAAGCCTTTGGGACGCTGGTGGCGCCGATCAAAGGGCCCCTTTCACATCCCCGTTGGGATTAAATAGCCCGGCACCTATAGCTCCAGCTGACGCACGGGCCCATGAAGAGCTCCTCACTGGAGGCGGACTCTGATAAGGTGCATGTAGTGTTAAATCAATAGCATGTGGGCCCACACAAGAGCTGCAGATATCCATCTCCTCGGTGCCACGCGCCGTATAGAGGATATACCCCCGTTTGAACCGGCTAATCAGATATGAACGCGACAATCTGGACTGATAGGCTGTGGCACGTCTCCCCCTGTGAAATTTGGAGCAGTGGAGCCTTTGTGTGTATATGACACCCACCCACACACACGCACACACCTTCACATCATCGGGGGACGGCTCTCACTCGAGAATAGACTGTTGCTGGAAGGCTTTCAAGTCTAAAGTGGAGTTATTTGCATAGGTTAAATATTCGTGCCTTTCAGCAGCTACGTGTCGATATAGCCTAACGGATTTGCTGTTCTGCCAATTTTAATTCCTTTCATCCCACTCCTCCCACATTTCTGGAATGATGGTGTAAATTGTTGAAAGGTGGTGGCTTGAAATCTCACAAAAGAGTCTCAGGGGGAGAAGTTATCAATGGCAATAAAACCAGAAAGTGGACCTACATATCTTACTTGGGTGTACGGGAGAACAATGATATCCTGCAGGTGTGAGATTACATCACTTGTGTGGTTGCCAAATGTGCCGTGGGTACAGAGTTGTGTTCTTTTGTGTCCAATACAGGAAATGCCTGTACAAACGGCCAATGAGCGGAATCCTCTGATTGGTTTAAATCTTGGTACAAAAGTTTGAACTTTGAGGCAGAGGATCCAGCTGAAATCTGATTGGTCCCTGAAGTGCCCCTGAACTGTCAGTAGTCTTTTTAGAAAAATAAATAAACAAGTCACTTACGAACAATACTAAATATATATAAAAAGGATTTAAGAATGTTTATTTTCTAAGCTTTTTTGAAAATACGCAATGTACTTAAACAGGGAACAATTTTCCCCATATATTCAGTATTATGTGGTTTTACTCAAAGTTATAGAGTTAAGGAATGACTTAAATGTGCACCTTACGGAACCAGGACGTGTGCACGGATGTAGAACATATAGTTGAGCCCTTTGTGTAAATTGGTGCCTTTTATTGCCCCTGATTTAGAAAAATCCTAGATCCGCCACTGGTCTCTGTCCATGGTCCTGAAAAGAGAATATTTTTAAAAAACAGCGTTTGATGGAGTTTGAAGTTTCCCTTTATCACATTAGATGATCACATTTGACGAGATGGTCATAATCGATCAGTAAACAAATAACTTTACATCGGTTACAGCAGATTGCTTTGGTTTCGTGAATGTTGCTAACATGTGTGTGAGCTTGGTGCCACTTGAGTTATGGAAGAAACTGATACAACAACAAAAAAAGCAGCCTAAAAATATGATATGAAATAAAGTTTTTCCCTCACCTTACCCATTTTTTCTCCCCCTTCTCTACCTTTCTCTCAATCCATCCATCCATCCCTCTCTTCATTCCCCACCTCATCCTCTCTTTCTATCCATACCCCCCACCCCCCCATCTCTCCCTCTCTGGTGCGCGTTCACAACACTAACCTTGGCTCGACGTCAGAGCCTGTGCAGCAGTGCAGTATAATGGGAGCGCAAGCAACCCAGAGCGCCTCATAGGGGGCTGCATATCGCTGCTGTATCCTCTGCTCGGCGCTCTCCGGCTCCTCACCAAGCCTCTCCAGCTCATCTCCCACAGCCCATGCTTTGGGGCTCTCTCTCTCAGCCCCCTCCCCACTGGATCCGTACCCTTCGACATGGATGTCCCGCCGTCCCTCGACCCGGAGGATTGTTGTTTCTTGGCGCAGTGAAGGAGGAGAAGGAGACGGTGGAAGGGATCATGCCGGGACTGCTAATGGATTTAGGGAGAGCGCAAGTGACCATGCCGTGATCTTGCGCATCCAGGGCCGCCGTCACCCTGCCTTGCCCAGCGACCGGAGAAGAATTACGGGGGAATCGAACCCGCGCACCGGGGGGGTTTAAACCACTGTGCATTCTTTTTTTTTTCCACAACAACATGAAGATTACCTCCCATCATCTGATGATAACCAGTCTCGTTTTCAGGTCCAACCTCAGGCTGATCCCGCTTCTGCTGCTGCTGCTTCTTGGATACACTCGCGGGATGCCACACGTTTTGAGATTCGGTAAGATTTTTGGTTTATGACACGATATCAGCTGTAGCGATGTGTGATCACGCGGTGCCTGCATGTATGGAAATCCACGGTGTAACGACATCGATGCTCTGTTTTCGTCCCGTTCTTATCCCTCGTCTTGCAATTGACGGTAGAGTTTGCAAAACCTGCACGCAACAAATAATATTTCTGGATCTTTATTATCTCATAATGTCTCGTGGCACTGTCCCGTGTGCCTTTCTGCAACACGCATGACACCGTGAAGGGGGAATGGGGTTTTCCACAAACCTTCAAACCGGTGTTACAGTAAACTTTGGAAAGAAAATCAACTGTGGCTATGACCAGAAGGTGCCTCTCCAAACGCAACAGCTCGGGGGATACGCAGCGGATGAAACTCGACCCAAACATCCAGGATCCTCACGGACTCTTCTATCTTCCACTGCCTCATTTAAACTGCTGACACCCCGACACGTCCCCTGCAGTAAATGTTTACATGCAGACATTACGGATCGATAACTCTGATCTGTCACATGGGCCAATCGATAGACCAGACAGCACCACTTTTTGTTATCCTTAATCCCAATGAACCGCTAGAAGTGGTTTATTTAGATGTGTCTGTTTGTTTTATTGGCTTTGATTTAAAGGACAGTTCCAGTGGTGATTGGCTGAGTCACAAATGTCCCCACATAACTGTTAAGTGCAGATAATCATCACTCTCACTGATCTGGTGAAAGTTGATTAGCCACTTCTCTTCAAGAACTACAGAGCACCTATCGGCAGAAGAAATGTATAATTAGCCTAATGTTGATTATTACAGTATAGTTCTTCAACAGCTGCTCCTCCAGTGGCTTTGTTGCTGATTCATAGCAGTAACACCGCAATTAATACCATTTCTTTCTGTTCCATAAAAAACCCACTAAATCGCGGCCTCTGGTGGTTTCAACTGTTGCTTAATTCGATCCGTCTCAGGATGGCTGCATTTTGTCGCATGTGCAGGGAACATCACGGAGTGACAGGGGAGCCCCTCCTGACAGCGGATGTCATCAAGTGTTGACAACACATCCTTACAATCCCCAGCTCCCCCGAGGGCCCTGTTTAAGAGTCAGGCTGCGTCCGCGAGAGCCGCCGCTATGGCAACGGGATGTGCTTTTCCTCCCGCTGCATCCTCGGCCCGACGAGCGATTTCCCGTCTCACACGTTGTCTGACAGACGCCGGGCGTCAGTAAAGTAATCCTGGGGGGGACGGCGACGTCCCAGCGTAATAGTATTTGACACCAAAGTTTCCAAGCCGGCAAATGGGCTAATGACTGAAATCCTGGGAGAGAAAAGGGAACAGTAATATTTGAGGTATACGCGCCTATTCTGACAGGGAGAGATGTGAAGTGGACAGGAACACGGGATATATATTTCATTATATCATTATGTTGACAACACATCCTTTTAATCCTAATATATATGTGTGTGTGTATATGTGAGTATGTATGTGTGTATATATGTAAATATATGTGTGGGTGATACTGTATATATGTATGTAATATGTGTGTGTGTGTGTTCTTTATACCTTATAGAGTGAGGGCATTTTGTCTGGTTTTTCAATGGACTGTTTGAGGGTTAATACTTGCTCATTGGTTTAGGGTTAGAAATAGGTTTAGGTTAGGGTTAGGCATTTAGTTTGGATGGTCAACGTCAATGTGAGGGTCTATAGGGAATGTATAATGCCAATGAGTATCCTCGTAGATAGAAGTACAAGAGAGTGTGTGTGTGTGAGTGTGAGAATATGGATAGACATAATGCGAGATATGAGGTGATTCAGGTCACTGAAATCTTTTTGCTCTGAGGCAAAGCTCAGGTTTGATTATTTCATATTTTTTTCAGTCTGTGCGAATATTTGACGTATACGCAGCGACTCTCTGACAGGAAACATGAGGAGCGGATGCTTGACTGACAAGGAACAAGGAATAAATGTAATCATTTGTATCTTGTGTGTTTGTGTGGGCGTTGCGCGACGTAGGCAATATGTTGCCTGACATGTTGAATCTGGAGGGGATCTCTACAGACGGGACCACGCGAGATAAGAGGTGATTCAGTTGACGGAAATCTTTTGCTCTGAGGCAGAGCTCATGTTTGATTATTATTATTTGATTATTGTTGTGTCGGTGCCAGTGAAATGACCCTCGTGAAAAACCTCTGATCTCCGTCCCAGTTTCTGAACCAGCCCCGATCCGCCTGTTCAGGACCACGGACAGGGACCAACTCCCTGTCAGCCTATGTTGCTTAAAAAAGCTCCAGTTTTTTTTGTGTGTGTGCCTTCCCTTGACAGTCAAACATCCTCTTCACATCTACCCGCTGTAAGATTGCTCCATTTCTTCATTGTCTTTTGAAAAGATGATATACTTATCTTGTCTCGGTTTGCTTGTAAAGGGGCTGAGCGGAGAAAGACAGATGAAGATACAGTTTTGTGTGGGCGATTTTTATCAAGAAAGTAAGATGTATGTCAGTGCGTGTGCTTCGGGGGAGACGGGGGAGATGCCGAGTTGCGTTGAGAAACATCGGGGCCCGCCGGTCCGTTTCCCGTGCTTTTCCCCCGTCCTGCAGCATGTGCCTTATCAGCAGATAGATCCCAGCTGCTCCTGCAAGAGGCTGGCCATATGAGGAGGTCAGCTCCCCCGTTGGGCTGTCTGCTCCCTCCCTGCCCAGGTTCCATTCTGCGCAGACAGGCAGTTCACATTGTACTACCACTGTTCTCCTGTCAGAACGAGACCTTTACACGCACACACCAGAGCATAGTCGGCCCTTTGTATTCACAGCACCGGTCTCACCGCGCGGAGCGACAAGTGTCAGAGAGTGAGGGGGAAAAAAAAAAAACAACAAGAAGTGTACGGGCCACCAGCTGCAGGCAAATACGCTGAGCTAATTCCCAGACAGAATTGGATTATTGTGTTCAGGCTTCCTCATTTATAAATCATACAGGTAATTCATTTAGTTAGATGCTGAAATGGACCCGGTGCAGCCCTTACAAGGTGTAATAAAATCTGCTTCAGCGAGACTGCTCTTTTTCTAACTAGATCACACCTACATTGCGAGAACTGAATGAGACTTTGTGGCTAAGGATCTCAGAGAACAGGAACAAAGTGGGGGAGGTTTATTTGGAGTTGCAGTTTTGGTTTTCTCGTCGGCTGAAGGAAAAAGCTGTAAAATGTCCACTTTACTCAAGAAATGAAATCTAACAGCTTAAATTCCCGGCAGTGACTCTGCAAGCTGAACGATGTTTGGCGTCCATAATTTTGTATTTTACGAAGCCATTATTGTGAAAGTTCAACCTTCTCGATTGCTTGTTAGGATTCAGCGAGGTGAAAATTCAGGGCTGCGCTAAAGATGAATTATGGTGTGACAACAAATTAACGGAGCTCATTTGAGCTTAATTCCAGGGAAACGGAGCCATATTTACATGATCTTTTTTAGCCTTCCCCACAACAAATGCTCAGTAAGCAGTGACTCATCATATCTGCCATTTCATTAGAGTTGATTGAGTTTTATTTACAGACATGTCTTATTCATTAAATGTCAATTACACGGCGACAAAATCAAAGGCAACAAATGTCAACAGTGGAAATGAGATGGTTAGATAGTGTTGTATTTTTAATGTCCATAGTTGGTCTTCGGCATGTTGTGGCTGAGTGGTAACGTTATCACCACCATCTACAGACAACATTGGCAGATGCAGTGTGCCCCCGGCTGTCGACTGCTGCTGAAAGCATTGTGGACTCAGAGATGTTTGTTTATTTCCCGCTCATGTTTATGTTTTCCCAGCTCAGCCATGCCAGGGAATATTTATGACCAAAACACAACATTGTCTTTTCATTTTGGAAAAGAAATCAAGTCTTTTCTTTTTTTGTGTGTTTCAGTCCATTGGCAAAAGACACAATCCCCGCTGGTGCGAGCTAAGTTTATCTGCGTACTTCCACAACGCCCTGTCCTCTGTTGTGTTCCCTAATATTTAGGACTCTTTTCATCCCCCGTAAACTACTGCGGCAAAATTACAAGCTATAAGAACAAGCAGGAGTATAGAGGGAGCAAATTCAAGGGGAGTTTGTAGTTAATTGACTTTATTTTGCTTTTCCTTTCCTCCAGCCTGAATTATCAGCGTGCCGGAGTTTAGTTTGGGTTCGTGGGAATTATGGATATCACCCCGTGCCCTGGCCCTCTGCCAGCGTGTGCACGGCAAACACACTTAAATAGGCACAAAGCCGCTTAAAATATTCATGTGTCACTTGGCCTCGCCATAGCTTATATGAAACTATCTCTTCTCTGCTGGCAAATGATTTCCATGGTTTAAAAATACCCGCTGTGGGTTTCAAGAACAAAGAGGAGATCTGTCGTACATTAGCATGCGGCACCACACATGGGCTGGAAGCAGGGAAATATCGAGATGGATTTCTAAAAACATGTTTACAGTCCTGAGTCTTTGAAGGTCTTGCTGTCATGCCTCAGTTACAAAAGGCTCAATGGTGATTAATTCAGGTTGCAGATTTCCTGGCATTTTGAAAATGGAAAATATCTGTGAGGTATGAAATTAGTTTTCTTGCAGTGGTTAGAATCAAGTCTCTTTTTTCTTTTCTTTTTTTCAGATTTACCAGCTACATTGGAAAAAGATTATTTACATTCAAGGTGGCTTTAGATGATTGACTTTGTTTGCAGGGGAACCGGTTCCAACACAACGTGCCTCCTCTAACAAATTGTTTTTTTATTCTGAGTCCTGTTCGTCTGCTGCTTCGTGGACAGCTTGATTTCTGCACAGGCTTTCATTATTCACAGCCTATCACTTCTTGTCATTGTCACTCTGGGAGTTCCCTGCATATCAGAGGGGTCATAGGTTATATGTGCCATTGTTTTTGAAAATGTCCCCTGAGGAGAACCCTGCAGCGTGTCTGCCCTGGTCGTCTGGCTCGAGGCTGACTGACGGTCAGAGCTGAAACTCCTCACAAGGAATCATTCCCCTCTTTTGCATCTTTTAACCAGAGCCGTCCTTCTCACAAGCCCACCAAAGGGGGGGGGAGAAAGTCACAGAGAGGTGTAAGAAAAACAAGAGTGTTTGTCGGAGGGAGGGAGGGAGTAAAGTGCGAGCGAGAAGAAAAACAGTGAGTGTTGAGGCCTGCAGATACGGAGTAAAGATAGATTAGTTTGCCTCAGAGCAGTCCACTCTCAGCCCACTCTCACTTGTGCTCTTTTATTACTGTTTTGTGATGGCTTCTCTGAAAAGAGGCAGGAAGGACAGTCGAGTGCGCTGTGGAAATGCAGTGGGAGGCCAGGAGTCACGCACCGCAGCTCGGAATAAATGTCAGCAATGTAGCATTAGCAAGTTGAAAATTTGCCTGAGACTACAGATTTTCACGAAGTACCTTTTTAAAAAGGGAATTTAAACTGCTTTTTTTTTTAAAAATGTTATGGCACAAATATCCCTGCAGGGTCCTCAGGGGGGGAAGAAATCCAAATATGTATTTTCATTAGCCTCCAATGAAATGATCCATTATGTCTCATTACGTGTTTGGCTGTCTCCACTTCCACTGGAGCGTAAGATGGCGGGAATCAATAAAAATCAATATGTTTGCATAGCGATAGACGAGACGACAGAAACTGGCAGCGCAGCAATGAACCACTGCCAAGTCCCACATGCCCCTTTCACTGTGTATCCATCACAGGTTACCATCTGTGACAACGCAAACATGGACGCTGAGCAAAAAAACACAAATATGTACTTTAAGGTGGAAACTTGGAGTTGATTATATTAATGTGTTGCCTTGAATTGATGACGACTTTAAGCTGCGACAAGCTGCAGGGACTTCTCTCTGGATCTGATGCCGACATTAGTTCTCGTCTCGACATCCGAGTTCCGTCCAAACTCAGCTGCGCTCGCTCCTTTACTCTCAGTTTGATTCGTAACGGTCTGCGCTTCAAGCGATTTTGAGAAATTCCTCTCGCTGCAGTGTCGCGCCTTTCTCTGCGATATGAGATCTTTAACTTTGCAGGAGCTCACCTGTGGTAATTAATTATTAAGTGATCGCTCAGAGGCAAACAAACAGGGGTTTTTTTCAGTGGCTTCTTGTGGAAGCTGGTGATGATGCCGTTCGGGAGCTGGAGTAAATGTTTCATGTGTTTGCTTGAGGGCTCATCGATTGTCTTTTGCTGCTAAAGGGGCTCAGATGTAAATACGCATTTTTGATTTCATCCACATGAATTCAAGCCTGTGTCCCGATGTGTCCTGCAAACAGAGACACTCGAGTGCGGATGCCAGGCACACAGACCAAGTAAGCATTCTGGAAGGCACATAAACCGTAAATGAAAGCATTGACGTCCAAACTACATGGGATTCAGAAGTCAATCGATTACAGAAAGCCCTCCGGCTGTGTTGGGTATGATGTGAGGCGCCGATCAGGTTAGGATGCGGCGATTCGCCTTCATCCACAGCCAGCGGAATAAAGCAGCGAGAGGGAGGAGGAGGGGAGCGACTGGCTGAAAGAGAGAATTCTCGGCCCCCATTGACAGCAGCACAGCCCTTTGGATGTGAGAACGCTTCTCCGTCTGAATCAAGGACACACGGGGAAATGGGCTCTGGGGGAGGACGTATTGAGGCAGGCTTACTTAAAATCATGTTCTTTGAATCAGCATGACACTCTATTATCCACGATCCACCAGGGCTATGCAAAACATCCCCCTGTGATGGGAAATTTCATTTTTCTCTCCTATTCTCTTGAAGTGGTTTTGTGGCGTTCTTTAATCATCCATCCAATCTTTTGGTGTTCGAAGGTATTTGCCAGAGGAAAGTGAAAGAGGAGACACGCAGGAAAGAAACCAGCGGATTTGTGTCTGATTTAGTGACTTTAGTGTTAAAAGAACGCAGAAGATGAGACATTAAAAAGATCCGACTTCATTTTTGGAAACGTTTTGACAAAGATTAATGGCTGACGCGTGTGTGTTCCACTGTTGGTCACTCACAGTCAAAACTAGAATAACACTCAGGAGAGCGCAGACCTCTGCCAAGGCCCAGCGGTCCTCTTTAATTCAATCAAGCTGCACCAAAGTTCACACAATCATTTTCATCAAGATCCATGAATTATTCTTTGATTGCACCAAAATTGAAAAGGTTCTTCCTTGGCTCCCGCTGCACCCCCTCCACTAAATTGAATGGAAATCGGTTGAGTACCGTTTGCGTTATCTTGCCAACACACAAACAGACAAAACAACAACCTCCTCGGGGGAGGTAATAACAAACGTCCCCCTTCTTTGGTTGACTCAACAATTGGTCCCTGACACACACACACACACACACACACACACACACACACACACACACACACACACACACACACACACACACACACAGTGGACTGGAGCAGACTCGGATTGATTTCCCATCTCGCACGCTCTGTTTTAAGTTTTCTGAGGAGGCATAATGAAGCCGGTCTCCTGCGTTTCCCTCGCACGCTGAACGGTGAGATATGCCCACGCCCGGCCAGCGCTCTCTGAACATGACAAAAGACTTTGAATTTCCTGCTCAACGGGGTGTGAATGAATGTGAGAAATGGTGAAATGAGCGGCAGACTGCAGATCAGGAGGATTAAGAGACGGACTTTTAATTTTCCGACTGTTTCGCCTCCTCTGTCTTTTTTTTTTTGCGCATTTATCCTCAATAGATATATTTTCTTGTGTGTTGTAAAGAAAGTGAGCGTTCGTGTTGGTGGAACTTCATTATTCAGTGATTTTTTTTATCATTGTGCTTCTGGCTATTTTCCTCTTTCATTTCTTCCGTCCTCTCTTCCCCCCCGTGTGCGTGTTGCAGGAATAATTGACACACCTTTGCAGCACAGTGTAGCGTATTGACTTGTACCTGTAGCTGTGATTATCCGCTAGCTTGTGTATGGCGGTGGCTAATGGGAGGCTGATGAACCCAAAGCAGGGGCTGACATTTTCCTGCCCTGCGGCGAGGGGGGGCGGGGGAGGATGCAGGTGTCTGTTCAGGTCTAATGGGCCATCCATTCAGACGTTTAATTGAGTGTCTTTTATCTGCCTCCTGTGACCTCTTTTATTCTCCATTTCTCACTCTTTCGTTTCCCCTCGCTCATCTCTTTTTTTTTTTTGTCACGCCCCGCCCCTCCGCCGCCACCGCCTCCTCTTACCCCCGCCCCCCTCCATCCCTCTCCAAACTCTCCCCATTTTTTTTTTTGCACAAGCATCTGCCATCTGCGAAATTCCCACAGCTTACTCCATCTTCAGCCGCCGTGCCCGTCACCTGTTGTTATCCCCTCGAACACGTCCGGCGGGCTGTGAAGGAGGAAGTGTGACGGCGAGGTGCACGTCCAGCCTCAAATCAATGCAGAATCCAGAACATGGAATGTTCTGCCCGTTCTCTTTTCCCTTCCTCTCCCCCTGCTTCCTTGCCTTCGTCCTTCTCTGTCCTCTGCGTCGTCCTTGTCTCCCTTTGGCTCTCAGCTTGTCTCCAGTGCCTTCCCCTCCACTTTGTTCTCTCTCACTATCATCAAGCGCTTCTTCCTCTCGTCCGCTGCTCTCAGTGTCCTTGCACACAAAGGTACGATTCCTCGTTTGAGATGCACGTTCTTTCATCCCTCTGACTTGCTTGACAGTGTATCCCACACATAGGGGACGTGGTCGGGGTCTGCACGGTATCTGAAACCTGTCCTCATATTGCCTCCTTCAGTCTCCATATCCTTTAATGGCAGAAATGGCTTTGATACCACAGATACCACAGTATGATAACTCCTGTTTAAACCACCAACCCATGACTCTCCTAATGATTGCAGTTGAACATTAAAACATTATTGTTGCATTTACTCGATATATTTATGTTTTACCACATCAAGTTTTTTAGCATTTTCAAGTTCAACCAGCCTCTGTGTCATTTCCTGTATCTTTAAATAATACTTTTCTTCTGTGCAAGGATCTCTTACCAAAGATCCTGTCAAACGTCCCCTTTTTATTCCTCCTCTCTATCGTCCCTGAAAACCCAGCTGTGAGCATTAAAGAGCCGCCTCCTGAATTAATTCTTGACCTTTGCTTCTGACAGCAGATAACATCTGCCCTTCTACAAGAAAGAAAGTCTAATTTTACAGCCATTTTGTCCAAAGTTACAATGGGGAGAGTGTAATACAGGGTCATTTTGATGAGCGCCAGAACAGTGAGAATTAGAATGAGAGCAGAGAAGCGAGTAAAGGGGATGATAGAGTCTCACATAATTTGCTGTGACCTAATTGCAACATTATAAATTGAACTTCTTTTTTAGCTCAATAGGCCGAGGTCGGCTGCAGTGAAATATATGTTGGATTCGTGCAAGAGAGTGGGTTTTTATTCACTTTCTCTTCAGATGGTGAAATGTAAATATTCAGAGATGGCACAGAAGGGAGATGAGAGTCTTTGCAAACCGATTTCTGGCGAGGAGGAAGAGAGACAGTTGGAAATCCTACTGCTTAACTTTCAGAGAGTTTGTTTTAAGACTTGAAGATTACTGTTCCTCAGGTTCTCATCTATATTTATTTTGGTGAGCGTTACAGCCCGAGGGCTGGAGTGTCCGGGGACGCCGGAGACACACCAGCCCATCCTGCCTCACACTTCTCGGCGGCCGTAAATGGCAAAAAAATGCTTTTATCACAACAAGAAAATTGATTATAAAACCGAGATGCACATGCACGGGCATAGTTACAATGCGCTCAAGGCTGGACTCCTGCCTCTCGGAGCCTGCAGTGGATAATTAGCATCTCTCACACGTGCTTAGGCTTGATTAAAACTCAGTTTGCAGGGAGCAGTGCTGTGAGGTCGCCATCTGTCACCTGCCGAGGCCACCGTGAGATGTACTCCAGTCAGAGGCGGCGAGGAGGATGATGTGTGTGTGTGTACGTGGCGTTTCGATAAAGGAAAGGAAATATGGGGAGATGGAAAGAGAAATGGCAGCGACGGGTGAAGGCATAAAGCATCAGGAGGCGCTCTGTTCAGTAAGCAGTCCCTCTCGCTCCCTGTGGCCTGTATATCACAGCTAAATCACCTGTTTCTGTGTCGGCGGAAAAAGCTCCTGCCTGCAGATCTGGGATTTGTCTTATTTACTTGAACTTTATATCCTGGGGGCAGCAGTTTTGGGAATACTCATACTTGGAAGTCAGATATTCGAAGGATCGAGTGTGCGAGTTCTAAGGATCATAAAACCTACAGCGTGCGAAAGGCGCTGAAGTGCTATTAGTTTCCTGTTTTGTCCCCATTTTACAGAATCATTTTGTTTGTATAAATCAAATTCCCATCGTTAAATCCTCTATTTCCTGTCATAGCCTGGAATAGGGTTAGGGTTACGGGACGTTAGGGGAGGATGTGAAGAATGCGTTAAAAAAAAAAAAAAAACCTGGAAAATCACCATTATTCTCAGCTTTGGTAACTGACAGTTAAAGTGGGGAGAAGGATTTTCAAAGTGACCCACAGAGATGCAACATAAAGACAATTGGAAACTCCTTGCTTGCAAAGAGTGAAAGAGATTTATTGAAGCTTGACTGCTCCTCAGCAGTGCCTGAGGAAGAGCTCACCTCTCCGCATGTTATACTACAGACACTATAACGGCTCGTTTCTTCTGCCCTGTGTGCCTCCGCTGATTTGTGCACATCAGTAAATATCTACACTTTAATCGTTTTCACATGCAAAGAGCTTCTTTAATGCTGGTGCTCCATAGCTGGAGAGTAGCTGGCAGGAACAAGATGTGTTATGTGATTTATTGTGCAGCATGAATAAGTTTGAACGTATCAAATGAGAAGATTTGCTTCTTAGCTTTGTTTTCTGTGATTATAAATTGCATTGAATTTCTGGGGTTTCATCTTTCACCTCCACGAATAACAATGACAATTTCATACAAGAGAAAATATGTGATGGATTTATTGTTTTTTTATTTTCATGCCACATGTTTCTTTTCTGTCTGACAAAACAAAACACACTATTTTAAGACACCACCCTGGGCTTTAAAAAGAAAAAAATCTATTTTGGGATGTCTTTGTGGACAACAAACAATTAATCAGTCAACTGAAAATAATATCCATCGTATTATCTGACTGGATGATCCAAGGTTGCAGCTTTAAATAGAATAATGGGCATTTTTGCAAAAATATTGATGGATCAATTTCAGGGAAGGAAAGACTGTGTCCATGTGGATTTCAGGGAGAAGAGCTTCACACTGTGGGTGTGAGTGTGTGTCACTGCTAAACCTGCCTGTCACTGCGTCTGAGCATGATTGTTCACCAACATGTATGTTTACGCAAACGCTTCAGTAAGACAGTGCATTTTAATATAACACATCATCATATAAAAACATATTTATGGCCTCGTGTTTGTGAGAGTATACGCTGAGGAACAGACCATAGTGTGAGTGCATGTGCATTTAATGACACGACATAACCATCATAACAATCGACTTCTTGAAGGAGCCTGTCTATTCTCAAGAGCCGGCACATATTTCTGTGTAATGTGCGCATGTGTGTGTGTGTGTGTGTGTGTGTGTGTGTGTGTGTGTGTGCGCTTGTGTGAGTGTGTCTTTCTATTTGTGCGCAGGCAAGCACTTAGCGCTTTGCACGTCTTATTTTCACAGTGGTTGGTATTTCTTTCCTGTCGCATTCACGACTCGAGAGCAGTGGAGAGGCTGGAAACTGCGAGCAGGGCTGGAGCCGTGTGAGACTCCAGCGACTCGAGGCCTGTGGAAGTGTACTCACAGTTTGGCACAATTAGTACCAAAAGGGGTCCCTGCTTGACAAATTAGCACACAAAATGTCAGCCGGTAGTTTAGCACATCCACAATGAGCCCTTTGCAAATTAGCACATATTTTGAGGAGCGAGCTGGCACATTATTATGAATCGAGAGAGTCTGGCAAATTAGCACATCTGTTGCCAGTGCACAGACTTAATACATGTTATATGATCACTGGTTTCCTACTTGGAGCGGGGTCAGGGATGAGGGTTTGTGTGTTTGTGTGTGTGTCTGTGTGTGTGTGTGTCTGTGTGTGTGTGCGCTCATTATAAGAGATGGATGAGATTGATCTTTTGGCCACGGTAGAGCTAATTATTACCCTGAGTGCAACTGAACAGAGGTGTCTTTGAATGCCGCAGGCGTGGGCTTTAAATTCTCACATCGGTCACATTATCCCTCGGACTCAGTTGTTTCTTACCTGACAGGTTTGTTTAGGCTCAATCTCTCCGGAGTGCGTGATTCTGTGTGTTCCACACGTGTCTTTGCGAGTGTGTGAGTCAGCCCGAGGCTTAGCGTCCAGCAGTGGCAGGTGACAGTCCCGGCCAGTGTCAAGAGGCTTTAGGGTGACGGGAGTGATTCTATTCTGGAGGAAAATACCAGTAACACGCAGAACAAGTCAAACAACAACAGTTCAACTCTTGTTCGCATGAGCTGCTTTCTTCTCTGGGTTCAGTTTCCATAACTCTGAACAGGGCGGTTGATTAAATTATTGATTCATTGCAGAGTCACAAGATTCATTGACTTTTGTTTTTTGCTCATATGAAGTGGGGTTATCAACCATGTTTCCAGGTTATGGATCTTTTGATGGCTTGATCTTTCATGCTTTATAACACCAGCATTCCCCTGACTTTACCAATGAAAGTATTCTAATCAGTTTCTTTTACCATTAAGATAAAGTCATGGGTTGGATTCAACCAAGAATATACTTGGTATCATCTTAGAAAAATAAAAAAACCTCTGTTAACCAATTTTGGTACTTTCCTTATCTTGATCTTACAAAAAACAGCATTGTGTAAAATATTATCTCTGAGCCAAGGCCGGAGGAAGTGGATAGAGAAGGACGTCACTCGTAAAGGATGAAGAACAAATGAAGTTCTGCCCTATATCTGTACAAACAGCTTTCCAGTGACTCTTATTCAGCCGTCACTGATGATGGCTTGTTTGTGTGATATCACAGCCCTGGTGAGCGCAGGGCTCAGTTGATGTATCCCGTGCCCCGGTCAGATTTCTGGGGATCTTCAGGGAGAGAGAGAATTGGCCCTTGTGCCGCGTAGGAAGGTCAGTCCACCACAAGGGGAGCTTCAGATTAATGACCAGCAGCGGCGACGCTCCGCAGGCCTTCATGCATCATGTCCCATTCACTGACAAACATGTCACGGGAGCGCTCCCACTGAGAATTTCTGAGATATTTACGGAGCCTTTCCATCACTTTTGCCGCCTGCCTGTTGGCTCCGAGCGCTGGTCCTCACTGCCGGAAGACAGAGGGGAGACAGAAGCAGGCCAGGGGGCTGGGGGGTGGTGGGTGGGTCTTAAAGCCTAAACACTGACTCCATGTGCATACCCGAGCTACTTGCCCTAGCGACAAGTTTGCTCGCTGGTTGCCATGGCAGCCCCCCCCCACCCCCCCCCAATAGCCCACCGCCATCCTGCAGCTATGCTGCTGGTCATTAGTCACAGAGACAGGCCGTCCACGCTATCTCAACGCCCTTCCTCCACCAATCAGCTGTTCAGATTCCAAAACTGCCAGTGTCATATAATAGATGCATCAGTCGCCATGGCAACATGTGTGACTCTCATCTTCCTTTGTAGCAGAGCAAGTAAAGAGAGCTAAGTGTAGTTTCATTCAAAGATCTGTTAGTAGTAAATAATCCTCCCTGCTATTATTCACAGTATACTGAAGTCACAAATGTCTAGAATATGTATGTACTGAAAATATACCTAGTACTAATACACGGTACTATGTGATGTATGTACGACCTTCAGAGGTGAGTGGTTTCTGTTTACTGAGACTAATTTCAAATTAACTCCATTTCTGTCAGAAACCAGTTTTATGATCAATCCACAATGATTAAGTGTGAGCAAACATTAAAAGAGAATAAAATTTACATAGAGGAGACACCCTCCCACACAACACTTTCATTTCAACTTTATGCTCTCTCTCTCTCTCTCTCACACACACACACACACACACACACACACACACACACACACACACACACACACACACACACACACACACACACACACACACACACACACTGAGAGACACTCTGTCTGTTTTCTAGTCAGGGTGATTATCCAGCTCATAACTCACTTAGAGCTTTCATTTGCACCATAATTCACACCAGTCCCAACGACGGCAGCTCCATAATTCACACACACGCTGATTATCTCAGCTGTAACTCACACACCTGCAATCGGACAGACTGCAGCAGCGAGCGGCGAGAGGGAGGACGGATGATACGAGACACGGGGGTGTTCGGCCTTAAGCTAAATATACATTACAATCTATTATAATGTATTTTTGGTCCAGTTTGGGAAGAAATATCAGACTCGTCATTCAATAGAAACAATATTGAAGATGTGTTCTCTAAAAAACGTAAACCCTACGCTCATGTAACATCAAATCAAACATTTCTTGTTTGATTTGCCATCATATTCCAAGGTAATTCAATGTTTGAAATACCCCTCGAGACACCAAATGGGATGTTTTTGCCTCCTCTGTGATTTCCAAAAAAACAATTTCTTTAAAACCAGCATATCCAAGCTATACATCGTGCCAAAGAAATGCAATGAACATAACTTAATATCCTTATGCTCCATGCTCTCTCTTCTCAGACTCGTTGAACAGGCCGCTGCAGACCTGTCTGCTCCCTCAGGGCTGTGGCACAATAATGATTTATTAGGCCAGACTGACGTGATTCCTATCATCTTTAATGGGGATTCTTAGGTATTCATTCCTTAGGAGATTAATGTGGCATCTCAGTGTAATGAAATGACCACGAATAGCAACATGTTCACGTCACACTGCTGGTGCATAGCAGGGGGACACATGAAAACTTCATTATTGTTGCTCACTCAGTGCTTTGGTGAAACACAAAACATGCACTCGAATGCCTCGTCTGTAGCTGGTCGTGTGTGTGTACTTGTTTTTGTTACCTCTGTAGGACCTTCTCCAGAATAAACACCGACCTTGTCAGGGCTAGTGGACCTCATGGGGACCAAAGCCCGGTCCTTATGAGGTACAACGTCTGTGGTCCTGGATAATGTTTGGGGTAAAATGTGAATTGTGATTAGGTCATAGTTATGCATGAATTGGCCACGGTTAGGGTTAGGGTTAGGCATGAATAGGTAATCGTGAATGTCCGGGGTTAGGGTTTTGGTTTGGCTGCACAAACTGTGTGTGTGTGTGTGTTTGAGTGTAAGAAAAGACAATAAAAAAAGAAAGTACCATAGAATGAAGACAGTAAAGACAACATCCAGTATGACTGTACCATGGTGACAGTGATAAAGCTCACCTCCCTAAGTAAATGACATCTTCTCTGCCCTCCTGCTCTCCCTTTCTATCATTCGCTGCTGCTATTTATAGCCGCCGTCTCTCCCTGCAAAGCTCTCTCTCTCTCTCTCTCTTCCTCCACTCCCTCTCTGTCTCTTCCTCTCTCCTTCTCACTCTTCCCTCGCTTTCTGTAATTGAATCAATAAACAGGCTCTAAACTTTTTATTTTTTTCTTAGTTTGGATTTGCCAGCCGACTCTCCGTCCTCAGAGAGGGTGGGAGCCGTGGATGGACTCCTGAACTCTGCCTCTTGTCTCCGAGAGGGTTTCTCAGAGCAGCTCTCACAACCCCTTACTTTCATCTTTTTTTTCCTTTTCCTCCCCTCATCCGCTCTCTTTTAAGTTTGATTTCTGAAAAGCTTTCTCAGGATTTAGTCCGTCCTCAAAGGTGCACGAGCTGTTAGAGCTGTTTTTTTATTACCATGTTTATTTGGAAAGTTGAAAGTTGTTTCTTTGCTCTACAGCTGTTTGAGCTGTTTGACATAGAAATACTCTTTTGAAAAATTGTATTTTGTTACATGTGATGCAATCCACAACGTGGCAGCTTCACTTCAGTCGAATGATGGTTGAGTAAGAAAACTCTGTCATCACTTAATCCATTCACTCCTGAAAATTTGTAGAGATGTTATGATACTGATATCAGCATCGGGTACTGCCGAAAAACTGCCAGGTCGGATATCGGGAAGTACACAAATCGATGTACCGTATGTGAGTATTTGGCAATAGTTCACGTTGGAAAACCCCACAAGTAATAAGCCATACATCAATGAGGGCAATCATCACTTCCAAACAGGGTTAGTAGCATACAATTGTTAAAATACGTTATATAAGTTATTGGGTCTGTACTCGGCCGATATACAATGTCCTTCTCTCGGAATTGGTATCGAGAAACTGGGAGAGGAACATCTGTAGGAATTAGATATATCCCAAGTGACTCGCTACGACAAAGTATCAGGGCCATATTGAAGAAAAACAGGTTTTGAGAATAAAGCCGTAATATTCCAAGAAAAAGGAAAGAAAAACAGAATTAAGTGGGAAGGAGAACCTGTGCTCGCAAGACCTGTAACCTCTTTTAATATCAGGCAGACATAACCAACGGTAACCTCAGAGTTGACCGTTGCAAAACATTTCCTCCTCCAGTAAAGAGGCAATTTCCTCCAAGTCCGTGTGCTTCTTTCGTCCGAATAAGTTTCTTGCACAATATTTTCAAAGTCCTCAGACAGAAGATTAATAATTTTGTTATTTATGAAACTCGCACGAAGGTATAAACTCAGCAAGATGCACTTTATTCTCCAAATCTCACACATACATAGGCTTGTAAGATACCGGGAACAAAAATACATACACACGAGCAGGTACTTTGTTTGAATGATCGCCAAGCAAAAAATTTACTGTCATGCATTTCTTGTGATTTAAATAAATCCATTAGTTGCGACACAATCTTGAAATGGAGACACATTTGCAGCGGGTCAGTTGGAACGCCGTCTTCCTTTGTTTAGGATTCTGAGGCACGCTGACGGACCATCTGGAGCTTTAAACGTTTTTTTCCTCAAAATAACAACGACAAGTCTGAAAGGAGCCGCTTTAAGTCGACGGCGCCGTACTTTGCGGCGTTAATTATATCGTCTGGCTCGCGCGGCAGTGAAACAGGGTTTGTTGTTTGTTTTTTACGTGTTGAGGCTGTTTACACTTAAAGAGCATCGCAAAAGGTGTGATTCTCATATATCCAAGATTTCTGAGGCAGTCACAGCGTGGTACTCCGACAACTAAAGTAACAGAGAAATATCATGCGCTCAAAATAGTTAGAACTTTTAATAAGTTTATTAAAAAATTATATACTTTATGTTTTATCTCAATTTCTGACTTGATTGATCTTCCCTGTCCTTTTCTTTTCTTATCTCTCTTTCTCTTTTCCTTTCTTTCTCCTTCTCTATCTTTGTGTCTTTTCGCCCTAATCTCCTTAATCCCCGCGCTCTTGTTTTTCTTTGCCCTCCTCTCATCTGAGAATCATTAGAATCAATTGGGCAAAATTGAAGAGTGAACCTTTCTGTCAAGGCTGAGCGAGGGAGTTAAAGAAGGGCGCCCACCCCTGAACTCACCTCCCTACGCAACTAATTGCCCGTAATTACACTGACGACTGCCACGGAATGCAAATCAGCCCCACCGGATCCGAACGCCCCGAGATCCGTCTCATGTCAGCGCGTGACTGAGCTCTGTACAGGGCTGAACTCGATTTCATCAATAATATGAGAGCACATATACCGGGAGTGGTGCTAAAGAACAGAAAGACGATAGCACTGCTCAAGCTGTAATTGCCTCGATCAGGTCAATCATTTACCTGATTGTCACTTGTGTTAACGAATCTATTGCAATTACAGGAGAAGGAATTGGCCGTTGTGAGTCCTTGAGTTCTTGAACTTGAGCTCATATTGTTTTTTTTCCCCTCTCGGCCCACAGGAGGAATATTTGAATCCATTGAGAGCGGCCCCTCCGGAGCAGAGGAACTAGCCTTTAAATTTGCCTTGAACACAATCAACAGGAACCGCACCTTGCTCCCCAACACCACGCTGACCTATGACATCCAGAGAATCAACATCTTCGACAGCTTTGAGGCCTCCAGGAAAGGTGAGGGATCACGGACACATTTAGCAGCAACTTGTTTTGTTTGCAATTAAGCATGATTGATTATTGATCAGTGGAATTATCTAGATAAGTAAAACTGTTATTTAGTTTCTCATATAACTTTATATCATGATAAGGTTTTAGAAGAGAAGAAATCAATTTTTTATGAGATACGCGAAACATGAACAAGGGCTTTTAATTAAGTAATGTTGTCTGTACTAGTTTCTCTCTGTGAGCTTCTGCTGATGTGATTAATATTTTCACATTTATTAATATTAATAAATCTCATTTCTTCGCAGTATCTGTTGGTTTGTCATCAGAGGAAGACGTTTTCATGAGTTGGGCGATAAGAATCAGTTGATATGAGCTTGAAAACAATGCGGAAATTATTATTTATTTATTATTAGTTATTTATAATAGAGTTAATGCTTAAATTGTAAACTCTCAAGCCTCAGTTACATTTCTTTTTCATTTTTCATTTGAAAGAGTTTGATAATTATATGTATATAAATATTTAAATCGGCTGATTTATCGGTATCAGACATTTTTTACTCCATAATATCGGTATTGGCATCAACCCCCAAAACGCCACATCAGTCGGACTGTGGTCTGTTTTGGTTTGTTTGTTTCTTTGGCTTGACGTGGACGGAAACTGAACAGTACGTGTTTAAAGGTGGTAAATATAACAGAAACAAAAAACCTGACTCTCCTTCTTCTTCCCGACCAGCATGTGACCAGCTCTCCCTCGGGGTGGCGGCCATTTTTGGCCCCTCGCACAGCTCGTCGGCCAATGCAGTCCAATCCATCTGCAATGCTCTGGGAGTGCCCCACGTCCAGACCAAGTGGAAGCACCAGGTGTCGGACAACAGGGACTCGTACTACGTCAGCCTGTACCCCGACTTCTCGTCCCTCAGCAGAGCCATCCTGGACCTGGTGCACTTCTTCAAGTGGAGGACGGTCACTGTTGTCTATGACGACAGCACAGGTACAGGTACAGATGGTGTCCGTCTTCCTCTTCACGTCCTGTCTGTGTTTTTTTGTGTGATGATGAATGCCCAGTGTGTGAAGCCCTGCACCCCCAAAACTGTCCAGAAGAGCAGGAGGCTGTACCAGGTGAACTACAAAAAAAAAAAATATCACTGCTGCTCAGAGTTCAGCGAGTGCTTTGTAACCTGTCAAGTTAATTCAGAAATCAATAGCTTACTGTTCTGCCTCAGTCCTCCAGGTGCTGCCCATGTCAGTCTTCCAGGAGAGTGAGCAGCAGCAAAGAAAGAAAAAAGAGAACCACATTACCCAGAATGACCCAGTGTCTCTTCAGATTAATGCAATGCAGAATTGTAGTATGTGGGAGCTGACAACAGCCATTAATAACACGGAGACACTTGATCTCTGAGGGTGGCTATCAAATGTGTCTGCGAGCCATTTTGTCTATCCTGTGACTTTGTGGAGTGCCTCATAATGTGCATTTTAAAAAGACCAGTCGTATTTTAGCCGGAGTGCCGTGATATCTTTATGAGGTAGAGTGTAAGCGCTGCGGAGAAGATAACAATATTCAAATGCGTATTCGCAATTTACGAGCGATTTGGCATGATGTGCCTGACAAGTTAATGTAAGTAAATTAGACAGAGTCGAGAGGAGGTTTAAATTCTCGACAGGTTGCATAATGAATTCACTCTCTTCTCTGAGAAAATGAACATTGTCTAGCGGTTGACGTTCTAAATTGTGCCACTAAATAGATATTTAAACCCGTTTCCGCAGCTTTTATCAGCTAATGGCGTCTCGGTGATATTAGTTTTACTGCCGCCACCAGTACGTGTAGTTTTGCAGCTGTTGCATACATTTCGGTAAACAGCCAGTCCTGCAGCATGCTAGCATTAACCTTGGATGATATCCCAATGACTCGTCCCACTTGCCACATTACCCCGGCTCATCTCCTTGACCTCTCTTCGCTTCGTGCCTCGCAGCTCAGTATGTTAACACCCTCGTTCTCCGGCGAACTGCCCCGGCGAGGTGCCGAGGGGCGACCTCTCGCCTCTCTCTCGGTCAGACCGGAGCAGCCCGGGCCTCCTCTTCGGGAGCGTTTTTTCGGCTGCAACACACCTGACGCCCTGAAAAGTGTGACAGCTGCATAGCCGCGCCGCATCCCCCCCGCCGCTTCCACCCGGTCCCAGGCTGTAATCACACAGCTTCATGCTCCAGGGCCCCACGCTGCTGATTGGAGCCTATCTGACGGCTGGCAGGAAAAACTATCGGAGGGGATAAAATATTCACACACAGCCGTTAGAAGATCCAGGGGGAAAGTCTGAAGGCATTAGCCAGAGCCCACAAACATCTACGCTGACAGTGTTACCCAAACGTTGAGCTCCCTTGACAGATTTTTTTTTTCCCCTTGCTTAACACCTCCGAAAGTGTCGGCACGAACTAAAACAGGAAGATGCAGACATGACCTAGAGTGGGGATCTATTGGGATTACCTGTGGAAAGCTCCAGGAGGTTCAGTATTCCTCCTACAATGGTGCTTTTCACAACAAGACCTGCATGTTCCTATTTCACACCAATCTTCCTATAGGCCTCGGGGAGACCCAGCCCCACTCACAGTAACGCCATTAAACTGCTCACACAGCACTTCATTTCAAAATAAAAAATAGGCTGAGCTATCTTAAAGTGGTTGCATGGAAGAAAGAAAAAAAATCCTATCTCTCTCCAGTTCCCCCTCTCGAACTATCCTCGCTGCTCCAGCCATTTTTATACCCATGACAAGTAATCATCTCTCCCATCAATCCAGCCTCTTTCATCCCTGAACTCTGAAGTTCTTTACTGAGGGAGAAACTCATTGTAATCTCATCACAGCATCTCCCGGAGAGCTTTCTACCTGAGCGTGTGGTCGAGAAATGAAAGGTGAAGATTGTCGCTCGGTATGTGGCGGCGGCGGCGGCGGCGGCTGCGTCAGGCTCCCCAGGGGCAAGTACAAGCCGGGCAAACAGAGCCGCCCTCATCAGAGCACATCTGAAGAGTGTGTGAGAGACAGAAGAGACCGGATTGACCGCGGCTTTCCATCACGATAAAATTGAACCTATTCATTGCTACTGTATCGCATCGCACTGCAGACGACGAGAGCAAATCAACATTTGGAAGCCTTCGGTGGGATTGGAAGTTTCTGTTGGGGGGGGTTGCAGATCGATGTTCTTTCTATTGGTATAAAAGAGTGCAATGTGCTGGCTTGGTGTTAAATTCTCTTGATAGGTCTGTGGCAGTCTGTTTGCTTGCCAGGCACGAGTGGGAGGATCAATAGACTGCAGATTAGGATGGCATGCATATGAGCCTTTCTCATGCTGAGAAAAACTGAAACCAGTTGTTTCTCTTTTGGCCTCCTCAGCATCAGAGACACTACAAAATGGCGGCAGATCAAACACGCTACGTTGCTGCATCTTTTTTTAAAAAGTCCCTTTTCACACTATATGTATCCTCTTTGTCTGCAGGTCTCATTCGACTGCAGGAGCTGATCAAGGCGCCGTCACGATACAACATTCGTTTGAAGATCCGACAGCTGCCCACCGAGACCAAGGACGCCAAGCCACTTCTGAAGGAGATGAAGAAAGCAAAGGAGTTCCACGTCATCTTTGATTGTGGCCATGAGATGGCTGCCTGGATCCTAAAGCAGGTACGAGCCCACCTTAATGAGCTACAGTAGAAACTTAACCAAACGTGTGAGACCTCAAGCGTCGTCAATACTGTACCTACAGGTTTTCTAATGTTAGTGGGACGAAACACACAAATTGAAGACGTAACCTTAAAGTCTGAGTCGTTTTCAATCATTGATCAATAACTAATAATGACTTTTCATTAGCTGCACCCCTATTAATTAATGTTCACCTTCAGGTTCAATATGTAAACAGCATAGACTGTTTATGAAGATGGACTTCATGATGGCGCCAAAGCATCTTGATTGCTTACTGGTGGCTGGCTGCAGTATAGGTCATAAACTCCGCCTCCTCCATGTTAACAGATGGGACATGGACCAAACCAAAATGACGGGACCTCGCTCCCTCCATCCCCAAATAGGCAAAATGGCGGCGTTCTTATTCTGGATATTTTAGCTTCATTTCTGGATAGGGGAAAGAAACAGAGACGCGTCGTCCATCTTTATATACGGCCTATGGTAAACAGTTCTATAACTAAAGTTGATGGAAGAGTTTTGCTGCATTTGTGCATGAGACAAGTCATTTTATCAGAGCGAAACTGAAATTTAATTAAAAGTGAATTTACTGCAGCGCCAAATTTTACATAATTTCCCCTCAAAGCGACACAGACCCGGCACATCGACTCATAGTTCATTCATTATGCACATGTCCTAAAACAATAAGCTCATGTGTGTTACCTTTATTACTTCTCTTCTCTCTTTAAGCAATGATGCGAGTGATTCGGATACCTTCTTTCTGCTCTCTGCGTTTTTTAATCTCTCCGCAGAATATTAGATCTCTACGACTGACCCATCATAATAGACGCACTCCATTGCACAATAAAGGTTTTTTTAATTAGAAAGTCTAATTCTGCTCACAGGCATGTTAAATTCATTTAACACAGGCACATTATTTATGAGAACTGCGGGGGTTCTTATTGAATTGAAGTCTTCTCACGAGCATATTGCTGCGTCTCCGTACAGCTGTATGTCGACAGGAAGCAACGAGAAGGATTATTTATTGATGGTGGAGACTTGGTGCGCACATGAACAACACAAACACTTTATGTCAACAGCACGGTTCAGCGCATCCTCCAATATCTTCGAGTTGTGTTTATATTTTTCATCGTGACCACACACACACTGTATTTTCTTTACTATGAAGAGCCATTCTCACAGAAAACAACGAATTGGTGTTGTTTTTTTATACGTTGTTTTTTTCCTCCTATCCCTTCGAGACGGAGGTGTGAAATAAATAAAACCATATCAGTACAAACAACACATTCTGTGTGAAAAGTAACTAATTAAAAAACCCTTTAACGCTTTAAATGTGTTTGTGTGAATTTCTCTTTCAGGGGTAGAACATGGAGGAGGAAGAATGGTTGAGACATTATCACCTGCGTGTGCCTCAGTGTGATGCTCATTCAGTAAATCATTAGTCAATCAGCACCAAATCAAAATGCAATGGTCTATTTATAGTTGAATTCCTCACTCTCAGCTGCTTCCCCTGCAAGAGAAGACACGTCAAAAGTGACGGTTAAATAAAAGCTAAATGAAGAATTAAAATGAATCGAGCTCATTAAGCCATTAATCGTTGATTTATCAGCACTACCCACTGTTTTCTCCTCCCTACAGGCCCTCGCCATGGGTATGATGACAGAGTACTACCATTATATTTTTACTACCCTGGTAAGTACGCCGGCACTTGTTTAATGTTGGGGGGAAAAAATGCAATTACACACCATGCATGTTGCGTGTCTTTTTATTTTTGAATGCCTCTATCTGCTTTTTACTGTGTTTGTAAGGTTGAGTTTTTCTGCAAATGCTCACCTAGTTTACTTGATGCAAGGCGGAAAAACATCCATCTGCCCAAGTGTCTGATAACAGCTTTTCTTCTCTGAGAACAAAATTAAATACCAGGAGCCGCTCAAAGGAAAACACGGTATTCTTCTCACTTTGTTTGGAGCATTTTGAACCTGGGCCACAACCCGACTTGCTGCTCGAATAGAAACGCACGGCCTTGAAAAGCTGACCCGTTGTCATAGTTGATTTTAAATAAGCAATTTGCATTTAAAGCATCCGCTGCGGAAATAAAAGTTTTACAATGCGCTTGTTTTCCAAACTCCGCGGCAACCTTTCTCACCCCACCGCGGCTCTGAGCGCAGAAAACAAAAGCAGTTGGAGATATTTTATCCTGACTCTGGCGGCGATTGAAGTTCTCCAAAGTTCTTTGATGTAGCCACTACAAAGATTGCTGTGCTCCAGAGGAAGAGCAGCACATCTTCTCTGAGCACGCGGGAAAACAGAGGACTGAGAGCTCAGATAATAGCCCCGAGCAGATGAGACTGTCACCCATTTGGTCCATTATAGTTCTAACAAACAAATGGCACGCTGGGTGTGTGGTTTGGAGCACGGTCGCAAAAGGCTGAGTGAAGAGGTTGGAGAAAACTGACCCCGGAAAAAAATAAGGCATTTACCCGTGTGCAGGACGCCGCAGCTCCCCCGAGTGCATTCACATAAGAACCAGGCTGTAGATGAAAGGGGGGAGGGGTTGGGTGAGTGACAGCAGGTATGTCATCGGGAAAGGAACGAGAACAGTGATTATAGTCGTGTTTGGGCCACATGCTGCTGCTGCTGCTGCTGCTAGTCGAGATGGAAACATGCCTGCTCTTAACATCAGCCAGTGTTTGGCAGGTTGGAGGCCACTGCGCCGGCCAAAGCTGCCGCACACTGGTGCCGAGCCATCCGTGCTGCTGTCCGAATGGGACAGCAAACATTGACCGTGACACACACACACAGACACACACACACACACACACACACACACACACACACACACACACATTCTGTATCCATCGTTCGCTGCTGCTCCGTCAACAGTGTTGTTTCATCCCAGAGACATCTGCCTGGTGCGGTGCCAGACATGCTGTATGCAGGACAATTGGGTTGTCCTTTCACTTCCACATGATAGATGGCACTCCACCAAAAGCCTGCCTGTAACCTTGAGAGCCTCGCCTTAATCAGGGCTCCTGCCTCAGCATGAGATAAAATAACTCCTGAAACACCTTCAACCGCACTTCTCCCTCTCACCTCGTTTCGCCAAAGCTGACACTCAACTTAATGTTTTAATTTAAAATCATCAAGGTTGTGGAGAATGAGCAGGAATCATTTTTCGCAGCTCAAACGCATCCGGACCTTTTTTTATGCTTGCAGGACCTTTACGCCCTGGACATGGAGCCGTATCGTTTCAGCGGCGTCAACATGACGGGGTTCCGCATCCTCAACACGGAGAGTTCTCAGGTGACGTCAATCATCGAGAAGTGGTCAATGGAGCGGCTACAAGCCCCGCCCAAACCGGACTCGGGCCTGCTGGATGGATTCATGACGGTAGGCTTGACTTGTTTTGTGCTGCTTACGTAACGCGCGGTATGTCGTGCATGCAGAACCACGCTCGGAGCTCGTTCCTGTGACCGAGTGGAACCGTGTGTAGCAGAGTGCACCTTCGGGGGATATCGTGTTGGAGGCTCTTCTTCATGAAGCCACACATCATGGTGGATTACATATTTTATTGCTTTTAGAGGAGAATTCGTGAGCACCAGGTGTCAATCATTGGTTCCATGGTGTTGGGCACGGGAGCAGCGTGCACGCCCCTCCGCGTGGGGCTTCTGGGTTGGCGCTCTTGGGTCTAAATGCTCAGTAATGAGGCGGTGTGAATGGTAATAGCCGTTTATCTGCCCTCCTGCCTCTCACAACTCTCCTCTGGGAGCGTGGCCAAAATATGACAATCTGTCAGTGTTCATGCAGAGAGAGGGAGCAAATTGGATGGAAATTATGGCCTTGGTTTTTTTAGGATGCCGTCCAAAAAAGCACGGGATAAGGTGATTTGAAAGTGAAAACTGGAATGAAGCTCATGGACGTTCAAGGTCCCTCTCTGTGTCTCTTGCTGTAAACAGTCAATTTACCCCCCCCCCCACCTTCCCTCCTCCTTCCCTCATGACACCTTCCTTGCAGACAAACACCTCCTTTTTTTCCCCTCTCCTTCTTTCAGCCGCTCTCTTTCCTTCTTCTTGGCAGATTTAGGATCAGAAATCTGCGTAATGAAAAAAGTTTCTTTGCATCAGAGACTTAAAGACGAGCCTTCAAATTAGACGCGGTGCCTGATGCCTGTTCATATATATACAACTAACAAAAAATAAAAAATAAAAAGCTGTCACGGCAACAAATGTGTTTTAACTTTACTTTCCCCTAAATAAAGCCATGTAAACTTCTTATCAGAAACCGGCAGCACACACTGCTGTAAATATAGAAATAACATATCTTATTTCCCTCCAGCGTTAGCCTGTGCATCCCTGTTTTCTTGTTCCCGTGTGGCACTCGAGTGCAGATAAACAAGCAAAGCAGTTATGTATGCAGAAAGATTAATGCAATGCACAAAGAGGTTAAATGACTTAATTTTTTTTCTCCCCTCCACCGGAAATTAATGGGTGTTTCGTGGAGACTGTTGAATTGATTAATTAGCATTGCATGAATCATTTTGTCAGATCCCCATACCACATATTGACACATCTCACTGGACCAGAACTGCCGTTAAATAATAAATAATACGTCCAAAGCCTCGTGCAAGCTTGATAAAGTACTTCATTAGAGCGCTCTATTTACAAATCCAGCTCTGATGTGTTTTAGTCTGTCGAGTGTTCCTCCCTAAGAGGATTCTTCATAACGAGCGAATAAAGAGATATCGCGGCGAGAATATACAGCCACACATTGTCATTTTAATGCTATATTAAAAGCATAATCGAGTGTTTATGAAAACCAGCTCCTGCCTACATTACGAATGCATGGATTTAAATAATATTTGGTTTCTCTTCAAATCACACGTTCCTTAATTAATTGGTAGATGTGTCTGACATTTAATGCCACGGCGCCCTGGGCTTCTGAGGAGCCAGGAGGGTATCATTAAATTAAAATGTGGGAGGGCTGCAGCAGCCAGTGTGTGACCTTCCACCCCCCCGACCCTCCCTCCAGCCTTTTCTCTGTTTTCCCTCTCTCTTCATACCTTGTCGTTCCCCGCTGCACAGAAGCCTCGCTGGGCTCTGGCGGCATTTTCTTTTCTTTTCTTTTTTGCGCTCGGTGACCAGGCAACAGTTGTGTGGCGGTGGTTACCAGGGCGACGCTGTTCCGTGTCACCTTGTGATTTCATGAGGGATTGATTGATTGAGGATGGGGGGAGGGAGGTGAAGTAGGTAAAATGGTGGCGCAGGAGGGAGGGCTGGTTGATGATGAGAGGGAGGAGTAGGAGGAGGACAGGCAGGGGGGGATGTCGCGAGCGTTGGGAGGTGCGTGTGATGTTTTCTCACACCACTGGCCTCGCATTAATGTGGGCTGGTGTATAATCACAGTGACACTCGGTGCCTTGGGTGAGGCCGAGCGTTGTCTCGGAGGAAGGATGCATAATGAGACGGCCTCTCAACTCTTTTTTGTCAGTGGTACCTCGGACCCGGAGCCAAGCAGAATACGAGCGGGGAAGCTAATTAGTGGAGTTTGTGGGCGTGACATCGTCTGCCTCCGTCCTCCGTCGACTCTTTAACCAAATCCCTGGAGTTGTTTCCAGCTCAAACTGTTTTACCTCAAACTTCATTATCAGTGTGTGAATTAACAGCAGTGGAAAAAACCTACAGATATACAGATTGGATCTTTTTTTTTTATTTTACGCATCTAATCTTATCATTATTCCGTCCCATCTGCGTATAATCATCGCCTGCAGCTAATGCCATATTTGATTTTAATGCTTTGTTGTAATTTGAATTCTTTTAAATTCTCCATTCACTGAACTAAGTATATACTTGGATTTAATTGAGAGAGAGAGAGGGAGGAAAAAAAAGCTGTTTCCCAGTTGTGTGCGTATCTGAAGCTTTGGGCTGCAGATATTTCCTCCATCTACACCGTTTCATTTACGTCTGTATTTCATTGAGCTGTAATTACCACAACAGAGGACTAGATTTTCTCCAGTGTCATCAACACAATTGAAAGTTCTGGTGTAATAGCTCATAATAATGACTCTGTTATTAATAGAGAGCAGATGTTTGGGGCGATGCGTGTGTGTGTGTGTGTGTGTGTGTGTGTGTGTGTGTGTGTGTGTGTGTGTGTGTGTGTGTGTGTGTGTGTGTGTGTGTGTGTGTGTGTGTGTGTGTGTGTGTGTGTGTGTGTGTGTGTGTGTGTGTGTGGCAAGATGAGGCTGCTCTTTTTTTAATTCACAGTATAAAGAAGCTCGCAACACTAATACGAGCTAAATGATTTGGAAAAACACATCAAGATACTTCACTCGCTTCCAAATGTGAGCAAGGGGTTTTGTTCTCTCTCTCCATCATCAGCAGATTTGCAAACACACCCTTGAGCGATGCCTTTAAATCGGCACAGGACTGTGTAAACTTTCCCAGGATACTGTAAATAATTGCTCGTGACAATGATTTAAAAAGCCTTGCCCCTAATGCACGAGTGTAATTGCCTTTCTTCTTCCTCCTGCACACTGTACATAATGCTTTTGTAGCTGTTGTGACACAAAGATGATTAAAGAGATATTTTTTCCACTCATGTTATAACTTATTCTATAATTCTGTGTATACTGGTGCATCTTCAGCTGTAGCTATTCGCAGTGTTCGCATTTAGTTACTGTTTCCCTATAAAGTTGTTATTGGCAGTCTGCCCCCCCACGGGACACAATTTGCAGACCCACGCACAAGGGGATTCATCGATGCACGCGCACGCTGATGTCTCAATTCAGCGAAAATTTGGAGCGTGAAAGCTGTGATCTGCGACACGAAATCATTTCCTACCCCGTTAATTTTTTGACACATTTCACTAATCAAAACAAAACTCCCCGCCTGCAGCCTCGTGCCCAGCGAGAGCCCCGCAGACCTGGCAAGATTTATCTGTAATTTGTGACCGACTTGACATTTGTGAGCCGTGACGCTGCCGCTCTTGTAAATCTCTCCTGCGAGTCGAGCCCCTGGATGTTGTTCTGAAAACTAAATCCAGAGCATGTACAGTATTTTAGATGTGAAAGACATTGATCATGTTGACTTCATCATTAGTGTCAGGATGAATCCTCTCAGCCCCGGTTCACTTGGTTGCAGAGTTCAAGGGCATCAATACATGTGTCGTTTGGAACTGAACTGAGCTACTGTGACTATTTGAACTTTATTATTGCAGTTATTAATGTTTTAAATGTGATATTTTGACTTTTGAAGGTGATCGACAAGTTGTTGCCTCTGTTTATTTGTTAAACTTGGTAGAAGGATGCGGTTTGGGTCCTGTTAAAAAAATCCAAATAAAAGATCTGGATCCAGTAAATTTTCATAAGGGGACCTTCATGGGGGGGATGCACTCTAGCGAGGGCCATTCTTACAATGCACTTGTTATCTTAGCGGGTTTTAATGTGATATCTTGACCCAGTTGTCTATATCCGTTTACATCGTTACAGACTGTGCCTTTTAAATAATCTTAGTACATAACCTCTCAGAACATATAGGAGTACATTTACTGCAGAACTACAGTGAGAATACTTTGAGTGGATATACCGAAACTCCATTTATGCTTGAATTCTGGATACTGTGAGCAGCGAGTGAAGTCCGAGGGGAAAACGAGAGGAAGCAGGTTTGCTGAGAAATGCACAGCGAGAGAGAGAACAGACACCTTGCTGCATTAACAAGGACTGCTGGGAGTCGAGTGGGAGCCGCCCACACACATAGAGGAGCCCGCGAGGTGGCGGCTATGCTCTCGTTAGAGCGTGTTTTACCGCGCATGTTTACATACAAGCGTGTGTTTGTACTGTCCTGTACCGAGCTGTGAAACACGCCGAGCGCACGGTGCAAGGTGTCTGATTCAGTTCCCCACATTTAGAGGCTCCTCCGAAGCGGGGAGGAAGGTGGGGGGTGCTTGGCTCAGGTTTGGCCTCGCCGGCGGGTTCGTTGTAGGGGAGCACTCGGCTGCCTGTAATCTGACAATAGAGGGAGAATCCCGACACATGGATCCCTCTCCCTGCGAGCTGCATCCATACAACATTTCATCCCAATCAGGGTCCTCAGCACGAGTGTGGAGCCAAATGTGGTGCTCCCCAGTCGATGCGGTATTGAATAGAGGACATACACTCTAATTTAGCCTGATATATATCACTGCACCAATGAACTCTACTGGATATTAGATCTGGCATTTAGGGAGTTCTTTTATTTGTTTGAGACCGACTTCAGTCTTCACCCTGCAGCTTAAATACGTTCCTGCAGCACATTCAATGAACTCATCTCCAATATCCATACGGAGCAGTTCTGTGCAGCGGCTTCTGTTTGGATGCATCAACTAATACATCAGCATGACTGTGATTATTGCAGAGTTACCTCAGATATATTAGTATCGACATTTCAACCAATTAGTGAGAAGGAGTTGAGGTTGAGAAATGCCCCCAAACTTTGTTCAGAAACAGAAACAGTGTTTTTCTAAAGAGCATTTCCAAGTTTATTTTTTATCTTTTAACCACAACACCCACGCTAACACACGTTTTCCACATCCTCTCTTCTCCTTAATGCTTGAACTGTCCATCAATAAAGCCGAAATACCCAAAATATATCTTTAAAAAACGTCCAAAATATCACCCTCAGTATATATTTGGGTTACAGAGCAAATCCTGGTTTATATATCAGATACGTTTTGTTCAAATGCTGTATATAATCTGTATACGTCTCTTATTAGGTATCAATGCAACCTGCTCTCCAGCTCTTTCTGCAGCTACATAGAACCTCATGTTGTTTTTGATGTAGCATTTGATACAGGACGTACCGAGGGAACAGAACGAGCTCTGCACACATGCACCAGGTCGATTGCGTCCATTACGCCGATGTGATCTCATTCCGTCTGATCCCAGTTGGCAGAGGAGCGAGCCTTTTAAAGACAGCAACTGTGGAGAGCAGACACTCGATGCCCTGTGCCGGGCACCACCAGCTGGGCTTGGCACAGCATCAACGTTATTAGCACCACTGCTCCCTCGGTCCATAGAAGCCTTTTGTGGAGCGAGAACAGGCGGAGGGAGCGGAGGTATTTAAAAGGAGAGATATATTACCCTTTGTTTTTTTTAGCACATTTCACTTTAATGTGGCTCTTATTTATTATCTTTATATACTAAAAAAGAAAGTGGGGAAATTCAGTACAATACAAATGAGTTAAACAAAAAAACCACACAAATATCCTCCTGCAGGTCACAGACATTCCTCGACAGTATCATGCAAGCAGGCGCCTGCTGATGTTATATAGGACAATAAAAGCCTGTGCAATCAGGGACTACAACCATCATCAGATCACTATCACACAATCAGCCCCTGGAGACGGGTGCAGGCAGTGGGAGCCGAGTGTCATGGTCACACTGGTGCTCAGGGATATTGGCTGGCCTTGGGATCTTTAGGCAAGCTGTCATCCTTTGAGAGGTGGCTCCTCCCACCTATACGCACATATACTGTACCGAATGTATAGAGAAAGAACAAGAACAGTATATATAATCAGGTGCAGGGATCGTACTTTATACTCCACTACATTTAGTTACCAATTTCCAAAAAAAGTATGAAAGATGATGTGCTGTTTGAAAAAGAGAAAATCTGCGCACCTAAGGCTCCTGTGATTTATTTGCCAGTGACGTTTCCAGCACGAAGTTTTTTTCTTAGACTTCTGATAAAGAGCTCACTCGCCATCTTAAATCACCACAATCCCTTTTGAACAAATCACGTCATAGTAGATATCATAATAGATGTACATAGAAAATAATGTACAAAATGCTAAATATAAACTCACGTACAGAATTCAAGTCACATCAATAGTAGATATTCGATAACAGCTGTCATAAAAACTTACCGCCTTATCAGAGGCATCTCTGTCTAGTTGAATGTTAGAATATGGAGAGTCAGAGTAAAACCCTTGATCAACATTCAGGCAGATGTATAGAGAAATATGGGGAGGACTCAGGATGGAGGATGTAAAATCACAGGACTGGTCAAATATCACAATTCTTTATTTAAACCTATTTATTTAAACTGAGTGCCAAATGTTTAAATCAAAATAAGTTTTAAGAGCATAGAGTTAATTTGTCTCCCCCATAGTTTTAATCTTTTGTTGATGCATCTCATTCCAATTTTTGTATTTTGTTGTGCTGT
The DNA here is from genome assembly GCF_022539355.2 of Hippoglossus stenolepis. NCBI lineage: Eukaryota > Metazoa > Chordata > Actinopteri > Pleuronectiformes > Pleuronectidae > Hippoglossus > Hippoglossus stenolepis. The sequence goes on from NC_061502.1 coordinate 16,036,529, forward strand.
GTATTATGCAGCCAAAAACTTTATCAAATATATAAAATTGGTGACACTACAACCAGCTACAGTATTAAAATGCCTCTTATACGCTAACTTATATCTTATATATCTTTGCATGTGCATTGTCGTGACCCACAAATGAAATGCGTTGGGAAAAGCATGAGAATATGAGAATATGCACTTATTTGAACGTAGCACTGTTAGTGCTACGTTCAAATAAGTGCATATTCTCATGAAATATAAAATAAACAAAAAGATGTCCCGACTACACTTTTTTTTTAATTGGTAGCATCGGTCTATCTGGGACTTGTGGAGTGGCGCCCTGTTTGCCCACTGTTTAGGAGCACCCCAGATGTAATTAACACTCCCTGTGTTGTTTACACTATAAATCAAGTGCAGACTCCCTCCATAGCGCCTGCATCCTCTCCACCAGATGGTAGCGAGATGCGAAGGACTGTTTAGCCGTCACAACAAACTCCTCTCTCCTCCTCCACTCCGCAGCGTCCGGCTCTAACTGCTGGTTGCCCACCGACGAAGCCGAGCTCTTAAGTGACTCCCCGTTTAATCACAACTCGTGTCTTGGCTTGTTTTCAAGGGGTTTGAGTTGTGAAAGCTTTGTTGCTGTGGAAATATTGGACAGTGTAAGTAATGAACTGAGGGGGTGAAAAACCTGTGGAGTGGGCACCTACTAGCCTCTTTAGCTGGACCTGGCTGGAGGCTGATTAAATATGAGGAAAGGCCATCATGTTAAACAGCCACTTAATCAGAGGTAGGTTAGGCAGCGTGGTGCTAATTAGGGTGGACTCTGAAGTGGACAGTGCTGCCAACAGCATGCTGTTGCCTGAAGGCTCTGGTGGGACACCACTGCTCTGAGGATTCACCGCCTCTACTTTGACAAGTGTCGTATTGGTCGCTCCTCGTGGGCAGCGCCTAACAGTAACAATCTGTGACATTTTCAGCCACACTAGTAGCATCGCTCCGGGGATCGTCCGTTTGTCCACCGCTTCAGTCCAGACCGCAGACTGTATGTAAAGATGGACGACGCGTCTCCACTTCCTCCCACTATCCAGACATTAAGCCAAAATATCCTGGATACGATTGGTACCATCTTGCGCATTTGGAGCCAAAGTGTGTGCTAATTGGAAAATGTTTCAGCCATTAATCATCTTATTTCACCCACGTTTTTATGCATTAATTAACTCATCGGAACAAAACTTACTGAATAAATTAGCACTTGAATATATTAGTGTGATGGGAACTATGTAAAAAGACAGGAACCATGTTCGAAATGATGTCTTTATATACAGATTGTGATCTAGACTGAAATATCTCCACTATTACGTATTCATGGCCTCCAGAGGATGAATCCTACTGACTCTATAGATTCCCCCGACCTCTCCACTAGCATGACCTTGAGGTTCACAGCTTTGTTTTGAGTGAAATACAACAACTGGAAACATTGTCATGAAATGTACACACGTGCACATATTCACCTCAGAATGAACTGTAGTTACTCTGGTTGATGTTTCACTGATTAGCAGCTCAGATTTCAAATCCCTACAGTTGTACAAATGTGTTGGTGAATGTTTGAACTGTTTTGGCGATGTAAGTTTGTAAGTAATTGTTTTCAAAGTTTCGTAAAGTCGCTTAGTAAATGGTCTGTATTTGTGTAGTGCTTTTATCGTCTTGATGATCACTCAGAGCTCTTTAACTCACAGCTTTAACATTCACCCATTCACACTAACATGAGTTAAGGTTCAGTATTTTGCCCAAGGACACGTTTGCACGCGGAATGGGGGAGACTGGGGTTGAACCGCCAACCCTCTGGTCAGTGGACCAGAATCTGACCCTGTTGAAATATGTTATTTTATTAATACTGGGGAAACTAAAAGGTGAAAATGATGTGAAAAGAGCAATGTGAGGTCAGAGTGGAGGTTTTGTTTCAACGTTAAAGCTTCTGTCAGTATTTGATAAGAGAAAGACAACATCAATACTGAATAAATGTATATTCACATCCATCAAACAGACTTCTGCTCATTCTCTCATCACTCCCACAGGAACCTTTCTTTTTAACTATAGAATTCTCTGCTGTGTAGTTCTTTATCCCTCTTTAAAGTGCACTTAAATCTACAATAGAGCCATGAATGTGCTTTCACATAAATCCATAAATCAATGGATCCGTTACCCAGGGGTCCTCATCGGAAGAAAGCCGGTTCTTACTTCCTTTCCCTGTGACAAAAACCTAATTTTAAAAAATGCAACGGGGCTGCTCTGTTGCCTCAGCATGTGGAAATGCAATGTGAGAAAGGGATTAAACCTCCAACGCACAAAAGAAAGAGTAAAAAATGACAGTGACGGCGCTGGCAAAGCCTCCACATATACCCACGGCTCAGTGAAATACTGGAGAGAGCAACCCGGGGGAAGAAGAAGAAGGAGGAGGTAAGATGCTAAAAGAGAGACAAAAGGAAAAGAAGGGAAGGAGAGACGGAAGTGAACTGGAGGTGAACAGGCCGTCAGAGAGGAGGAGACAGAGAGAGACGGAGGGAGAGTTGGAGACAGAGAGAGATGACACAAGGAGCCCTGGTCACCTGAGGGCTTTTTCTTCCTCTGCAAAATGATGTGACGCCGCCCGCTCGCCCCTCTGAAACAGCCGTAATGTGGCCCATGAATCACATGTGTCACATTTCACTGTTTCTCAACTCTTTTTATTCTATTACTTGAGTGAAACTTCTCAACACACTGACACGGTTTGGTCACCGAGGGCCTCACGTAGCCACCATCACCAGATACACTGGGCTACATTTTACATTAAGGGTAAATGAGCCAATTTAAACGGAGAAAGAGGGATAGAACAAATCCAGAAAATAGAAGAGAAGAAGCTAAATATGAGACAATTGGAGACAATGACGGTTTTAGACTCTGTAAAGGCCTGAACATGTGTATCATTGAGTCATGAGTCATATTGGTTTGTTATCTCCACCAAGGAGGTGTTGTTTTCACCCCCGTCCATTTGAGTGTTGGTTGGTTTGTTTGTTTGTTTGCAGCGAAAACTACTGAACAGATTCCCATGACACTCGGTGGAGGGATGGGACATGTGCCAAGAAAGAACCCATTCAATTTTGGCACGGATCTGAATAAATCCTGAAAATGTTTTATTCACTTTCTTCAAGTGTGTGTTTTTTTGACATTTTCACCAACTTCTCAGAGGAAAAAATTCATGGGTCTTGGTGAAAAAGATCACACATATTTCAGGGAATGATATCTGTGAGTGTTTGGTGCAGCTTGATTGGATTGAGTCAGACCTTTGTGGCGTGTTCTGGACATTCAGGTTCAATAGATGTGAGTGTAATATCGTAGAATACAGACTGGGAACCTGGTTCCGTCCAATAGGAAACAACATTTGCCTAAAAGCATCACAAACTAACATGTTACATCCCCTGGTTTAATCTGTTGAAAATAAAATATATACACTTCTATTTGTCTGGCTCTTGTAAAACCACCATGTGTCTGTTTGGCCAGTTATTTCACCCTGGTTCCAGTCCTTATGCTAAGCTAACAGTCCGTGTCCCTCATGAGAATTTCATCTCGGTAGATAAAGCTAATAATTCGCTCGGTGCGGTTTGAATCTCGATTGAAGCAGAAATGATGATTTAATGGTGTATTTTCCTTACGTGGAAATCTGCTTTGACGAGTGAAGGTTTAATTGCTAAAAAATCATGAAGTTAAAAAAAAAATGCAACAATTTAGCTGACAGCGTAATATCACGACGGCGATACTGGCGCTGCGCTGACCGCGTGCGGTGAAGCGGCACAAATACACATAAACTATGGAATGAAATGAATAATTACCTCCCTCTTCTATCAAATCATCAAACCCCACGGGCCTGTCTGTGATCTGAGGGCTGAGACTTCAAGCTCGGAGAAAACAATGAGCTTCTCTCTCTCTCGCTCTCTCTCTCCCCCCCTGATGACATTGTGACTCTGCTGCTGATGGCGATGCTGCCAGTCTGTGTGTGTGTGTGTGAGTGTGAGTGTGTGTTTGTGTGTGTTGTTGCCCTGTGCCTGGCAGCTGCATTCCAACCATGTGTGGTGAATAACAGGTCAGTGTTATTCTTATTAGGGCTAATCAGATGTATGTGATACGTACAAACAGTGGAGCTCCACTGTACACAAGCAGCCGCAGCACACGTCCATCTCCAGACGGGTAGTGGAGCGTGAATGCGTGTGCATGCATGTGTGTGTGTGCGTGTGTGTGAGTGTGCGAGGAATGCTGGCTAAAAGGGTGAGTGATTGAGAAGAGGTGAGAAGAGAAAGAGAGACGTCGTTTGTCAGGGTGCTACGTTATCAGAGGAGTTATGGAATTATGCACAGGTGGAGAGCTGGTGTGAATACTGATGCAGTAAAAAAAAAAAGAATATTTTTGTGTACACACAGACAGACACACACACGCAGCAGCTACAGCTCAGTAGAGTTTGCAGCTCACCTGCTCTAAATGAGGAAACTGCAGGCAGATACGACAAATGAGGCAGAAGCCGCTGGGAAGCCAGCAAGTTGAGTTTTGTCACTGTGTGTTTTTTTGTGTACACACCACATCCTGCTAATTGGTTCCTGCATGTGTGTTGATATATATGCTCCTCACGTATCGCGTTCATGAGAGAGAGAGAGAGAGAGAGAGAGAGAGAGAGAGAAATGGAAAGATGAACTGAGATATCAAGGCCTGGAAAAGAAAGATGTAAAGTGTGGGGGGGGGGGGGGGATGTGAGTCATTTGGCGAAGGACAGGGTCATCTACGAGTACGCCTAGTGAAGCAGGAGGGGATTGTGTGATTTTGAATGATTACGTGGGTGTTGGAGTGGGAGAGAGGGAGACAGAGAGAGGTGAGGCAGCAGAGGTTCTGGGCATCTTGTTTGAAACCTTCCATCTCTGTCCGAGTTTCCCCCGTGGTTGAAGATTGGTTTCGCATTAAGCACTTAAAAGAAACACCCCACAGGACCTGTGCTTGGCTGCGAAATAAATATCGCGATCGCTCTCAGATTGTTTTAAATTGAGCGCAATCTGCCGGTGGTGTGAGCCGTCATTTCAACCCCCCCACATCTCTCCTCCTTCCAGCGCCACCCCTTGTTTTTTTTGCTTCCATCGCGAGGGGATTTTTCAGGAATTGTTCTGCACCAAAGGCAAGTCGGGAAAAAGATCTTTACCGCATAAATCATCCGAGCCGGGGCGATGTTTGATATATCACGGCGGGCAAAAGTTAAAAGATGGGGGAAATATTTCCAGGAAGGGTTGTTAAGTCGGAGGTGGGGGAGCTAACAGAATGACATAAATCATTCAAACAAAGAGGCTGATGGGGGATTCAGGGGAGTATTTTGGCCTCGGAGTGCAAACACAGGAGCAACTCAAATGTGTTTGCACTGTACGACATCTAATAAACTGTTTCTCCTCCTCCTCCTCAAATATATACGGATGCATCCTGATCCATCTTTGTGTTACAACAAACTGATTCCTGTCTCTGATGTTGCCCAGATTAATCCTGGAGTAAACATAGTAGCTGTCAGTGTTGTTGTGAGGCCATTTCAAAGTCTACATTTTGAAAACTAGATTCCTACACAAATACTGAATATGATTTATCATGTTAACATATTTCATCACTTTTGTTATGTATATTTTGTATTCGTAAATTTGTATGCCAGTAGTGGGAGTAGTTGTGTTTTCTGGTTGTACATCCGTCCCATACTTGTGAACATGATATCTCAAGAGGGGAATTTCTTAAAATTTGGTGCAGACATTCACTTGGACTCACAGATGAAGTGATTAGAATTTGATGCTCAAAGGTCAAGGTCACTGGACCCGTTTGTTGCCTTGTGAACACGATATCTTACAAACACTTTGAGGGATCTTCTTCAAATTTGGTACAAATATTCACTTGGACTCCCGGATAAAGTGATTAGAATTTGGTGGTTGTGGGTCGAAGGTCAACGTCACACTGACCTTACAAGACACCATTTTATTGTCTTGTAACATCTCAGGAACACCTTGAGGAAATGTCTAGATTTTGGTGATTGGACATCGAAGGTCAAGGCCACGGGAACCTCTCAAAACCCTTTTAGCCACATGAATTTCTTATCTTAAGAATCTTGAAGCAATTTTTCACTTAGGCTCAAGGATTAACTGATTCGATTTGAGTGGTCAAAACCTGTTTTCGGCCTCGTGAACATGATTCCTCAAGTCTGGGTTTAGGGAAGTTCTTCAGATTTTGATTAACTGATTTCCATGGTTGAAGGTCACGGTGACCTCATACATTTACAGAGGACTGAAACTGCACTGGTTGTTGGAGGCATACAACCGCAGGCTGGTAATTATACTTCCACACAGAACTGCATACAAAAATATAAAACTGTTTTAGAAGTTAATTAAATATCACATTTATTCATAAAAATCTTCCTTCTCCCCGAGCCATGTGAGATTCGTGCCGCAGGAAAAGAAATCTTTGCTGGTTTAAATGATTTGTTTTTATTATGTGCAGGGTATTAATACCTTGAAACAAAACAAACTGACAAAACATATTCATGAAAAACAAATGAAACTGTCTCACCTCCGGCTGATTCTGATGCAAAAGCCCAACTTAAAGACGGCAGGAACAAACAGTTTGAGCTGGATGCTCTTTGTGCTGCGTGGAGTTCAGGGAAAAACAAAGTGGTCCATCACGTCCTGTAGTCAAATGTAGGAGGTAACATCTGTTGAGCTTTTATGAAATTAATTATCAGCCTCCTGTCACACACATCAAGGTTTTGCTAAAATATCCTCAGCTGGACTTTTTACTCTACGCATTATATGAAAAGAAAAGTAAAAATAAACTTCCAAGCAGAAATTTAAGACAGCGTCTGTTTTTAGCAGACGAGTTGTCAGATTGTTATTTTTTTTATGTTTTAAACCGAAGATATTTATAGCTGTTGTGATTAGTTTGGCCAAATTGAATAAAGATGGAGGAGTAGAACGTGATGATTGTTGGAGGAAAGGACACAAGCAAAACTCGAGTGAAGAAATATTTATTAAAAACAGATTTGTAGAAGCAGAGGAGGGTTTTTTTTGGTTTGGATTTCATGATTTCAACTATGTAACATCCAAACTGAAATTAATCAAAAAAGTTCAAAACCCATTCTGTTCATTTACAATGGAAGGCGGCAAACTGAGTCTGAATGTGATTGTTACAACATCTCTGAATTCACACTGAGTAGTTTGTTTTTGAAAATGCATCTGCAGAAGAAAAACCTAGATTCAGTCCAATTGTGTGTTTAAGTACAACGTTGGCAACACAACAACTGGATGATTGAACATGATGAACTTTCCCTTCAGTGGAGAAAAAAAGTGTTCAGATATTGGCTGTGTTATAAAAAATCCTCCTCTCTATTCAAGAAATAGATTAGTGGAATGGCAGACTCTTTTTCCTAATCAGCATTTGCCACAAAACACCACCACCGCGCACGCTCCAGCACGGACGCACACACACACACACACACACATCCACACGCATGCCGACGCTGGGAGAGCAGATACGGCGCTGTAGCTGTTCCATTTCCCAGAGAGGCAGCGGGGATGAAAGAGTGCAGAGATTGCTCTCCCATCCTCTGATCTGCTGCCGCCTTTGACATCAGCAGCCACCAACTCCAGAAGCACAGGAGAACTGTGGGGGGGGGCGAGCTAAAAACTGACAATCTGCCAACCGCGGTAACCACACGTGAGCTCCCCTCCATCCGCTCTATCCCGCCTCTCCTCCCTCCTCCCTGCTGGACGGTAGATTTATTCCTTTAATTGGCCTGCCACCATAAATAAGGTTTTGAATAAATTGTACATGAAGCATAATTTTCCTTTTTGCCCCTCCCAGACCCCCTCATGCGTTCCCTCTTCTCCCACGTGGATGGCATGTATGCTTCACTGCGCCTATGGAGACAACATAGGGAACTGATACTCGCTAAGCAGCAGCTCAGCGGTCTCCTGCTTTTTTGCGCCCGGCTGTACCGAAGCGCGGATCATTCTCCCCGACAGCCGGCACATCCGCAAAGACCCTATAGCTGCGGATACTTTGTGGTCTCAAAGTCGTTTTTCATGCTCCCGCGCAGGTTGGTCATCCAGGACTTGTCAAATAAGATCACCACAGTGTGTTTCAGCCTGTGTGGGACCATGGAAAAGAGGATCTACACTATAAGCAGCCCAGTGTTGATCTGGGGAAACGTGCTGCGTCTCAAACTGTGTGGACAGAGGGAATGAGCACAGCGCATGTTCGAGGCAGCGAGGAAAAGATAAAGATAAATCTCAGCACAGCAGCGTGTGAGATTTGAGGTCGAGCATTTTTACTCCTTTTGATGACTTATTACTGCCGTTGTGTGAAGCACCATCCTTCATGTATCCCTACTATGCTGTGTGTGTATATTTAGCGTGTTATAGCAAGTGTGCCAGTCAGAGTTGTCCCATCTGCACTGGTGCCTGTTTTGCGTTCCCTCTCTCTGGGGAACAGGCACAACCATCAGGAACCATTAGTCTTCACACTGACAGGCCGGCCTTCCACTGAGAGACTCTCCCTGGCGGAGCTTTCGCAGTGCCTCAGACAGTGGCCGGGTATTTTTACTAACAGGCTGAGACACTGTGCCATTTGTGCAGGGCATTTACTGCTGGCATTACTCCTAATTTACGTTCCCTTGTCCCGACTAAGGAGTAAAGCAAGTCACCCGGGACTTCACCCGATTTCTTATGCTCCTCGGCAGGTGAACAAATGGACGGATTAAAGGTCATGTGGACAAAGGCAATCGACAATTGCTCTAAAATGCCTAATAATATTACCTTCCTGTTTGCAGACGGACGCGGCGCTGATGTACGATGCCGTGCATGTGGTGGCGGTGGCGGTGCAGCAGTCGCAGCAGATCACCGTCAGCTCTCTGCAGTGCAATCGCCACAAGCCGTGGCGCTTCGGCGGGCGTTTCATCAACCTCATCAAAGAGGTACGAGTCCATCACCAGCGTCTAGTGCACACTCTGCCTTGACCTTTGACCTCTGGGATCTGCTGAACCCTGTGGCTTTTTGTGTCTCGTATTGATTTGTGCAGTCACGTGTTTGCGAGTCTCCACTTTGTAAATCACGGAGACGCCTTTAATGAACTAAATGGCACATTAGGCTATTTGCACATTTCTCTTGTAGTAAATTGTGATGATGATATAAACGTCCCAAACCAATTTACTGCGGAGTCTCAACACCCAAATATCCTGATCCATTTGTAGCTCTGCATTATCCACAATAACTACATTTTGTGATCTTTCATTCCCTTTCTTCTGCTTCCTCTCCCTGCGTATCTCCACTCCTGTTTATATCAAAGCCACTGTACGTCTCCTTAACTCCAGTCAGGGTCAGCCATTTGCTTTGTTCTGCAAAGCTCTCTGGATGGTATCATTGCAGGTAATTTTCAGAATGAGCCATTGTGGTAGCTGGCACTCCATCCCCCCCCTGTGTCTGCTGTCGCTCTCCATGCCCGTCTGTTCCTCCAATGGCTTTGAAGTGAAACTTCAAGCACAATGAACCACATGCATAATGAAGTCTTACCTGTCAAACTTTCTTCTCTCCCCGCTTCTTTATTGTCTCTTGTTATGTTGTTGAGAGAGACAGTGAGGAGAGAGAGCTGGCAGGAATCCGTAATTGTGGAGGAAAAAAGTTTTATGGTTAGAGGTTGGATTGATATTGCTGAGAAAGACGATACCTTAAGGTTAATGGAATGACTGCGCAGGAGGATTTTAGATTATTAAGCTGCGTTTTATTGTTTGCAGGCTCACTGGGACGGTTTGACGGGACGTGTTCTCTTCAACAAGACCAATGGGCTGAGAACAGATTTCGACCTGGACGTGGTCAGTCTGAAGGAGGAAGGGCTGGAAAAGGTGTATCACTCGTTTATGTAGATGATGCTGATGTGGTTTCTGAGTGCGACACACAAAACTGTCGGATGTCTGGGTCTTTCAAAGCGTTTTTTATTTCCTATCCGTAGACGAGACAAGGTGATATGAGCTTGACGCTGACTTGTCTCAACAGATTGGAACGTGGGATCCTCCCAGTGGCCTGAATATGACAGAAAGTCACAGGAGCAGGACGTCCAACATCACCGACTCTCTGGCTAACAAATCCCTGCGTGTATCCACTATACTGGTAGACAGACAAATCCAAACAAAACAACAATCTAATACCTGACACACAGACCTCTGCACCTGTACACTAACATATCTTCCCTGTACAGGAGGAGCCGTACGTGATGTTTAAGAAGTCAGACAAGCCTCTGTATGGGAACGACCGTTTCGAGGGCTACTGCATCGACCTGCTGAGGGAGCTCTCCACCATCCTGGGTTTCCGCTATGAGCTGCGATTGGTGGAGGATGGGAAGTTCGGCGCACTTGATGAGAGCACGGGCCAGTGGAACGGCATGGTGCGGGAGCTCATTGACCACGTGAGTCAGCAAACAGGAACGATTCTGACGATTCAGAGAAAAAAATTTTTTTCTGTCCAAACTGCCTGTACAGTGGTAATAGTTAAATTTGCTTCCAAAGCAGAACTAATGGTTTGGAGTATTTTCTACAATCAAGTTTAATTTTTTCCTTATTTTAAATCCACAACCTGCTTGATTTATTCTTATTTGAAGGCAATGACTCATTTTTTTTTTAATATTTAAAGACTTGAAGAAGAAAAGTGCTTAGTTCACGGGTCTGTATTTTTAGAATAAGATTAATTATCCAGATATCCGAGACTAGATATTGCTTTAGACTATATCATATTCAAAATCTGAAATAATGCATTTATAATAAATGATTTTGTAATCAAACACAATGGCTCAATTTCTCAAGGGGCTAATGGTAAGACAAGACAGAGAAAATGTCTTGAGCACATAAGAAATTAAGTATATTTACTTTCCAGCAAAGTGAATGAACACAAATAGCGCTAGCAAACAGAAATAGAACCAAACCTGAAACGAGTGTCACAGAGTTTCAAAACTCTAAGGAAAGATAAACTGTAATAATTATGTAAGTTATGTCTTGACGGAGTTATGCAAAAATGCTTAGCACCAGAGAAGGCTAATCTTTTTTCCCAGGGGACAGAGAGTTAATTCGTCGCACAGATTAATCTAATCCTAAAATTGTAGCCTCAGTGACTCACCTTTGTCGCCGCATAAGAAGGATCACACATCTAACCCTGTAATTTCCTGAAAAACTGAGCCCCCCCCCCCTCCTGATAATCCAGCCGAACTCATGACCCCGGCCTATTTCCTCCTCTCCGTCATGGCTTGGCCTCCTGTACATATTGACCAGACCAGTCGCCGACAGGAATCAGATGTTAATTCGATCGGTTGTGGGGGGGGTTTCCTTTCAATTGCTCTTTTCACAAACGACAGTCACCTCCCGTGTTATCTCGTTGCAGAAAGTCGACCTGGCAGTGGCTCCTCTGGCCATCACCTACGTCAGAGAGAAGGTCATCGACTTCTCCAAGCCCTACATGACGCTGGGGATAAGTATCCTGTACCGCAAGCCCAACGGCACCAACCCCGGGGTCTTTTCCTTCCTCAACCCCCTCTCACCCGATATCTGGATGTATATTCTGCTGGCTTGCTTGGGTGTCAGTTGTGTGCTGTTTGTCATAGCCAGGTAACATGTCAACCCTCCCTCTCTCCGTCCTCCCTCCATTTCTTATCTATACTTGTTTTGCCTGCTTTCACTAACATAGCGGTCGCTCCCTTCTGGGGCTGAAGAGGGTAATTCATCCTCTGAAAATCATCAAGCTGTGACTGGTAGAAAAACAACACACATACTCCAGTAAATGGCAGTGGATGCTTCTTATTCTATGGCCTATGGTGATGCAGATGTGGTCTACGACAAAAGAATATAAAAATCTCACAGTAAATATGTCACATTTGCTTATGCTTTACACAACTGATAATCATTATCCAAAGTATAACAGTATAAAGAAAGCTTTTTGGATGCTTTCTTTTTGTCAAATTTGGGTTGACATCATTTAAAAATACAAATGCAATTTTAGATCTAACTAGGGTTGGGTACCAAAATGCGAATGGCCGGTATTTACCAGAAGGAATCATCAAACTACATCAAACTCAAGTCGGTGTGACAGCAAAATGCCTAAAAGCCAAACGAAAGTGCATGCGAAAGAAGTCCAACATCGGGGCGTGCAGCAAAAGTTTGAAAACAATTCCGTGTAAAGGGAAGAATGAGACAAACGTTATGGAAGAACACGGTGACGCACGGATACGTCTGAACGCAGATGGATGCTCCGTGCTTGACTTCTCATGTGACCCCATAACAAGCACATGAGCCGGCGGTGTGAGCGACCCTGACCCCGGCTGTGGGGAGACAATTTATGATTGTATACTTTAAACTGTTACCATTGTAAAATCTTTACTTCCAATTTGCCTTAGCAATGAAAAAAGTATTATCTTTTTATCGTCGACTGTCATTTTGTGCTTTTTTTAAAGAGAAAAGTATCTGTTCTGGCACCATTAAGGCATCAATACGTTTTTGGGAAGAAAAAAAAAAACCATACCCAACCCCAGATTTCACAAAAATATATCGTTTTACCTGAATGGGGAATGATTTAAAAAAAAATTCAGAGGAAATTAAAAACAGTACACGAGCTTAAGGAAGAAGGAAAACACTGGTATGAGTCTTTCAAACTGATTCCTCACACCATTCCAGGCGTTTTTTCGCACAAGCGTCACAAACTGTTAAAACCAGCTCTGCATTATTAATCAGCTGTAAGAATTGTCCAAGTGCAATGTTGACATTGTGCGAGCGCAGTTCTTACAACATCTGGATGATCCCACCTCCCTGAACCACCGATGCATGAACGACGCAGAGAGATGTGTGTGTGTGTTAACCCCGGGGCTCCTCGTCTTCCGCTTTGATCCTCGGAGTGTTTGGGTTTAACACACATCTCATCAAATGTTACCGGCAAAATGATCACATGAGAGGAAGGCTGCAACTGTCACCTAAGTTAGCTCAGAATATGCAAATTGCATACCCATAGCCCTTTTGCTTCCACAGTTGTGTCAGGGTAAGTGATTAGCATGTTGTATGATGTCTCTTTTATTAAATCAGCCTGTCTCTTTTCTGCGTGCATGCTTTGTGCCCTCACCATGGCAGTGAATAGTGTTTGTCCTCAGCGACCAAAACAATGTTCAGCAAAGTTTAAACCTGAAGTACAGTGTTCGCTACAGGTCACTGAGCCGGTTCTTTCATAATTGTATAGTATTGATCACACAACCAGCGATTGATCGGTCAATCCCCCGAATGCAGAGTATATTATTTTCTCTAATCCCCTGCAAATAGAGCGAGTGGAGTGAGTTTGTGAAGTCCTGTTGTTGTTGGGTTTTTTTGCACAATAAAACACCTCAGTCTCACCAGGGATTCACAACATCTTTGAACCACTTCCCACACACACACACACACACACACACTGTTTTTCTATCTCATTTCAAGCTCCAGAGAAAAACCTTCCACTCAGCGGCTGCTTCCAGCTCTGTTTGAGGATGAATTGATTTCTCTCTTTGTTAGCATAACAAATGATATTCTCTCAGATTGCAAAAAGGAAAAAGCTCTTCTATGGAATGGCTGATTTAAATTGCACGATAACATGTGTACAGGCCGCTGCAGTTTTGCAGCCCGAGTCCCGGACTTGTGTGATTTTAACATCCCCCTAACGCAGCCTCTTCACTTGGCCTGAGAGGAGAAAGGCAACAGATCTATAAAGCCAGCCGGAGTAATTGAATCCAACAGACAGTTAATGGAGGGAGCGTGTTGTGTTATTGTGGCCAGGGACGTGCGAAGAGGAGGAGGAGGAGGAGGAGGAAGGGGAGCGGTGGGGAGAGGGGGGAGTCTTTTTAGAATTCCGTGTGCAATTCCACATGTCCCTCGTGCTCGATGTGAGGAGGTGACCTTACGTCTGCGTGTTCCACATCCCCTTCTTCCTGGTGATCGGTGTGCAGTACACGGCCCGCAGGAATACGGGCCAGCTGCAAGCAAAGGTCATACAGAGGAGGTGTCGGGCCTGGTGCATGCACAATACACATGTAGACACAAACGCAATGCAATCAAGTGTGTGTTTTATAGATTTACACCCACCACGTCGTCCAAACAGCACAGATCTCCTGGTGGCACCCGCGGTTCGCCTCAGGCTGCAGCTAAACATTATATGTGACATCTGTGAACAACATAAATAAATCATCACAGGAAATATTTGACTTTGAGATGAATTTGATTGAGCCAATGCAAATACAGTCGCTAGCACCGAGAGCTGCACTCCCACACACAGCCATCAAGGCGCATGCACAAACATTCATGCGCCAGCAGCTTGATGCACCTAGGCATGAAAACATACACACACACACACACACACACACACACACATTGCATTCCGCTCAGCTCCACAAGGCCATTGTGCCATTTCTGTTGCCTGTGGTTCCAAGGAGACGGAGCTCATTGACATTCCAGTAAATCAGGCATCCTGATGGAGTTGACGGGGAGAATTATAGTGTGTCATCGCAGCCGCCACCACGTAGATGATTCTCAAGGGAGCGGCGGAAAGAAATAGCCGTAAAGGGAAAAAGCAGCATGAGAAAAATGGTGCCACTTTCACGAGGCTTGTAAAATGAGGCTGTTAATTGGGCTGCTGCGGCAACAAAGAGCGATCAAAGACAAATCTGGATGGAGATGTACAGCAGTCAGGGGGTGGGGGGGTAAATAATGCCACCGCTGATTATATAACATTTGGTTTTGTAATCCGAAATGCTGCCCTGTGTCTGTGTAAACACGGTGTGGGCATATATAGAATCATATATACGTCCACGGGATTGTTAGCATGCAGCGTGTCGGGGGAGCAGCTCCTAAACAGCCTTACGTGATGGACCCCTCAACTCTGCATAAGCAATGTTCCCTCCATCAACCACTTCAGCACAAACTCAATCAGTCCCTGATGCTTAACGCACACCCAATCACCCCGCGCTAATGCCATGCCACTTTTACTTAGGATAATAGATGAGAAATGTCCACGACTGACCTGAAGATACTGACAATCAGCTGAGGCAAGCAGCAAGAGGATTGGGGAGGGGTGGAAGACGGAGGTTCGCAAGGAGAAGCAAGGCAATCTGGGAAAAAATAAAAAATGAGGTGCGGGTCGTTGGGGAGGGAATGGTGCAGGATATGCAACGGAGATGAAGGTGTGAGGGGAATGTGAGAAAATGGGAAAATCAGCGAGGGAGGAGGAAGAACAGAGGTGGCTCTCGGGGGGGGAAACGAGAAGGGAAAAGGAGAGACCAATTCCCACTTTACTGATGTGGGGGGATGTTGCGTCTGGAGAGTAATGGTGATTGCAGTTGCTGGGGGAAACGAGTAAAGGCTCCTGAGTCAGTGAATCCAAATGAGCCCCAAAGATCATCACGTACTAGGACATTATCGCCAGTGACAGTGTTATTCCAGCCTATTGATCTGTTCTCACAATAAACTGATGGCATTTGAATATGCCAATAAGTGGATCTCAGCAAAAGCTTGAATGATTCGCTTTGGCCTCTGCAGAAGCTCTGACCCTGAGGCCACATCACAGGTTTCCCACACATTTACATTCCCCTTGTTCCTGCCCGGCGTTCCGAAATGTATAATTTGTTCTGCTGTTTAATCTGCGCCAGCGAACACACTGTTCTTTGCTATGTGCTGACATATCTGTCTCTGTTCTCTCTCCTTTATAGGTTTAGCCCTTACGAGTGGTACAACCCGCACCCGTGCAACCCCGACTCAGATGTAGTGGAAAACAATTTTACGCTGCTCAATAGTTTCTGGTTTGGAGTTGGGGCTCTCATGCAGCAAGGTAGTTGCCTCAGCCTGTGGCTGCTGTTGCTCTGCGGAGCTTGAGCTCTCTATATCCCACTGTCTCTGAGGGACGGGTTGTTTTATGCACGCCAGCGGCAACAGAGAGACCTCTGGGGGTCCAGACGGAACTTAGAGTAAATGTGCATGTAATGGTTTTTTAATTTAATCAACTTAGCTCATAGGAACGCAGTAAAGCTACAGTGAATGTAGCAGGGAGAGAGGGATGTATGAGAGGGATTTAAACATCATTTAAATTGAATTACCTTTGTTTTAAAAGCTTGTGGTTTTAAAAACAATGTTTTTAAAACCAGCAGCACAAACAGTCTTTGAATCTGCTCTTGATGAATAGCAGCGAGAGCACTACGTTACCCATAGTCCTCTCCTCTTGCCCCTGGCCCCCCAGCACCTGGAGATCAGTGGGGTGTGGAGTCAGGATGTGAGGTTACCTTGGGTACATGACTCTCTGGCCCAAACAGCCTGTCACTTTCTTCACACTGTCCTGATTGATGAATATTCAATGTGTTTATTTGATTTGATTGATTTTTGCTAAGCCCATTTCCCCCGGAGGACGTTTTAAACAGCACTTCACTGTCTCCAGCATTATTTAAAGCACCCGCTGGTGACTGAGACGAGATCGTTTCACTCGTTTGAAATCAAACAGTCGTCTTGTTTTGAGAGCTCTCTCAAGTGATCACAACGTGTGCCTCCGCACGTGTGCCTCCGCTGACGACTTGAGGAGAGTTCTTGAAACAAGTTAACTTGTTTTTTAACTGATCACAGTAAACAATTAAATACTAGACTGGAATCATAATGTGCAGATTTGCTGAGATGAATAGATGCTGCAGTTGTAACATTCACCCCATGCCACCTCCCTCACACACCAGGATCAGAGCTCATGCCCAAGGCCCTTTCGACTCGAATAGTGGGAGGCATCTGGTGGTTCTTCACCCTCATCATCATTTCCTCGTACACGGCCAACCTGGCGGCCTTCCTCACCGTGGAGAGGATGGAGTCGCCCATCGACTCGGCCGATGACCTGGCCAAACAAACTAAAATCCTGTACGGCGTGGTGGAGGACGGCGCCACGATGACCTTCTTTAAGGTAGCTGGGTCAGGGTGCTATAGAGTCGTCCAATGAGGAATCTGTCTCTCTGTTATAATCTTTAATTAAACAGTACACAAAAGAGCATGTTGGCTTTACAGTGACAAAATGATGTTGTTTCAATCAAGAAATCAGTGGATGACAATTGCAGCTGCAGTCTGATTTGATTCCGCACACGGTTGCGAGTCGTTTTTCACACAAAAGCACCCCCACTGTGCTTTGGGGGTTTGTTACCTCGCTGAGAAGTTGGAGTTTAACACAAATCCTCGTCTGAGAACTCGGCTTTGCTGCTCTCTTTGTGTTCCTGCAGTGTTTTTAAACTGATCTGGCGTCAAAGAAATGCTGAAAACAACTGTGTGTTGTTTTGTGGATGCATTTTATAGATTGAATTTCACAATAAATGCCACTAGTTTAACATTTTAAGCATGAAGCAGCAGCTCAGTTTGCATTAGCAGTAACTTAATGCTGCTCTTACATGGTGAGGGGCATCAAAGTAAACCGTATGTGGCAGTGAGAAGCCCTCATGCCAAGGTAGCCACAGAAACTACTATATAAAGAGGTATTTTAGATTGAATGGCTACTGCTGAATAATGCTGAATGACAAATAGTATCAGTAAAATCTTGTTTCATAGAAATATTAATGTACTTTGCTTTAGTTTTTCAAGTAAGTACGGTCATCTATCAGAATTTTGAGCAGACCGCCATGAGTTTACATCCATTCTCATCCTGCTCTTTTCCCTCTGGTGACTTGCAGAAGACGAAAATCTCCACCTACGACAAGATGTGGGAGTTCATGAACAGCCGGAGACAGTCCGTGGTGGTGAAGGACGTGGAGGAGGGAATCCAACGTGCCCTGACCTCGGACTACGCCTTCCTCATGGAGTCCACCACCATCGAGTTTGTCACGCAGCGCAACTGCAACCTCACGCAGATCGGGGGCCTCATAGACTCCAAGGCCTACGGAGTGGGCGCGCCGATGGGTAGCTGACCTCAGATATACGTCTGTGTTGTAAAAATGTTTGAATGGCTCTGAGTCAAAGTGAGATTCTGCAGATATACCGTGCGACAGATGAAGGTGTGCGGTATGGATGATGGATAAGCTCTGAGAATGGAAAGGTTGACCTTTATTGATGGGGTCGCGGGTATAATGGTTCGACAGAGTGAGGTGTAAAAGGTTTGGCTTAATGAAAAGTGAATGGCTGAAGAGGTTGAATTTATGGATAAGGTTAAATTGTGCCTAGGGCAAAAAATATAAAAACACGCGCCGCTAAACCTCCGTTTTTTTTTCTAGCTTTAATGATTTTCTCCCAGTTTTATTTACAGAAGCAAACCTGGGTTAAAATAAAGGCTCACGAATACTTTTAAAGTCAACACTGAGCTCACACAAGGCAACATTTTAACAGTGGCACAATCACAGAAACCCCAAAGTCAATTTGGTGCAATTCCCCGTGGGATACTTGACACTGTTTGAATTGGGTTGTGCATTGGAACACAACAACAGAGCACTTCAGAAAGTATAAACGAGCCCTAACAACTGTGTTAAACTGCTTATTCGACCCAGTTACAGTCAAACAATTGTGCCCTGACATTTTAAAGCTGTTCTCCTATTGTAAAGCAATCTTTTTTATACCAAAACAATATCATATTATCCACCAAAAGTTTCACCGCATATGTCATAGCGTATGACAGAGTTAATAAATGTGCAGCTCACAACCCTGGCACTCGCAGGGACCCTGGCCGAGAGCCGCTGATAAGCCAGTGATGGTTCCAACCCCAGTGTCACGGAGGTCAGAGTAGTCATGACGAGGCCAGGGAGAGCACTGCGACCCGCTGTAATGGCCACATCTATCATCGGTGATATGAAGGCCATCAAAATATAGGATTAATTCTGGCCATCCACATCTGGACCCGGGTGCCGCTGATGAGTGCGAGGCAGTTATAGATCTGCAGAGATGCCGTGATTGCTGCGGCTGTAACAAAGCTGAGGTGATGCTGTGAAATATAGTCCCTCCGTGGCGCCGTAAGTGCACAAGTACTTACGCCGACGCCCTTGAGACGGACGCAGACCGAGAACGTCCCTTTTTCTTTTTTTTTACATTCATGTTGCAGCGCAGTGTATCAAATATATGACTGCGAAATATAGCCCAAATCATTTTAACTCCGCTATAAGTGGTTTAGTATTCAAATGCATAAAAAATTATGATTTAAAATGTCCTCTCTCAAAGTTATTACTGCCCACTAACTCATTTCAATCTCTAACCCTGATGTTCATTGCGCGGTATTTCAGAAATAAAGCTGATTATAGCCTGTAAAATGTTTCCTCTGTGATAGAAGAGGGCTGGAGATAATTGCTTTATTAGTTCAAAGTGAGATCTGTGTTGGTGCCAGCGTTTCCTCTGCAAAGAGAGGGAACCCTTTTTTCCTCTTTCCTATTGTGGCGTTCTCCTTATGTCCTTGTCCCAAACCCGACGAAGACCTCAGCCCGCACGTCAACCTTTAGCCCATAACTTTTGCCCCGCTGAGCACTGTTTAGCGGCTCATTCCCTGTAGGGCTGTTACAGCAATAAACCAGAGAAAGACGTATAATAAGTCTTAACCGTTTAGCGCTTGTCGGGTTTTCACACGTCCTGTTCCCAGAACGCAAATGCGTCATCTGCCGCTATCGCCTTAAACTGTGATCGCATTAATACTTGAAGCCAGACAGTGTGGGAGTGATGGATGTCCTCTGGTGTTGAACATCTGTCAGGTAGTTGTGTATGCGCGGTGTGTCAAGCGCGGCGCTCTAACATTCGCCCGGGCCCCACTCTCCATATCATCCTCTCGAAGGACCCGTCCTATTAGCATTTATCCAAGGCCTTCTTTGTTAGGCCATCATTAATCATTTGAAATATGAGCAACGCCGGAATCGGGGGACTCGGATATTTGATAGATCTCTCATCTTCAAATGAAGCGAGCATATGCCTTTCACATGCATAGACGGTACACGACTGGGGACTACAAATCTGCTGCACATGCACAGAATGTATAGATGTACATGTGCACTTTAGGGTCTCAAACTGTGCACGTCGTAAAGAAGAGCACATGTTCTCCTCGAGCACATCACAGGTACACTTGTATTTTTGAACAGAGAAGCCGCTGTTCAAAAATCAGCGGGGTTCAATGCAGTTTTCAGTTTTCATATCATGTCCTCTTTGTCAGTCTAAAGACGCAGACACTCCGAGATGAAGGGGTGATGGATGGCGATGGATAAATGATAGATGAGACAGAGGGGGAATCAACTAAAGGGGCTGACAGGCAAAACTGTTCTGGAGCAGCAGACAAAGTGATGCTACCTTCTACCCGGGGCCAGATTCAGTTCAGCTCCCCGAGAGTTTTAGCAGCAAATTGTGAAATGATTCTTGTTGTGTTGCCAAAATACAAAAAAAAAAATCCCATTTCACCAGCGTTTCCAGTCGGTGTGAATGAGCCGAAATGACTTAAATGTACCAACAGCCGTCATTATGTATGATTTCTGTTATCGCATAAATACACTAACAAGCTTTTAAAGGAGTTTATAAATGAAACATGAATGTTCACAGTTAGTATTAATCTAACTGTGTGTGTGTGTGTGTGTGTGCGTGTGTGTGTGCGTGTGTGTGTGTGTGTGTGTGCGTGGTGCGTGTGTGTGTGCGTGTGTGCGTGCGTGTATGCGTCTTGTGGCCTTGTTGTGTCACACACGCTGTGGATAGGAAGAGAACACGACCCCACTCTGGTTCTCCGCAGCGTTTACTCCTCCTTTGATCACGGCAGCACCTGCTGTGCTTTAATGCCTTGTCGCTAATTCTGGCGCCTTCCCTCTGTCTATGGATTTGGGTGCTTTTACTCAACATGACATCGACATGCATTAAAAAACACACACACACACTGATCGAGAAACCCTATCTCCGATTTACACATATAATCCCAAACCCATGTGCACCCGTGTAACGTACACCCCACCGGGCTGCCCTGATTTGCCTGTTTATGTGCAGCGTTTGTGGCGTCTGAAAGCGCGTGCAAACAGCAGCTAATTCGTCAGAGTCAACAGCAGCTCGGCAGCACAAAGCCGTTGTCTTTGTTGCCAACTCCCTGTGCGTTATAATTCACACACTGTGGAGAGGAGTGAGAATTTTGGAATCACTCTGTGAATGTGGGGATTAGTGGGATTTGAAGGAGGACTTACACAAAAAAAAACTCCTTCTAAGCAGCCAACAATAACATGTTATATGATCATATACGATGCAAGTTTTACATATATATATAATGTCTATTCAGCGATGACTATGATATACTTTGGCATAATCTCTTATTTTGATATGTTTTGCTTTTATTCATGTTGTGTTTCTGTCCCTGCAGGCTCTCCATACAGAGACAAGATCACTATAGCCATTTTGCAGCTGCAGGAGGAAGGGAAGCTGCACATGATGAAGGAGAAGTGGTGGAGGGGGAACGGCTGTCCTGAAGAGGAGAGCAAAGAGGCCAGCGCTCTGGGGGTGCAGAACATCGGCGGGATCTTCATCGTGCTGGCTGCGGGACTGGTGCTGTCAGTGTTCGTGGCTGTGGGGGAGGTCCTCTACAAGTCTAAACAGAACGCACAGCTGGAGAAGGTACCGGAGCCATTTCTGACACATTCACAGCATCAGACACTCGGCTGTATATTTGTTGTCGTTGTGTCTCAGTCAATTCCTCTTAAGCTGTGTGACATTTTGGATTCACTCATCTTTATTCATGTCTCATTTTCTTAAGTCACTTTATTTTGAAGGGGGGGATAGAACAAACAAAACAAAAAATCTAATAAAACTCAACATATGTTTAATTTGTATGTCCGTTCTCTTTTATGGATCCATGATAGGATCACAAAACAATAGTAGATAGACAAGACGTGAGGGAACCTGAAGGTCGTTTCCAAATGTTTATGAACCCAGCCCAGGTTCCACACTCTGCTGCTGAGGTACAGCCGCAAAAAGACATTGACTGATACTCTCCTCACTTGATTTGCTTAACTCAGATCTCTGAAGCCTCATATTAGCACCTGCTGCACTTAATAATCCATCTTTGCCACCTTGCTATAATTTGATATCGCTTCATTAACCGGGTCAACGAGAAAAATCCATCAACCCTCTTAGTACATATGAGTATGAGTATTGTTTTAAAAATAAAAAAACCTTAGCTTATCCTTTCATCACATGATTTATATGAAGTGAAAACACACATATGTGCAGCGTCTCCTGCCTCTGGTTATGTTTCTATACTTGAAATCCCAGCCTCTCCCATCCGGGCTCTATTTCCGTGCACATGATTCATCGCAGTGTGGAGTATTTAGGTGCATTTGAACTTGTGCAGTGATGTTGTAGAAGGTACGCTTTAATTATTTACATCCACAGAATTACAGCTCTACGGTATTTTTACTTTATTGCCACGGTTATTAATTTCTGGCTCTCTTTTCCTTTTTTTTTACGGGCTGCATATGTTTCAGAGAACATCCTTGATGTCATTAATCAAGAGCTGCAAGACTGGGTCAAACATATTCCGATAATTTGCAAATGCCACAGTCTCTGGGCTACGAAGGTGCTGGTAATTTACATGCTGACGACAAGCTTCTCCTTCTCGGTGTTCTCGCCCTGCCAACCTCCTCCACCACAACATCACCAGTTTTCTGTTTTTTTTCCATCCCCTTAGTTGCCATCTTCTCCATCGGCCTAATCCATATCCCTCCTCATTATTTTTCACCATTATTTTCCCCCCGCTCACCCTCCCTGACCCTCTCCACTTCCATAATCACTCATCTTTTCGCGAGTGCACAATCTATCTCATTCGTATGCCAGACAAACAAATGTAAAAAGCGTAGAAACAAACAGATATACCTGGTGCATAAGCCACCCACAGATATCCATTTGACACACCCACACAAACAGAAAAATAATAGCTTCATACTTTAATGCTCTCCCTCCGCTCTTATATCTCCTCTCCTCCCACACCCTCCGAGAATTTGAATTAGATTTTGCATAATCAGTAAGTGAATGTGTGTGAATTTGTCTTCGCAACGTCGGCGCACAAGCATATTGGCGTTTTATGGGATTTCACACCGCATGCATTATGCAGGGACAAACAGACGCTCATATTACAGAAGTTACATAACACGTGTCAGTGTGAGTGGGTGATTGATGCTTTAAAAGAAGCTACCAATATTTTTAGGGGGATTTAATCTGTTGAAAGTGGATGTTTTCGTCTTTTCTGCAGTGTCTTAACATTTTCCTCTCGCGTGCCAACAACTGCAAGTGTTGTTGAGCGTGTTTAGCTCTGGATTTAGCTCCTGGCAGCGAGCGACAGCCTCCGGAGCAGCATTCAGACCTTTGTGTGACAGTGAAGTTTAAAAAGGAGGAAATCTGGGACACATCAGACCCAAAACATTGTTCAGTCATTCGGTGAATAGCTTCGACTTTACTCGGCGTGTCCATCGCTGGAACTCAACTTTGAGTTTTACAGCCTGTTCACGCCCACACAGGTGCTTTTTTAATTACTGCGGCTGATTGGACCCGCTGCTCAGGTTAAAAACGGGCGGGACCGCGGAGGAGATTTATGATGTCACTAATCTGTGTGCACCAATAAGAGTGATGGTAGGTCAGCGAGTCAACCCGCCCAAACAGGTGCTGCAAAATTAACAGAAGAGTGGAGCTGTCAGTCAAAACCCAGTTTGTCCACACCCACACGGTCCTGAGGAGACGGCAGAAAACTGAAGATATACAGACGCCTTTAAAACATAAAAAATAAATCTATAATTACATTTGCTTACCTTACTTCCAACTTGTTGATTATAAATAACATTATTAGACAACTCAATCTTGTTTTTTACAATGTTACCCCTTAAAATGTAATCTTTTTTTTATGTTCACCTACTTGAAATCCCCAAATGCAAAAGCTTATAACTTGATAACTATTAGGTCATAATGCAGGTATGACAACTAATTTGAAAGATAACAACAAATATTTGGGGTATTGGGGTATGACACCAATTTTAGAAAAATGTCAGTTTAGTGGAGTAACACACTAAACAACTCAAAGCGCTTAGAGAATGAACCTTTTCTTGAAAAACAAATGTCTTCAAGATTGACCTAAAAACGCTAAAGTCACAATCAAATTGTACACGTAACCTTTGTCAATGTTGGACAGTGCAAACAGTGTTGCTACACATTTCCATCGTGTTGTCCAGACATGTATCCTTGGAGAAACCTCTACCGCAGCATTAGCAGTACACAGTAGAGTTGTGTAAGTGTGTGTAATGTGCCAGATGTCATGGCGCCGGCCATAACTTTTCCTTCTGTCCCGTTTGCCTCCTGCAGCGGTCATTCTGCAGCGCCATGATGGACGAGCTACGCGTGTCTCTGAAGTGCCAACGCCGGCTCAAACAAAAGCCTCAGCCCCCCGCCATCGTTAAGACCGAGGAGGTCATTAACATGCACACGTTCAACGACAGGAGACTCCCGGGAAAGGAAACCATGGCGTGAAGCGCGGAACGCACCCCGAAACACCCCCTCCAAGTAAAACCAACAAGAGGACAGGGGGACACTGGGAGACATTAATGCTGACTTAACCCCAAACTGAAGTTAGCAGTCCAAAAAAACAGGATTCCTTTTGAACCCACTCGCTTATGTAGACGGATGTTTCCTGTGGAAATATAGATACCTGAGCAGTGTCACCTCACTGTGACGTTCACTACTTTGAAGGGAGCTGGAAAAGGAAGGACTCGTGGGGGTTTGTTGTGCTGATGACGTGTGTAAAATTGAAACGATCCAAGTAGGGTTTGGGATAAAAAAAAAACATAAGTGTGAACACACACACACACACGTAACACATGTATGCACACACATATGCACACACACTCATCTGACACCTGTGCAGAAGGGGAAAGTCTATTGTGAGAGTAACACCAGATGTAGTTTTTTCTGTTGATGTCAATGCCCTTTTGTCTTACCTCCATGTGTGTGTGTGTGACCCCCCCCCCCTTCCGTTCCCTCCCTTCAGTGGCTTGAGTTCCTTTCTAATGATTTGAGCAAAACGCTAATCTCACACCAACAGCGGGAGCGGTAGACTGACCCAAGCAGGTTTACTGACGTGAGACTGATGTATAAAAGTGATGTTTAGTTCGGATTCATCTACGCTGACCTTGTTGAACACCCATCGTTTTCTTCTGTAACGCCTTTCTCGTGCCAAAGGTCCGCCATCGTATAAGAACTTCCCATCACGCCTTCTATGTTTCGAAGCCTCCAAAAGCAAACGTACACTGTCAAAGTCCTCATCCATGTCCATCCTTCACGCGCGGTCTGCAGCTCTCACTCTGTATCGGTTGTTGTTTAAAATGCAGTATTTCTACAAAAAATGTTTGTTTTTTTTGTACAAGAACAAGAAGTTTTGTAGTACTTTGTATCATGGTAGCCCCTCCCGTGGATAAAATATGTAGCAGATACCAACTCAGCCCTCAAACTCCGACAACAGGCGGCAGCGGCTGCGCGG
This sequence comes from Hippoglossus stenolepis, assembly GCF_022539355.2. Classification (NCBI taxonomy): domain Eukaryota; kingdom Metazoa; phylum Chordata; class Actinopteri; order Pleuronectiformes; family Pleuronectidae; genus Hippoglossus; species Hippoglossus stenolepis. The sequence goes on from NC_061502.1 coordinate 16,062,046, forward strand.
CTCCAAAACTCTGCTGTGTAGGGTTCATCTCTGTCTCTCATCGCTCAGAGAGTCAGTCTTTTTCTTTCCGTCGGCCTCGTGGGGCCAGCGATTACAGTGTCTGGGGACAATGTGGTGGATTTTGGCGGGTGTGTAAGAACAATGAGACTGTAAACGAAGGTGGTGACTCATCCTACAAATTGCAACTGTCAGCACAGTCCGCACCGAGCGGTTAGCGCGGCTAACTGACAACTAGCTGTGGTGAGTCATAGTAAAATATGCGAGTTTAGCTTGTAGATACCAGGCGATGATGTTGCTATCACGCTGCGTTTTAGCCTCAGGAAACTGAAAAAAAAAAAAAAAATCAGATTTAATCAGATTTTCTTTTTTTTGTATCAAGTCTTACTTTTTTAGATTAGTGAATATAATATAATAATAAAAAATATGATAATACAACACACTGTTCCCTATACTGGGTTTTCTGAGGTCATTGCTGATGATATATCAGCCAACAGTATTTTTTAAATGTAAATGGCTCCTCTCGTCACGTCCCACTCCTCCACAGAATCTCATGAAAACTATTTGAGTATTATTTTTGCTAAATCCTGCTAAATAACAAACAATCAAATACATTTGATATGGATTCATACAAACCAGGACATGTAACTGTAAAAGCAAATCAACTTGTAGACGTTCTTTGGGGAAAACAAACATTGTCTAAACTACTTAAGACTTTTATTGCAGTTTCTTGTCACTTATCAACTGATATATACGTCCATTCCAAAGTATCTGCTCTAAATTAAGATTCGCCTGACCACATTATCAGAGAAGCTCTACAAATAATTGATTATAATGATAAGAGTGTGCTGTTCAGTTTGGATAAGGCCATCAAATTCAAATTTCTGCATCACTATCTACAGTTTAAGACAAAAGACTGTTGGCTCGACTTGAATAAAGAAAAAGTTAAAAAAAATGAAAAGATGGGTTTAAATAATCTCATATTTTTCACTTATCTCAGAAACATTTCCTTTAGGACTCGATGATGGACAGAAATGACGTGAGAAGATGTTGATATTTACACCACATGGTCTGTTTAGGGGCTCTCCTGGAGCTTTCTGTCGTTTCAGATGGTCATCATCAGGAGACGTAGCTCAGTTATCATTCTCCATTTGAGACGTGTTATGCTTTTTTCAGTGTTATAGGTTTTCTGTGTATTTATAAAAGTCTGTCCGACAGAGGCTGAAATTAAAATTGAAATTATGAACCTGAATATGAGCATAATTTGTCTCCTTTAAGCCAACGTGAGATGAGAACTCTGAACATTGGCTGATGAAGATCATGTCATAGGACCAGCAGCTCCAGTTTGGCCACTTAACGAACCCTGTGGTGATATTGTTTTTGTTTTTTTTCAACTGCTGATTCTAAGCTCAAGAAGGAATTTATAAGCTACTTGTCGATGTGTGAAACATTAGGCTGCAGATGTGGGAATAAAGGCCAGCGACGAGGCACTTTGCTGTTTGTTACCGTGTATCTCGCCTCCGCTCTTACGCGAGCCGCCAAGTCACTCATGTTATGATGTTATGATGATGTTATGATGATGATGATGATGATGATGAGGGTGGCAGCGGCGTGGGGGCGGAGCAGATCATTTATCCACTAATTGTCTCCAAACGTGTTTTCTCTTCCCAATCACACGTGGCCCCGCTGCACCTCATGTCTGACGCTGTTCCATGTTGAGAAATGACAAGCATACTCGGTAGGTCACGGCATCACTGCCCCTGTCGTCTCATTCTACCCATTTAATCATTTGATCTGTTGTTCCACAGATTCCAAAAAAGTAAAAGAATAAAACACGATGCCATCTCAGCTGTTCATGGATGGATATAGTTAATGACTTATTTCATTTGCACATTATGAAGATTGACAGAGGAGATGTACGCCTGGAACCCGATGGCGTTCTTACCAGTGTGGCTTGTCATTTTCCACCCATCGCTATAAGCTGAACCGATCGAGTACCCAGAAAATTTATTAGGGAACGACTACAAAGGCTTTGCTGTCCTGTCGAAAAACAAAAAATGAGCTCATGGAATTTGACATTGATGCAAGGTTTTACAAATAATGTCATTAAAAAAATGTCATAATTGTAGTTTTGCCTTATATTATTTCCATTCTCCTACAGTGCTTTCCTTTGATTTGGGTAAGAGATGCAGCAGAAAACTGGGATTTGTTGTGGGACCTCATTGTAGAGTGCGTTCGATGATGAGCACTACGTCCTGCAGTGTTCTGAAATGTCCGACTCTTCCTATTGATTAAATGCCCAAAGACTTGATTTGTATTATCTAAATGACTACATTAGGTAATTGCTAAATTGTTAATTAAATTAGGATTGTGAGTATGTTTGGGCAGCTGTTTTTCCCGACTGGCCGTTGGGTGCATCTATCCACCTGGCTGTGTGCCGGGCGGCCGAAATCAGGAATCCAGACGACTGTAAGTGTATAGAACTCACAATGAAACGCAGGAGGCTGCACAAACAAACAGGAGAATGCTCCCTTCTGACTCTCAGGTTTTTTTTCATTGTTTATTGTTATTTCCCTCCCACAGACGACAGCGGGCGGTCAGACAGCTCCAGCCTTTTTGTTTCTTCTATGCGGGTAATGATGAAAACTGTTTCTGCGGGCCGACCTCTGCCGCCACAACATAAATGGCCACCCTGTCTGCCCTCCAGATTGACAGGGAAGGTCAGAGCATGCGTCGGTGCGTTCAGCAGGGGCCGTTTAGTCTGTCACACTTATTTCCATCATATTAAGTCTTCTTCCTTCTTTTCCTAAGTGGTCGTTGGAAAGGTATCCTTAGATAACATCTTGTTCATTAGGCAATTAATGGCTGAGATTGCGTTGTGGACCCAAAATTGCTTTCTGAATGTGACTTTGGTTTGTCATACAGATATTAGAGGGTAATAGCACCTGCCAAGGAAGGTTCGGTGAAGGAGGAAATGTATTCCTCAGCTCATTTCCCAGCGAGTTTAATAATTCAGGATTACAGAGTAAGAATCATGTCGACCCACTTTGATCTTCCTCGGTGGAACAAGAAGCAAGTATATGCACTTGTAAAGTCATTATGTACATTAAGGGTGGGCCATCAAATATATATCATCAGAGGTTTTACCGTAGTTTATACTGGTGGTCCTTATTTTCTTAGAATCTTGAAGAGAAAGGGCACGAATCAATGAGAGGAGCTGGTTTTTATATTATTTTTGCTTTGATGTGACATTTCTGTCAGGTCATTGTATCTATAAACACTTTTTATTGTCTGCGGCTCTGTTGATGGTAACGTTGGTCATTCCAGACTGAGATATCTCGTCAGCCATTGGACTGATGGACGTCTCATGTTCCCATGGGGATGAAGGAGAAACCAGACTTTCCTCTGGCGCCACCAGCAGGATATTGGATGGATTTCTATGACATTAGGTGACTTTTCACTTACTATCAGGTCAGATCTCTAATTAGTCTGAGGTCACAACCAAACACATTAATCGCGTTCCCATGAGCCTCTGCTGCAATTTGTGTTCAGTGAGTCATCATATCTGCGAAACAACTTGTTAGCACTGTGAGCATCTTGGCATGTCGAAATTAGCTAAAATCTTTGAGTCTTTTTTAACTTAATTCTCCAGAAAATGAAAATAAAGAACATGGTTAATTTGTGGGTTGCCAATTGAACTTTATTTATCTCCTTTTTCAGTGAATATCAACTATTTTAAATCAGTGCAAAATACAGGAAAATGGACCGAAACTTTTAACAGGAAAAGTATTTTACTAACTTATTTATTAAGGCATTGCGTTAAATATGAAAACATTATAAAATTTGAATAATATATATTCCAAACAGACAATATCAGCTAAAAGTGAATTAAAGTACTGAGTGCAAAAGTATACTTGTTGCCAAGAAAAAGCTAAACTACATTCATTTAATATTCAACATGTCTTTATTCACCTCCCCTCAGTGTAAAGCAATCACTCCTGCCATGGTCTGCATAAATAATTCAATCATTTGTTACTGTGTGGCTCATATCAACAAAGCCGGTAGCAATCGTCGGTGCAATATTCCGCCTGCGGTAGACGATTCCCCGACAGTCGACACTTTCAGCTCTCCTGTCTGTGAAGTTCAGCATGTATAATATGAAATCCTGGGGAAGTGCAATAAAAAACGGGGAATTGCAGTGGCTGGCTGAGGCGTCGTCGGTAGAAAAGTGATGATTTGATACGCATGAGGATCTTGCCCAGCGGTGCCATGTGTCTGCCCAGAGATAGCACGGGGGGGGCATATTTGAAGAACCACCGGCCACACACAAAGAAATCTAATGGTTTTACTGCCGCTAAGTGTCAATCTGTGTGTTTGCATGTCGACTTTCCCGCCATTTGCCACCTGTAGGCGGGTTTCCACGGTCACACACGTGTACCCGGGGGGACAAACCCTGTTTCGGCTGCAAATGAATTTCAATTTGACGAAGTGATCCTTTGTGTCACATAACCATTCATTTGGATTTGGTTTTCTACCCGAGTGTTTTTTTTTTATTCTTTGCCGTGGCAGATGTGTTGTGGTGGGTGGCAGCTGCAGAATGGAGGCGCACAGCCTGCTAAGTGATTCACCCTGCTCCTGGCGTCTCCGTTACCCCATGAGTCTTTTCACTGACAATGTTTTCATTTCTATTTGCTTTATGTGTAACTAGGGTGGCTGGCTCGATGCTTTGACAGCTCTGTCAGAAAGATGACGGCGCCGGTTGTCTCTCAGAGTGCGAGGGGTGAGAGAAACTAATGGGGCGTTCGGAGGCTATTTCATTTCCAGGACCTGTTTTCTACACTTGTTCAGAAGAGAGGGTGGAGGATATGAGACTAAAAATCACATTTCAGATGGATGCGTTGACGCTGCTCAGTCTGATAAAAATCCTCCTGATTGATGCCGTGTATGAGCAACTTCTGATGATATCTGCTGCCATTTCTATAAAATGCACACACTGGAAATGACGCCATTGAGTTTGGAGCTATAGTCACATCTCCTGACAGGGGAATCGCTGTTTTGTTCACTGCTGTCAAATAGCACTCTCGTTCTTCACCAAAATACCCCATTAGGTTCTTTCAAACAAATGTTCCATTTCTCCCTCCTCCTCCTCCCGTCTTCTCTCCCTCCCTCTCTCTCTCTCTCTCTCTCTCTCTCTCTCTCTCTCTCTCTCTCTCTCTCTCTCTCTGTTTCTCTGCCTTTGAGTCATTCATAGTGTTGATTCCACCTCTGGAGAAATACATCAGGCATAAGGCCCCTTTTCTTTCATCAAGGCTGCAGCTTTAAAGTAATTTTCCCCCTCTCATAGGGAGCCAAATGGAGATGAGAAGATGTCGATCCTCTCATCTCTTTGTCTGTCCCCTTTGATCTCTTTCAACATGAATTCCCAATGCACAGAAAGTAAATTGGATTTTTTTTTTCTCTCCTGTCTTTCTCTGGAGCATGGTTGATCATACAAAATTGACCAGAAATGACTCCTAATGACCTCTGTGTTTTACTCAAGAAAAAAAGAAAAAAAAAGAATACCCCAAAACACACTCATGGCCATCATCACCCATAGTGCATTTTAATGAAGGATGAATAATTCAGGGTGCACTTGTAGATAGTAATAGCCCAGTGCGCCAATGGTGTGAACATCTTCATGGAGGCACAGCCGAGGAGGTACAAAGCTTTCCGCGGTGCCTCCTGCGTGCCGGTGTGTCTTGTTGTCTGTCGCATTAGCAGACAGCAGTTGTGATTTATCTTGTATTCCCAGCGCAGGGGCCCCCTCTCTCTCACTGGAAAGGTTAAAGCATACAGCCTGGAGGCGGTACTACAAAGGTCAACACGCAGTTTAGGAATGAGGAATAGGACGACAGAGAGAAAGACGGAGAAGAAATGTACCCCTCTCATCTCGTCGGCCCGCTCACATGCCTTTGACATCGTGCAAACACACCCCTCTTACTGTTTGCAGCAAAGGCATGACAGTATTTATCCTTTGGTTCTCTCCGTCCTTTCTCCCCCCCCGTGCTCCTCCTCCTCTTCCTCTTATCGCCGCTTCCCTGTGATACCTCCAATATCACAAGCTGTAAAAAACAGCTGACCTTGACGAAGCCATCTCCAGAGATGGTACACAGGGAGGAAATGAAGGGGGAGAGCAGTATAGGGAAATGATGGCGGGTAACAAAGGGAAACTGTAAACAAAGAGCGTGGATTTAATGGACCCCCTCAAGCCTGGATGTGCTGAGGAGGACGACAGTGAGAGAGACAGCTGGTTATAAAAAGCAAGGCGCTGGGCCATTAAAGAGGAGCAGGAGAATAGAGAGACGGCTGTGAAGGAACACCAGTGTGTTTGGTGAGTCAGATGTGTTGAGGTGATTAATCTGCTCTGGCTGTGTCCTTCACAGGCCTGAGGGGGAGCGAGGATACAACAGCACCAGGTTTCCCCCTAGTGAGCGGAGCTGAGAACGGACGGAATAAAGAAAAAGGCATTTTTCTTCTGTCATCAGATGTCACATCATCAGATCTTCCACATGTTTGAGTTCAGGCCTGAAGACAGCTACAGGCCAAATGTCAGACTAGGACACAGCGCCACCTACTGGGAACAGAAAATTTATTTTTCTTTTCTCCTATAGCAGGTTTAACAGATGAGCTTCAAATCTGGTCAGAGTATTGTGAGACCTTAAAAATGCTCTTTTGATTTTCCAGAAACAACGCTGCTATGGTAACATATAATTTTTCATGTAGTTTAAAGCAGTTTTTATGCTTGAAAACTAACCAAATTCCCTAAAATGTGTAATTTGACAGGGTTATTTGGTCAATGAGGGGATATGTTTTTGAAAGAATGGTGTTCATCCCTCCAGTAGAGTTTCAAGACTCACCTGTCTCTATATGCAGTGGGATCAATAAGTCTGAGACCACTTTCACTTGAATGGGAAATTGATTTTAGCCTTTTAGAAACCACTGTATGTGCATACATGTTGATGTTTATACTGAGAATCTTAGAAGCCAAAAATATGTCTCTTGTTAACCGATGTTTGGACCTTTGCACCATACATGTTTTAAATGACTCGTTATAATTGGTGTTGATTTCAATATTTATTAAGAAACAGTTTCAGCACCAGAATATTTCAAAGAAACTAATACATATATATGTATTTAAGGTATAAAAATAGATAGATAGATAGATAGATAGATAGATAGATGGATAGATGGATAGATAGACAGATAGACATGCAAATGTGTGTGTGAGTGAATTTTTAAATCTGAATCCCATAGAGAAGAAGCAAACATCTAACCACTCCGATGTCTAGTAGGAAATTATACATACTTTAATGCCAATATAATATGTTTATTTTCCAATCAAGTAAAACATTTAAGACATATTTAAAAATCCAATCCAAGATTCACAGAGATTAAAAAAGGCAGTACACTTATATTGGGGCTAAAATAATGAGTGATATGCACACAGAAGAACATTTTCCCCATTCGAAAGCAATCAGTGCTTGGCTCTAGACGTACTCCAGAGGAAACGAGCTTAGAAGACTCCCTCTGGCCTTGATGTAGAGAGTGAGAACACACAGACAAACATGAGACCTGCGAGGTTACGAGTCAATACAAGGAGGTATCTGCACTTTAAACTGCCTTGGTTGGATTTATAGGTTCTTTAGAGGTCCAACGGTTCAGTATGATTTCATGTACATAAACACAATAAGAATCCAACATAATACAGTTTTTAAAAAAAACAATAATCATCATCATCCCCTACAACACATTGTTCTCCAGTCAAGGCAAAGCACAGAGCAGTTGAGGTATGTGAACTTCAGTCGTCTGGGATCATGGCGTGATACATCCTGTCCGTCTCCAAAGGCTTTTCATACATCTTTAATGATAATTAAGGTTTTTATATTCATTATATGAATGTAGGCCTATATTCTATATCATTCTTGGGTCTTCGTGTAGTCTTTGGACCAGGTGTGCGTGTTTTTATTCAATGAAAACAGACTTTTCCTTCAATTACACATACAATTCACGTTATTCTAATTTAAATTAGCGTTGAGTTTTTGTCCAATGAAAACCGTGTATTGCCAGATTTTGTGATTTGGAAGTTTTCAGACAAACTGAATCTTTTAAAAATTAGAATTTAAACTTGATGCTCAATGGAAAAGTTATGCCAGAGGTGGGTTGACTTAGCTTAGCACAAAAACAGGAAACAGCTAACTTAGCTCTGTCTAGCATTAGCATTAGGGAATGCATGCTAATTGCCAACAGCTGGTTAGCTTAGTTTAGCACAGAGACTGGAGGCTGAGGATAACTGCTAGCGTAGCTCTGTGTAGCACTAGGGCTAATGCCTAGCACCAGGTGGATAGCTTAGCACAAAGACTAGAACCAAGGGGAAACAGCTAGCTTGAATGAATGTGTGTTAATACACAAGCAAAGAACTGATTCTTTGCCACCAGGTTGTTAGCTTAGCTTAGCACAAGGACCGGAACCCAGGGAAGGAGCTAGCCTAGCTCAGTCTAGCATTAGGATTGGGGAAAGTATGCTAATAAACAAGAAGCAAATAACTGGGACTTAAGTTAAGCCAGCAGCTGGTTAGCTTAGCTTAGCACAAGGTCTGGAATCAGCAAGTCGTACTCTGAACAAAGGTAAGCTAACATTTCTGCTCATTTAAAATCTGTAGTGTTGCTATAATAAGGTGTAAAGCTAAGCTAAGATTTAACAGCCTGACAGATGTTGATTTAGCCTTTCCCCAAACGTTAAACACTTTTCCTTGATATTTGGAGATACACGGTTTTCACAGGACAGCAACAAAAATCAAAAAAATCTACTTTAAATACTGGATCATGAGACCACAAAGATATCAAGCATGAATTTCATTTTTAGAAAAGAAACACAACGACACAGAAACTCTTATTTCACTACAGGTTCAAACAGTTTTCTGATTTATCCCAGTTTCTCAACAAATATATGAGTGAATCAATCTTCAGGGGCAGAAGTGAGTCTCAGATTGGTATAAATTTGAAATTAAGTTTGTAAGTATACTGATTTTATTCCTCAGTAAATACTGTGTCTGTGTATTACAGTAGATCTGACACACCATGTTCACTGTTCAAGGTTTTGCTGAGATACAACCGGTACACGCGTGATCGCAAATGTTCCATCTTGGGTAAAACCTTATGCAACATTTGTGATGATTGCATGGATGGGAGTCTTTGCATGTGTCGTCTCATGTTTGCATGATTAATAAGAAAGAGTGGGGAAATATTAAAAACACCAATTTGTCATCCTACATGCAGCCTCGACAAGCCATCTGATTATTTCTAAGTTAAGGGGGTTATTTCCTCGGCTGCGTTGAATACTGAACAGGACAATAAACAAGAGATCAATCAGTAGTTACATTGATTGGAAGAAAATATAAAGCTACTAAGAACAATAATATTACTATATTTGACTGTGGTTGTGTGTTTTGTTCATAACTGGCAATACTCCGTAGTGATTCTCTCAACTGTAATACTGCAGTCAGAAGCAAAACCCCAAAAAAATCAATCTTTAATCTCATGAGTTAGTTTTTCAAAAAAGTAATGATAATAGTCATCTTCATAAACCTTTTTTTTTTAAGAATGAGGTCTATGCAATGTCACCATTAGTACAAAAATCTACTGATTTCATGTTAAATGTTAACAATGCCGCTCTAAACTACAAAATGTAGTTTGCAACAAGAAGGGGCATCGTCTCCAAACCACATGTAACATCTGATTATCTGGGGCTGTTAAAGAAAAAAGAGAAGAAGTCTGACAAAGGCCGTTACCATGGAGCCCAAAAGGAAGAAAATATCTATTTGGTAATAGGGTCAGACAAACAGAACATAGAGATAAGCACCTCCTTGTGCCAAGTACAATCCTACTCTTCTCCACCTTCAGCCCTTCATATCAAGTGGTTACCAAACAAAAAAACGGTTATGATAAAATACTTATAAACTAAAAACAACAGTCCATGTCTTTTCAAATATGTGTTCACACAGAAATGTAAAATATCTCATATTTACCAATGTCTATCGCTGGCCCAACAAACTGAGGTAAACTCACTGGCTTTTCTGCAGCTATATATACGTGATGAGGGTATACGTGATGAGGGTATACGTGATGAGGGGTATACACCCGCAGTACAACACGGAGCTGGCAGATAAAACTTCACCCTGGATGTGTGAGGCAAACACGCCCATTCTGAAAACTTCAAAAAAGGGCCTTTTTGATTGTAAGATATATTTGGAGTCACGAGTGATGAGCCGCATCGAGGGGCTGATTCGTTGAAAATGCCGTGAGACTCTAGTGCGACGAGTGGCAATTAACAAACGACTGCATGGAGGAGGTAGAGGGGGCTGGGAGGAGGTAAAGAGTGTGTGGAGGAACAGCGCGTATGAGGTAGGCTTTTGCTGTAAACAAAAAAAGAAGAGTTTCTGCAGTAAAAAAAGAAGGAGAAAGTAACTCATCAAATCTGGGAAGGAAGACCAGGGGAGTCTGTGGCAACACTAGGGAACGTCTCACACGACACCTCGGTCCAACAGAGACCTACTGTTAACCATACAAGCTCATCAAAACATATACAGAACAAAAAAAATAAGAAATGCACAACTATGTATAACTCAAGAGGTAGTTGCTAATATCAGTACATGAACTGGTTACATACGTCTCGTCACCATTGCTTAACAGAGTTTTCGCGGAGTCAGTCAGTGGATGATTCCCAAAAGAACACAATACATTTTTTTGGTTAATTCCCTGAGAACAGTTCATCATCCTGAGAGGAATTGTGTGTAAAAATGTAAAAAATACATCATACAAAAAAAAGATGTTGTTTCCATAGAGGTTGGAGCATTGCCTGTGCTCCTTCTGTAGTTTGGTCTTTTTTTTTTTTTCTGTCATGCTGCATTGTTGAGATTCGATTTTTAACGCACGCACACATTCAAAAAGCTGTACATAAACATAAAAAAACAACCGCAGTGTCGCCCTTTCCGCAATAAGTCCTTCTCATTCCAAAAGAGCGACGATAGCAACCGCGTCAGCACGTCTTAACGTTTAAATGCCTTCAAAAAAATAAAGCCAAACTCTTTGGTATAGAAATATACCCCAAAAAAGTTGGTTGTCTACGTAGAGCTTCGTTTAAGAAAAAACACACAAGCTCGATATCATCATACAAAGTTATTTGATTTGTCAGAACATTAAGATACAACTCCAAAGCGACCCGGCGTAAACTTTGTGAGGAGTCGGCTTCGGGTTGAGCTCTTTTCACATTCAATACGGTCAGAGAAGAGTTGTAAGGTCACAAATAAGTGCCACTAAAGCCATACTTGGGATTCAAGTTATACCAAAAGCAGCACGCCATCTCTCTCTCTCACTTTGTCTCTCTGTCTCTCTCTCTCTGGGGAGTCTGACGCAGTGGCGGTGGCAGCGGCTGGTGGGAGCTTCGCCTGGCTGGTGCTGACTAACAAATGGTAGGCACAGATGGAGGAGGAGCAGGTGTTTGGATCTCACTGTAAAACAGCTGGGAGAGCAAACGGCCTGACGTTCAGTGACATTCATTTCCAAGAGGAAGAATTGGTGCGGTATTAAGTTAGTGGAGCAGCTGTTGTGATGCTGTCACCTACAATAAAAACGGGACGAGTCTTCGCGCTGCGTCTGAGGTGATTATCGTCGATCTGAAGTTATCGATAAGAAGGCGTGACGATAAAAAAACGTTGTCGTGGATGAAAATGGTTAAATAGAGAGAGAGAGAGCTGTAGGTTTTCACTCGACAATAAAAAGTATCCCACGCAATATACACGACTAGTCACCTACGTCTGAGCTAATTCCTTTTATATGCATTACTTAAAATTAAGAGAATTTCAATTATATCTTGTGGCTTTTACGTATATATTAATGACATATACTATGATTTATAAACTGTAAGTTATTAAAAACTAATTATACAACAATCATAAGTGGAAATCTAACAATCGATTCATTACCTTGAATCACTCTGTCAGTCGTGCACCACACATGCTCGCTCTTTTGACAATCAGTTGGTCCAGTCTATTTCATGTAAGAGAGAGGTATGTAGTGAGTGTGTCAAGAGCAGCAGCTCACGTGTTGTTTAAAAGAAAATAAAAAAATATGAAAAATTCCCTCTGGAATCCATAAAGTTTCCCTTGAGATCTTTAGAAGCCAAGCGAATAATCCTACGGGTCTCGATAATCGCTCAGAGGGTCTTGAGCTTTTAAGAGTCTTCTTCTAATCCTTCGTAAAATGAGCTACCGTGTGTGCATCCTGATTTTGTCGGAATGGTTTGGGTCGACAGGATATTAATTTGCGGCTTTTAAAAAACAAAATGTGACCACATCTGTGAGGAAAAAGCATTCAAAATGGCCAACACTTAGGTCCGAGGGGGGAAGAGAGAGTAAGGAGAGAGAAATAAAGATTCATACCACGTTGTTTCACTCTCCAGCTGCACTGATTGAAACAAGAAAAACAGTCATTCCCTGCAGTCACCATTCCAGCGGTGGTTGCCATAGCAGCACCAGATGACAACAAGTCAGTCAGTCACACACATTCACGCTTGTCCGTACCCCATTGATCGTTGCCATAGCTGCACTGGTTAGAAATATCAAAAAATTAAAAGCAAATAAAATAAATGTAAAGAAATCAAGACCTCCCATTTCTTTTCACAGGTGCGAGGTAGATGAGGGGTGTGGGGGGGGGGGGTTCAGGTATCCTTGATTGAGGGGAGACATGAGGGTCGGGAGTAGCGGTGAATGGGTTCACCTCTGCGGGTTGTTTTCAGGATTTCCTCCACCTCTGGGTCCGGGGGCCGCAGTGTGTGTGGGGCTCCTCGGGGGATGAGGAGGAGCCTTCCAGGGGAGAAGAGCCGGAGCGCTCCTCCTCCTCCAGGGGGCAGAGGTAGGGCCCGGCCCCTGGGCTGGTGGCCGAGGTAGACGCAAGTTGGTCCTGAGAGCCTGTGGGGGGCGCCAGCGCCTTGTGGGGGCACTGAGCCACCATGTGCGTAATGCTCTGGCAGTAGTGGCATTTCTTTGGCTGGGGGGGCAGGCCACACTCCTTGGCATGGTGATCCAGACCTCCACAGTTATAACAGCCATTGGGGTGGGGGTGGGGGTGGGGGTGAAGAGAGAAGACATGGGATGAATATTTTCCAAGAGCAACAAAAAGCAGAGATCATCACTACATTATTTTCATGAGTAAAATAATACAATTTGTTGAGAATAATTTGTCAGTTGAAGTTAATAGTTATAATTTCCATAAGAATAAATACATGTGTCTGAATATGACATTCGAAGGATCTATTCTCAGCCCTGCAAAAATACCTGCTCCAGCCTGGATTCACCACCAGATGGCGGTATGACACACGCTATTGCTCTCTCGCAGTGTGAGTGTCACTCTGCAACGTGCCAGACTCCAGCATGTTATTAAATATGACAAGAAACACTGTAGTGCTGAAAGGGCAGCAGTGGAAAGTGCGAAGTGGCCGAGATCTCCACCTGTCACGATGCCACCAGTGCTTCTGGCACGGTGTCAGATTAAATGGACGTTCAGACCGTTTTTGCTGCTTTAGGCTTCAGATGCTCTTCTCTAGTTTTATTGTTGGTCTGCTGTTCAATTCTTAATAACACTTCACAGGTAAATCTAAAATTCACAATTTTAATACATCACTATTTCCTGTGGATTTTAAATTCCGGCCAAACAAACTCATGTTGTCTGAAAGCAGCTGAAGCTCGTGGATCAGTGGGTCAGGATTTTAAGATGAATCTGATTTGACAGCCTAATGTACAAAAAGAGTACACGGTAAACATGTCAGCAAATTACTGCCACGACAGAAGAAAAGACAGCTTTTAATCTGAAGTTTAGTTCAGTCTTTGTTGCCTCTGAAAATGACCTGAATTATCTCCGGGAAGCATTTAACAATAGTCCTTTTCTTTCCCTCCAATTAAAAATGAACTCCTGTGGAGAATTAATTAAACAAAGAAGTATAAATATCTGCCATTTGTTTCTTACAAAAGGTAGCGGTAATTGAATAAATAATATTTAAGGGCAGGTTTAAAAATGCTAATAACAAGTTTGCTAACAACCTAGATTCACTGAACTGGAACTAAATTAATTTGATTACAAATACTTTGATGAATGATCTTTAAATTAATTAAAAAGTAGCTTTTTTATAACAAATCAATGGGTATCAATGAAAATACATTATTCTATCAGCATTTCATTACAAAAACAAACAATTAGATTTATAAAGGTTGTCACTATATTATTAATATTTAATTAAACAAGGGCTAAATATACAAACATGGTTTAATCAGTTATTTTCATCCCAATCCCGAAAACTATCGACATTTTAACATTTACAGAAAATAATACAGTCGGATATTAAATAAAATTATTCTTGGTAACAAAATTTGTACAATAAAGGATAATGAGCACATAATGCAGCACCTAATGCCGGAAACTTTATTGATACTAATTCACACTGCTCAATAACTTTGTTTTGTCTAAAGCTGTTTTATAAATTAAGAACTATTTAAAAAGAATATTAACTTTGATATTTTGTCTTGATGGATTTTTATAATTCGCATGACTAATTGATGAACTATATTAAATAACAAGAACAATCAAAAAAAACATTTGATAGATCTTCAAAAAACAGTTTTAAAGATCCTGCTTGTGAACTAACTTGTGATTTCATAATCACTGTCTTCTCTTATTATTCCCACACACGCTGATGCTCCTGCACGAGTCACATGCACATCAAACACACTTGAGAAAGCTGTGATCTGAGGAGCACCAGTGCAAAGAATGGACCACACAATGGTTTTGTTGCATAACAGAGTGACCAGCAGGGGTCAGAGCAGCTAAAAATGTCCCACTGAGCGTGCTCACAAAGAGGCCGGATGATATCTACCTGACATATCTGAATCCAATCCACCCTCCGTCCAGAGGCAGGAGCTGGAGACACTTGACCTAACACTGGATCAATTATCCCAAATAAGCTGAATTATTCAGCTGTGTAAAACAATCAGGGAGCCGTCTCTCCCAGATACTGTTTCTCCCTTTCAGACTAAAGCATCTCTTTTCACACCTCCGACAGGAACTGGTTGGGTTCATCCGCTGTAGCACCACCAAACAGAGCTTGGCCTTTTCAAAGTAAAAAGGCAGCCTTGTCGTCATGTGATGCCTTCCTACAGCAGATGCAGCACTCTGCTCGGCTCTGCCCAGCAGGGTGTTCCATACATCAAATGAAGGCACGCTCTGTCTGCCTCCTGTGCTCGAACCACCGGGCATTTTCAAGGAGCTCCATATGGCTCGATCTGACACATTTCAGCAAAGCACCCTTCAGGATTTGGCTGAGGACAAAACAATTGATTGACCTACTGCCACATTGAGAAGCATATAGGGCCAGTCCGAGCCTCTAATGTAAAAGCCTGCAAATTGATTTGAAATAGCAGCAATGGAAGGCAAAGTGCCCTATTCAATTCCTTATTATGGCACACAATAACCATAGCAACAGGCATGTGCTCGAGCAGATTGAATAGATTTGATCTATAATCTCAGCCCACTCAGAAAAGGCTTGGTGCAGTGAGATGTATGTATAGCATGTCTCCTACTAAGCAGCACTGCCCGGCTCTGGAAAATGCAACGACCAACGCTCACGCACAAAATACCTCATTGCTGCAGACACGGAATCACGTGAACACAGATTTTTTTTTTCCTTTTTATCATCACACTCACCGGTCTACCTTTGGTTTGCGTTTCTGGAGTGGGACCTTCCCCTTGGGTCTCCTTTCGCTGCCTGAGCAGGGTCCCCCACCTGGTCCCGTCACCCGCAGGGACTCGAGGCCCTTAGAGGACTTCTTATAGGTGAACTCCACCTGCTCACCCTCCTTTAAGCTGCGGAAGCCCTCCATCACCAGTTTGCTCTGTGGGGGGAAAAAAGCAATTATCTATTTAACAGAGATTTATAAATACGACAATATATTCACACCAGAGGGTAAAAGTGCAACAAAAGTGACTTACATGTTCACTCATTTTAGACTCAATTGATTGATTGATAAGATGTAATCTATATAATAGGAATTGTAATAGAAAATATCATAAAAACACAAGTCAGTGTAAAAGCTGAAACAATATCTGAGTCTGTTCAATGATCTTCTAACTCACACGTCCTTTTGTAGTGATGAATAATTTGGGATTTAATTAATGTTGATTATAAAATCTCAAAATACGTCATTCTAAAGGTTTTAAATACACAGTGGTATGTGTTTTGCCTTGACTGGTTCTCATGGGTATTTTTATTTTAACCTAAAATAATAAACGGAACTGACAAAGGCTGTAAATGCTTTACTGATAAATTGTTTAAGAATTGCTTTTTGTAATGAGATGACACAATTTAGTTATTCACGTCCACATCGATCAGATTAAAAATTAACATATACGATGTGTGAGTGAACAAACAACCATCCTATCAACACCTTGTCTCCAGATAACTGTCACACAAGAGACGAGACTTATCAACACTTGCAAGTTTGCTCTGGAGGCTCGTCGCTGCAGCACACACGAGCACGACGAACACAGGAAGACGTCATTTTCAAACATGGTGGATCAACTGTGTGTGGTTTGCACCAACTGTCGAGGCAGCTTGCGCACAGAAGGACTTGCTGTGCTCCCTTTATCTACCTTTCGCAGAAACACCACTTCCTATTCATTCTTCAGGGGGAAAAAACACGAGGTTGTCTTTTCCACCAGTGCAACCATTTCCCATCAGCCCCTCCACCATCTGTCTTATCTACATGATCGGAATTATTGATTTGGTTACTGCATAACCACCGAACAATGATTTATGTCTCGTTGATCACACAGAATAGACGACTGAGAGGCGCTGGATCCTCGACCTTCATGAATCGCACCCACCCCTGCAGATCTTGGCATATAGGTAAACACACACCCACACAAGTGCAGAGTGCACAGCAAACCTACCTGCTACCTACTATACATCCACTCCTCCCTCCTCTATCTAGATATATATAATACAAGGTGTCTGTGAATGCATGCTCTGCTGAAGGCTGAAGAGAAACGTGTAGGAGACAGGAAGAGAAAGGAACAAATGATCAGAGGGAATCAAATGTGAAACGAGAGGAAGGAGCGAAAATGTGCTCGGCAGCATTTTTTTTCTATAGCGTCTGTGTCGCCGGCTGCAATTACAGGAAGCTAAAAGTGCTCTATAGGTGCTTTATTTATAGATGTAAATGATTATGTGAGAGAGAGATTGTGGTGTTGATGTATAAAACAATGCAAAGTGACAAAAGCGTGTGAAATGATTTCAAACTAAGAATAGAGTCCAGAAATCTGATAATCACTATACAATGAATTTAGATCAAGTCAAATTTTAGAATAAAACAGGGATTAAATAAGATTGAAAAATATATTTGAAATAGTTTTGGTTTTATTGTTTCTGAAAAACTAGTCTGATGAGAATAAACTTAGTTAAATTATTCTTTTAACTAAAAACCTTATTTTTAAGAAAATAAAAGCATTGGCTTATCTGACACCCTCAACTCAATATTATCACAAACTCTTTTTAAATTAAATCTAAAGGCATTTACTGAATCAGAAACATATCTCAAGAGTTTTTCAATGCAATACCATTTTTAAAAACAGGTAGTTATGTCAATTTAAAACACTTAATCGTATTAGTTTGTTTATTATATTAACCTTATAATTAACTTTATCTCTTTTTACATAAAACGTTAATTTAATACCTAAAACTATTTTAAAGACAACGTTTTATTAAAGTGAAAATAAGGTTAATACAATTATTTCCTATTGATACTGTGAGAACAGAAATTTTGATACTAATACTGTGGGGAAAAGGGGATTTACAGAATTCTGTTATGTTTTTCAAAAACTTTAAACCTGACAATTAAATAAAGTCATGGACATATATTTGTCTTATTTTAATTAATTTTAAAGTAATGTGCATATTTAGATGTTTTCTATATTTTCTTTTTTTCAGTCAATCTTGAGTATAAATCTTACTAAGCTACAAAGTCAAATTCAAGAGGCACTATCAAAAGAAAAGACTGCTTCAAATGACTGAAATTGAATTTAAAACTTTATTTAATTTATATTCTAAAATCTTACTTATCTAAATTTAAAAATAATCAGTTTCCTGCCCATAGAAAATATTCACAGATCAACTGTGTCTTCTGCTTTCAGATCAAACTTCTTTTTAAATATTCCTCCTACTTACTTACGCACTTTGACATTTACCCACTTTAAAAAGAAAGAAAAATCACCGGTGTTGAAATATTCAATACAAGTCATTTGCCAAATATTAATCTATTCCACTCGCTCAGAATTCCTCTCCTTTCTCTCCCTGCTGTTTGTGAGGGCTCCAGCCAAGGCCACTGTGCTTCTGGTCAATTGCTGACGGACGACTCATTCATTTTGTGCGTTCGGGTATTGGATTTGGCTTTGAGGGGAAAAAAGGACGAGGATGGGGGGAATGAAAAGGAGGGAAAGCGACAGAGTTTGCACAGCAGATGTTAAGAGGAGGGAAGGAAACAGAAGGGATGAGGAGCTGAGCAACAGATAAGAGTTGATCTCAAACGCCTGGAGGCTCAAGATTGATCATTTATTAATTTCTCAACCAAAACACTGCTTTCTATTTTTTTTAGGAAACAAAAAACACAAGCACCTCAAGCTGTGTGAACGGTTTAATGATTAGCACGATTAAATCGGCCCAGTCACAGACAGTCCTGCTGCGTAAATTGGTGAAAAGCAAATATAAAAAAGAATCGCACCCATCACCCATAATGTTTTCTGAATAATGATGAATAACCATCGACTGGTAGCACAAGCTCTTCCTCTTCCTCTCCTGTCTTCATACAAGCAGCTTGTCTCTCCAGGTCAAAGTTGAGTGGTTGTCTCAGCACCCTACCCCCTCTCCAACCCCCTCAATGCCCACAATGCACCAGTGAGGAAACCACACAACCTCTTTTGTTCTGTAGAAATGCAGGAAAACACACACATGCACACACACACACACACACACACACAGACCTTCTCCATATAGGATGTGGTATCACACTCATGCCTACAAGTCTTTAAGAGTTTAATTTCTGAACGACAGCTCAGTTTGCTCAATTATGTAATGAGAGGCATCATGTGTATTTACATGTGTGTATGTGTGAGTGTGTGTGTGTGTGTGTGGATAAACAAAAACAAAAAAGGCTTCACAAATCAGAACCTGCAACCCGAGTCCCCTCCTCTCCAGTGACCTGGCGGGTGTCCTGACCCGTTTCACTTTACGTCCGGAGGTCAGGAAAGGGCACCGCTCGGGAGAAGGAACGAGGGAACGTCACAGAGAGAGAGAGAGACAGAGAGGGAGGGAGAAGACAAAATGGAGGAGTGGCCTGGAGCAGGGAGGGGGTTATAGCGGGATGAGGGGGCTCGTTCGGGGAAGGGGGTAGCCAGTGGTTCATGGAAATGCCTCCAGCACATTCTGTTCAGCTCCAGTGGAGGAGCAACTCCTGATCAGTGGCTGGACTTTAGGGGAACCCGGGCACAAAACCCCCATTTGATAAGGAGCCCCACAGGTCAGCGGCAGAAATCCCGAGGGTCAGCGGTGAAGCCATCCCAGCACCACCCCCTGCCCGAGTGGGGGACCACACCAGCTCTCTGCAATTCACCACAGCCCCCCCACTAACACACCCTACAAAACTGAAGAAACTGATCCAACAAAATGGACACCAACTCTAGTATTGCTTGACTTCTCTTTCTAGATTCCTTATATGTAATAAATATCTTCCTATAGCTCTCTGTGTGTGTGTGTGTGTGTGTGTGTGTGTGTGTGTGTGTGTGTGTGTGTGTGTGTGTGTGTGTGTGTGTGTGTGTGTGTGTGTGTGTGTGTGTGTGTGTGTGTGTAGGAAGGAGGCAGCGTTCAATACGGACGCCAACATCCTGGATAGAAATAGCCCTCCTTTTCATTGGCCAGGACCTCGTCATCACCAGGGCCCAGCAATCAATACAGGAAGCTGTAACATGAGGGGATGGGGAAGTGGAGAGGAGACCCAACAGCTATGGAGGGGCTAATTATGGGATGCTTTAAATCAGAGGTGGCCCACACGGAGCCAATCACCACGGATCGAGCTGGCCTTAGGAGGAAAAGGGTGTGTGTGTTCGGGGTGAGCGTGAGGGAGATGGCGGTCACCATGTGGCGTGGTGCCATTAAGTAGCTTTTTACACACAGGAAATGCTAAGTGGACAAAGCTGGGCCAGATCAGCTCGGATGGACGTAACCCGACAGGACGCGTGTACACCAAAGAAGAAAGAGGGGCGAGGGAAAAGGAGCGAGAGGAGCCGAGCGAAAGGAGAGAAAAGAAAAACAAACTCACAAACACGCCGAGGAAAACCACCAACGGAGCCGTTCTCTCGTGACGCTGACATCCCGGCACTCCTCAGCACGTTGTCATTAGTGGCCCTGACCCCTGAACCCCTCCCAACCCCCATCAAACACTTAAAAGCCTTCATGTTTCCCGTGCCTCAAATTAACAACATCCAACACCCCCCCACCCCACCTCCCCCGATTATGACCGGGGCAAATATTTGATCTGCGGGGGGGGGGGGGGCACTCGATCATCTCGCTACGTTTATCAGCACGAGAGGGGAAATGAGCCTCGCTGAGGTGACGGGTGATAAAACGCACAACCCTGCCCATTCACAACAGAATCCCAACGACAAAGCATCAAGATTCTCTCAGAAAACACTGGTGTTTGTAACAAAAAGTCCATTTGGACCATTTGAAACTTTCATATTTTATCCCTTTCACAAAATATCGATTGCTTTTAACACAAGCCTTATTTTTTCAAATCCTAAGCAGCACTTTTGTTAAGTTATAAAGATCGATGTGGTTTTGGCACATGGTTTGAATCAAAGTCGTTACTTCATTGATTGTGTTACACTCGACCACATTTGCAGAAGCAAAACAAACAGCAGCTACTGTTTTGTCCTGTGTTTGTTTTGGCAATGACCTCAAACTGCCACAGAAAACATGTAATGACAAACAGTTGGTCAGACGTGACAGAGGGAGGATGTGGGTCATTAACCGCTTTACTCGATAGGTACAGATAAGCTGGAGGAATATGTGATCAAATGGACGTCAACACATTTAGATATAAAGGCTTTAGACGTTTTCATTGCCCCTTTAGATCTTAGCTTCACACGTTATCTTCTCATCAGTGGAAACTGTTTTTAATGAATAAACTGACAGTATTTACCAACCTTTTCTCTACAGTTTTGAGAGGGAATTTGATAGTCGATTATTTTAATTTCTTACACATGCAGTGACATATCCTACATATACAGAAGTTCTCTACCCTACCAAGGAGATTATGATTTCACCCCTTTATTTGTTGGTGTGCTTGTCAGCAGGATTACATAAAGACCTGGAGGAAGGATGGGACGTGAGCCAAGAAAGAACCCATTAAATTTTGGCATTGATCCGGACAAAAGGTGCAGAGCCAGGATTTATTTTCTCTCGCTCTAACATTGTGAGGCATTTGTTTGACATTTTTAACCAATTTCCCATCTTATCAACTAATTTATCTGGATGAAAAAAGCAAGAGTGTATTTTTTTTATATATATATTTGTCTGCAATCATTTTGATCATTGGTTTTTTCAAGCACAAATGCAGTTTATAGCTGAGAATTTGGTGCCTTTTTTAAAAATCTATTATTATTTATTTGGGGTTTTGATTGTTTTACTGGGATTTTGTATTATTTATCTTACATGCAAAACTTAAAAATGAGCGCACAAAAAGCCTCTTTCAAATGTTTTATGTTACTTCCTTTATTAATCAGATAAAATACCCAAAATGTCAGAGTGCAGCTGAACTGGCTTCTGTTTGTGTTTCAGGTGACCTGCAGCTTGCTTTCTCCTCCGCCACCTTTCCAATTACCAATCACTCCGCTGTATGTGGCCGGCTCCTCAAAAGGAAGTCATGTGACTACTCTTTCTTCTTCTCTTGTGTTTTTTGATGTGCAGAAGAGAAGGGTGGGTTGGGTGGTGGAGGCGGGGGCGGAGGAGGAGGCGGCGGGCGGGTGGGTGGGTTGGTGGGTGGGGGGGATAGTGTGGCTGCAGGAGAGACAAAGCCTGATACTTGCTATCTGGAGGCAGAGATGGGTGGGGCCTGCATGCCAAACGGTGACACGGACCAGAGGTTAATCTCACTAGGGGCCCACTTTAACCTCGCTACACAAAACACACACTCTCCCTCGTGCACTCACACACGCATACGCACACACACACTCAAAAAAACTAAAACATCTTCGAACGGCTCACACATGTAGACATCGACTACCTGGTTGTTCAAGAACCACACACACACACACACCTACTCTCAGAGGCTCCATAAATTGAACACACACACACGCACACACTCTCTGGAGGTTTCAGGAGAATAACCACAGCAGCAGCAAACTGTTCAACATTTCAAACTGATTACCGACAAAGGGCAAGCAGCCCCCCCACCTCACCGCCACACACCCCTTCACCCCACCCAACCCTCCTGCCTTTTTGTCTTTAAAGAAATTCCTCTTTTAAAGAATGCCTGAGGAGAGAGAGAGGGAAAGAGTGCACCCCCCCTACACACACACACACACACACACACTCCCCCATGTCCCAGCAGGAACTCACATGCACGCACACAAACACACTTTACACACGGGGGAAAAAACACAGTGAGTGCAGGTAGAGAAAGGGGTTGACAAACAGAGATAATGAAATGGCCTGTGTGTAGAATCACTGAGCAGAGGGCTGGAGCGGGTGAAGAAGCTTAATTACTCTCGCTCGCCCGCTCGCTCCCTCACACACACGCTCACCTTCCAAAAGGAAATGATCAGATAGGAGCTCTGATGAAGAGGCCTCCCAGGAAGAGAACTCGTGGTCGGGCGGGGACCCTCTCGCTGACTCACACACACGCACACGCACACGCACACACACACACACACACACGCACACACACACGCACACACACACACACCCTCTCTTACGTCCTGCCCTTCGTCTTTTTCCAACCTCTTGCTCATGTTTTCCTCCTCGGCTACCACTAGCACACCCCCACCCCTCACCCACACTTATTTTCCCATCCCCCTCCTCGTCCTCACTCCCCCTTTCTCCTGTCCTCCCATACTCCCTTTCCCTCCCTATAAAGCTCTTACACCTCTCTATCGCTCTCTCTCTCTCTCTCTCTCTCTCTCTCGTGCATTTCAGTGTCAGGAATAACTCTGTTGTCTTTCCAAGGCTCTATTCTTTTATTTCTTTAACATGAAATTACTCCTAACCTCATATCATAAATGCAGGAAATATCGCCCGACCTATGCGTCAAGTCAAACTCTCTCTTTTTAAACAGCTTGTATTTGAAAATAAGATCCTGTTTATGCAGGTTTGCTTGTTAGCCTGCCGCTGATTAGAAGTGTTTCTTTCACTGCAATCAGTTGTTTGTTCAGCAGCAACAATTAGAGCATTAATCAATGAGAAGAAAATCTAACGGCAACAATCTGGTTTCTCAAATACTCATTTTATTCCCTTTGAAAGATAAAATGTCAAACTTATGCTCGATGCAGTGTCTCAAATGTAAAGACTAGATCCATATCTTTTTAATTTATAGAAGGAAACTGAATCTGCTTCGGATGAAAATGCAATTCTAATACCTTTCCATAGGTGAATTGGGGAATTATGATGGACATTTTTCACTTTTATAAACAATAGATTAATTGAGTAAACAGGTAATCAATTAAATGTTAATTGTGTAGCCCATATTCACAAATCACAATTAGCCTCATAGGTCTTAGGTACAAAAAAGAAAACCATAGGGAGAGTCACATGTGAGGGATCCCTCCCCCAAGACAACAGAAATAAAATAGATGTCGGTGAATTAATGGATTTATGCAAAAAGAATATGTCTGACAGATATGATGGGAGAGGGGGGGTATATCTGATCTGATTTATCGATACAGGAAAATAAAAATCAGCTTCAATTGCAGCCGCACAAAAGCATTACAACATTCACACTCTGATCCTGAAGCCAAACGAACACAAACGTAAACACCCGGAAATATCATCTATATGTCTGAATGACTCCCGGCTGCCAGCAGACACACAGGAGGAGGAGGAGGAGGAGGAGGAGGAGGAGGAGGAGGAGGAGGAGGAGCAGCAGTCACACAAAATGACAGAGTTAATGAGAGTCTCGAGATGAATGCAAATCCTGGTTTGAGAATGCATATCGTCTGCTCTTTGTGCTGAGCGACACTTACATTACTGTCAACACAAGCTGAAGCCAGAAACGCTGGGCTATACAAACATTTTATTCATTATATTCTCGTCAATCATGCATGATTCACAACGTTCAAAGAATTAAACGATAGCTACACACGATTCCAGAAAATCCTAATCCAGAGCAGAAGCTGACTTCATCTCTACACCTAATTATTATCAGAACACCTGGACCGAGCCTGTTGAACCACATCATTCTTTAGAAAAAAGAAAAGAACCTACATGGCCCATGCAGCCACGTCCTACAAGCTTCTGACACACACACACATGTGTTTATTTGACTTGTGCTGCAGCTCTTCAGGCTGGTTCCCAGACTATAGACCACCACTCCCTCTTCTTCCCGGACTGATTCACTGCTAAAACATCTCTGACGAGGAGCAGAGAAATGTGGAGCCTGCAAGTGTGGAGTCAGTCGACAGAGCCCCGACCTGACGGTATCGATCCACAACTGATCATCACCCGGCTGCTGTGATTCAGCCTCTGCTCATTTTCACAGCGGCGCTCACAAATGAATCATAATTAAAAATGCGATATTTGATGTGGACACGATGATGCACATTCATGCCAACAACCAGAAAAGGTCAACGTGTAGTTTAAACTAAATGTGATCCCTGAAATCTATATCTGACAGCTGAATGTCATGTCTGTTTTTTAAATCATCTAAATAATTAAATAATAATAATAATAAACTAGAATGGCACTAAGGCCCAAAAGTCCCCTAATGAAACCACATTAAACTCAATAGATCCAAATCTTTATTTTGATCCGCACCAAATTGCACACACACGTAAATATCCGTCATCTAAACATGCCAGATGTTTTTCTTTTATGATCCATGAATTATTCTCTGAGAAAACAATGAAAAGTTCTTCTCTGAATCATTCAGCATCGTTATACCAGGTTCTGTGTTAATCCGTCCATAATCCTGCTAACTATCAAACAAACACAAACATAACTTCCTTAGTGGAGGTGGTTAATGACTCTATCAATGTCAGGATAAATGTCAAATACAAAATAAAGTCATAGGTTAATTCAAATATATTTAAAAATTAAAAATAAGGGGGAGTGAATGCTTTGACAAATATAACAGAGAAATATTAAACTCAGCAGAGTCACAGATCCAATTTCATCAAAGCAAACTGGCACAAAAACATCATTATTCGAGAAAAACAATCCAAACTCAAAAAAGTCAATTTTCTAATTTTGGGTTGCCCGGCAACTTTAAACGATACAATCACACCACAGATATTGAAGTTCAACCTCAGAGAAAAGGGGCTGATGAGGAAATTGATCAATGCCAGAACCCAACTGCTCAGCACAGCATCCAGTGAGACCTCAGGGGGGGTGTCAACACAGAAACCCTCCTCATCCTCACTCACTCCTTCCTCCTCCTCCTGTATTTTAAAGCCACTTTATGGGACTGTAAAGGGGGCGATTTAACAGGAGGGAGGAGGAGCTGAAAGAAGGGAGGGACGAATAAGTCGAAAACAAGGCCTCTGAAATGAACTCCATGCACAATAAATCAACAGTGGAAAAAAAAAAGGAGAGACCAGGCTGCAGGTCACTCGAGTGAGGAGAGGATGTTGGTTTGGAATAAATCAGCAACACACAACCTGCAGCCTCCGAGATCACAACCTGATCCGAGGGGACGCTCTGTTGTGTAGTTCGGGGCCCAAAGTGTGAAACTAACCGTGTCACAGCCACATGACGTTTCACAAAGCAGGAGGGAAGCTGGGGCCGTGCGGGAGGGAGGGAGGGCGCTGGACGCATGTGGCTCGAAGAGGAAACCCAACGTGTTGTTGTTCTTTTCTTTCCTCAGGCCCGTGCACGACATGTGATTACACAGTAACGTGTTGAACAATGCAAAACATCCGGATGTTGCCTGACGTGCAAAATAAAGACCGAGGGAGAACGAGGGGGGCCTTGGAGGAGTGACAGGGAAAGTGTTCATAGAAACTGTGCGTAATTCGCTGCTTTTGCGCGTATCCCGAAAAACCAAAACACATCCTGGAGGAGGCCAGTGCGCAAAGCAGATTGTGCAGATTGGAGATTACAAACGTGCCTAATGTGTGTGTTTGACTTTGTTCTTACTTGGTGGACGAAAACATCCAGAGGCGGCTCGACGAGGCTCCCGTCGCTGCTCGTCAATGAGATAAATCCAAAGCCCATCCGGACGTTGAACCACTTGCAGAAGCCCGTTCCCGACAGGACCTGAGGCCGAGGCCGGTCCTCCTGCTCGGCGGCTTCTCCGCCACCTTTACCCGGCCCTCCTGGAAACAAGGGGACGAGGAAGCGGGTTAGGATCATTCCACACACACACACAAGGCCTTTGGATCACAGGGGGGCAACCTCCATGCATGCGCGCACACTGTTTTATATAAGTTTAGCAGTGTTAAAACTTCAAGAGGCGCGTGCGTGTGTGTTGAGGGGAAGGGGGGAATCCCCAAGCACTTGCAAACACGAAGGTTTCCTGTGTGCTACTGTTCCAGCCATCACACCGGGGCGCGTGGTGCTCTGATCCTGTGTGCATCAAGGCACACGCACACACACACACACACACACACTCTCTCTCTCTCACCCTCGCCCTCCTCTCTCTCTAAAGAAAGTCGTTTATTTCTCCATGACAGATGTCTGCCTCTGGCTCGCGCACAGGTCCACTCGTGCAGGGCTGCGTCTCACAGCCGCGCTGCTGCAACAGTGCAGTGGGCTGCATGGGATCCAGAAGGCAGGTGTACACACACACACACACACACACACACACACGCACACGCACACACACACACATGCTTCCTCGAGCTACTGTACAGCTCTGACAAATCCATGCAGAGAAACTCGCTCTCTGCACGCGCTGCTCGTCACTGGAGGTTCAGGTCGTAGATTTTTTTTTTTTGTGTGAAAGCTTTGGAACAATAATCACGTTGCACCTTGCCCCCCCCTCCTCTCTCCTCCTCTCTTCTCTTCCTCCTCTACTACTACCACTCCTCCCTCTCCTTCTCCTCCTCCTCCTCCCCCTTTACTTCCACGCGCGTAGCAGATTCAGAGAGAGAGAAAGAAAAACTATGAGCGCGGCAGAGGAATAGAAGGAAGAAATAAATACTGATAGTGGTAATAATTGCAGATTTATAACCTTCGGCCATGTTTCCCCGCGGACCCTCTGCGCCCAAGTTGCGTTAGAGAAGCTTCCTCTGCGAAAACGGGCTGCGGCGGTCACCATTAATCCGACATCCTCGATCCCATCGGTCACCAGTTCCGCTCGCATGGTACGAGGTGCGTTCTGCCTCCAGGTCCGTCGATCATGTCTCTCTCCCGTCCCTTCGATCCCTCTCTCCACTCACACCACCTCTGTACTGATCTCTCTCTCTCTCTCTCTCTCTCTCTCTCTCTCTCTCTCTCTCTCTCTCTCTCTCTCTCTCTCTCCTTCGCTCTCATTCGCTCGCGAGCTGGCTGTGTCCGTTCCCGTCGCGAGAACACGTGACTCCGCCAATTACACGCTCCCTCGCGACTCGCTCCCCTTGCCCCGCGATTCCCGGGGAAGAGGGGAGTCGCACCCGCAACCGTCAACAACGACGTGTCGCGTGATTAGGAAATACAACCGTCACATATTGCAACACAACAACATTAGGCTACTACACGCTCTGTGCAATATTACTTTGGGTCATGTACAATAATACAATTCATGTGCAATAGTACAACGTTTAGCATCATATAATGTTCTATATAATGTGTAATATTACTTTTTTTATGTGTAATAATACTTTTTTATGTGCAGTATTACTATTCATCTGCAATATTACTACATCTAGCATCATATTATGTTCAATATGTGCAATATTACTTCCATGTTACTTTCTCCTATTATTATTAACACTACTCCTTTCTCTTAAAGCTTTAGTAATAGTTTACTGTCTCACATAACTCATTTGAATTATATTGTTATTTCTATAAGGCACTGGTTCTGCATTACTCTTTATATTTTATTACCACTCATAATACACTATATTTTTTATTTTCCCTATTTTATTCTATTGTACTCTATTGTATTTTCACCGTTACTGTAATCTTGGCGAAAAGCTGGGATTAATAAAGTCAGTCTCATCATATCTTATATACAGATAATTAGATAGACATTTTAATCAGCTCTGTGACTTAATAGGTTTGAGGTCATATAAGCAGATAAAACACAAAAAATAAACCATTGTAACAAAAATAATCAATGATTTTAAATACACGATGAAGCTATCTGTGTGTATTGTGTATTGTGTATTGTGTTTTGTGTTTTGTGCTTCATGGACCTGCAACATGTGAGTAGAGATACAAATCTGCACATTACACCAACCATTGCTTAATTTGCTAGTTCCCAGCTAACATGAAA